>NC_086319.1:146302655-146614044 GCF_036172605.1 Pelobates fuscus
GAGTAGAGTGCTGCCCTTTAGGAGAGAGCAAGAGACAGGTATGTAAGGTAAAAGTTACTCTGGGAGGCCATAAGCTTTCCTAAAGAGATGGGTTTTAGGGCACTTCTTAAATGATTGAAGACTAGGTCTGATGGCAGTAGAGTCTGATGGCAGTAGGTAGGCTATTCCATAGGAAAAGAGCCACCCGCGAGAAGTTCTACAAGTGTGAGTTAGCTGTATGGGAGCGAGCAGCGGACAGGAGAAGGTAACGGGCAGAGTGGAGAGACTGAAAAGGGGCATAACTATGGATCTATGAAGAAATATAAGAGGGGCTAGAATTGTTCAGTGCTTTATAGGTATGGGTTAGCACTTTGAATTGACTCCTATAGGATACAGGAATCCAATGTAAGGACTGACAGGGGGTGAGGTGTGAGAGAACCGACTAAAGAGGAAAATCAGTCTGGTGGCAGCATTTATTACAGACTGTAGTGGTGCAATATGGCTTTTGGGAAGACCAATCAGGAGAGGCTTGCAATAATCCATGCAGGAAATTACTAGAACATGGACAAGCTCATTGGTAGCATCTTGCGTAAGAAAGGGGCAGATGCGGGCTATGTTTTTAAGATAGAACTACTGGATTTGGCAACATACTGGATGTGAGGTTCAAAGGTGTGGCCAGTCAGAGATGGAAGAAAGGCAAGCAGTGACATGTTGCAGGACAGCAGGAGAGAGGTCCTGGGAGGAGAGATATATTTGGGTGTCATCAGCGTACAGGTGGTAGTGGAATCCAAAGAGGTAATACGTTTGCCAAGAGAGGCAGTATAAAGAGGAAATAGAATGGGGAACAAGGACAGAGCCTTGGGGGACTCTAACTGAGACAGGACAAGGGGAGGGGCTATTATTTAAGAAGGAGACACTAAATGAGCATTGAGAGAGATAAGAGGAAAACCACAAGAGGAAAGAGTCACAGAGACAGAATGATTTTGGGTGGAGATTCAAGTAGCTTCTGTCACCATATCTTGCTATCTTCCATTATACATTGCTCTCACTTGTGTTTTCATTGAAGCTTGCTGCTAGTAGATGAAGCTACCATAAAATGTAGACAGGGCCAAAGAGGAACATCATGGCATCTAGGAGAAAGAGGTTTCTGTAACCATATCTACCTTTATTCCTCTTCCCCAATAACCTTGGAAATGAGCCTTAGGAAGGGACTCCGCAGGAGTTCCTTCTTTACGATATGTAATTGAAGGAATCCTGACAATCTTACTACATGAATCTGTTGGTTTGTTTTTTCATAATTATTCTTGCAAATATGTTAAAACCCTAATAATACACATAACTGAGAATTCGACTGAGAAGGTTCTAGAATGGGGTAAACCCTTTTTTTGAGATGAAAGAACACAGGGTATACTTTCACAAAGTTTACCAGTTTTGCTTCATCACCAACTGCTGAACTGTAATTTGCTTTGGAAACACCCTGCATGTTTTTTTTTGTCAATCTTTATTTTGGTTGTGCATATGCGTATATACAAGCGTACAGTGCCACCAGAGCAACAGCATGCATCTCAAGATTTTACATAGTATAATATTTGCATGATGTTTAAGGAACTTGCAAATTCCATGAAAAATTATTAAATGAAAAGTAGACAAGAATGAACTAGGTCAGAAACTGAAGAGAATTTGACAGTAAACAAGAGATTAAACCATGTTAGCTGACTTTACAAGATACAACACACAAGGATAAATTGTCAAGATCGGTCAATTAATTATAAGAGGCAGGCTGTAAAGCCACTGGGCATGCATATAATAAGAGAAAATGAGAATAGAGCACTCTAATACTAGCAGAGTATTACATGTTAGGTAAACTCAGATGCTCAGATGAGTTGAGAACATAAGGCATGGTTATACACCTCTCTAATTCAATAGCAAATGAAAACATGTTAAAGGCTGCTTGTACAGAAAGAAAGAAAGAAAGAAAGAAGAAAGAAAGAAAAAAATATTGTAAACCATTCTCCACAGAGTCCAAAGGTAAATTGGCATGTAGGTTAGAAACTGTGCTTCTACATGTGATCACCCAATGGGCCTGGCCAGAGAGTCTATCTCTATGCTCGGCTCATCTCCCACTCCTACTCCCCGTGGAGAGAACCAAGGTGAGGCCCTCCGCAGAGCATCTCAGCTCCTCGTTTCTTTGAGCCCGGGCCTTGATGGGAGCCGTAGCCTCTTGTGAATCAGAACCATGACCCCGTTTGGGTATTTGGAAGGCGGGCTACACCCTGCATGTTTTTGTAGTGCAACCTAGCTCTTTGCATGGGTCTGCTCACAATGGATTCAGGCTGTTTTTCATGGAACTAGAAAGGAACCACTCCATACCAAGTCATGGAGGACTTTTCCTGATATGGCAGTCGGGTCATGGTTACTTGTGAGTGATTAGTTAAATAAAAAATAAAATGCTCCCAAAAATTGCAGATATTTACCTAGGTAATATTTTTTTTTATTTTAAATGAGAATTATGTGATACAATATATCTCCTTCATATGACCAGATACATTTATGGTTTCATTAATAGCTTAATTTTCATCAATGTATATGAGTCAGAATTATTCTACAGCTGAGTTATATTCATTCAAAAACGTTAGTTACTTAAGGAAGCTCGCCTTCTAGCAGAATATGTTAGTTAAATTAGTGATAAACAAATTGTTTCCAAATACATATGTGATAATGTAGATGAATTTACAGTGAAAGTTTGTTTAAATTAATATAGATTATTAAAAATATAATGCTTATTGTACTTTTATTATTTGAAGATGTAAATATGTATATATATATAACATTTTTTATTTTGGTTGATTCCAGAAAATTACATATCTTTCTAGCTTTCAAAATTGTTGTAGATCTTGTATTTACATTTGATATCTGTCTTATAGCTTTCAAGAAAGCAAGAATTTATGAGTGACACCAATCTTTCGGACCACATGGCAGCTCCTCAGGTGTCATCTGTTCTCAAGCAAATGAGCTTTGCAAGTCGCTCAATGCCAACTATTCCAGGTAGTTTCTTGTTGTTTCATGCCAAAACTTCTCACATTGTTAGAAGATGCCATTTGTAACAACTCACCAAAGATGTTCTTCTGAGTGAATATTGCATTGCTCTGCACCTGACTGTAAACCCTAATGATGTACACATTAGCTATATGTACAAGCTAGGAGTCAGGAGAGCTTTATTATGTGGGGAATTAAATCATGTTGGTTTTATGAACCTTTTCTTTCTATTGATGTTATCCTGTTGTTATTTGTTCTTGCTGCATATTTCTGATTATTGCTAGGGACTTTTTACCTACAAAAGTACTTTTTGATTTGTCAAGTTGGAAAGTTACTATTCAGCCTCTACGAGAATGGTCTTTTCACTCTAGCACTCTTCTTACTATCTACCATTGTAAGCAGTGGTGTATTTTGGATTTGTACTGTACTAGGCATGACTTAACTCGGACACCCCCTAGTATTCCTGTTTAAGACCAACAGGCACTCTTTTGACTGACAGACACATAGCCTCACTGATACATGCGCTGACATACACTCATTGACAGACATAGTCACCGGAATACACACTGTTTAACCAACACACACTTTCACTGACAGTCACATACTGGACACACCCTCTCACTGACAGGCACACACCCTCAGATACACATACACTCACTGACAGTCACACACTGACCTACACACAAATACACACACATCCTTACTGATTTGACACGCTTTGTTAGACACATTAACACACACATGCACACACACACATTCACTCACATACACACACTCACTGATGGGTACACACACATTCACTCACATACACACACTCACTGACAGGTACACACATATTCACAGACAGACACACACACTCTATATCATACACTCACAGATTATTATTTTCATCATAAGTTTTTTCCAGATAAACAGAATATTTTACATATGCTAGAATGCTCTGAAAAATTAGCAGGTACATTTAGCACATATCCTTATCTCCAAGTTAGGACAGACTGGAAGAATGTACAGGCATGGCCTTATTGAAACCCAAGAAGCCCATACTCATATTTGTTACATGGGTTGGAGTATAACATTTAGTATGGATTTAAATAGCAAGTAAGGATATACAGTCAGGTCCATAAATATTGGGACATCGACACAATTCTAATCTTTTTGGCTCTATACACCACCACAATGGATTTGGAATTAAATGAACAAGATGTGCTTTAACTGCAGACTTTCACCTTTAATTTGAGGGTATTTACATCCAAATCAGGTGAACGGTGTAGGAATTACAACGGTTTGTATATGTGCCTCCCACTTTTCAAGGGACCAAATAATGGGACAAGTGGCTGCTCAGCTGTTCCATGGCCAGGTGTGTGTTATTCCCTCTTTATCCCATTTACAAGGAGCAGATAAAAGGTCCAGAGTTCATTTCAAGTGTGCTATTTGCATTTGGAATCTGTTGCTGTCAACTCTCAAAATGAGATCCAAAGAGCTGTCACTATCAGTGAAGCAAGCCATCATTAGGCTGAAAAAACAAAACAAACCCATCAATGAGATAGCAAAAACATTAGGTGTGGCCAAATCAACTGTTTGGAACATCCTTAAAAAGAAAGAACGCACCGGTGAGCTCAGCAACACCAAAAGACCCGGAAGACCACGGAAAACAACTGTGGTGGATGACCGAAGAATTCTTTCCCTGGTGAAGAAAACACCCTTCACAACAGTTGGCCAGATCAAGAACACTCTCCAGGAGGTAGGTGTATTTGTGTCAAAGTCAACAATCAAGAGAAGACTTCACCAGAGTGAATACAGAGGGTTCACCACAAGATGTAAACCATTGGTGAGCCTCAAAAACAGGAAGGTCAGATTAGAGTTTTCCAAACAACATCTAAAAAAGCCATCACAGTTCTGGAACAACATCCTATGGACAGATGAGACCAAGATCAACTTGTACCAGAGTGATGGGAAGAGAAGAGTATTGAGAAGGAAAGGAACTGCTCATGATCCAAAGCATACCACCTCATCAGTGAAGCATGGTGGTGGTAGTGTCATGGCGTGGGCATGTATGACTGCCAATGGAACTGGTTATCTTGTATTTATTGATGATGTGACTGCTGACAAAAGCAGCAGGATGAATTCTGAAGTGTTTCGGGCAATATTATCTGCTCGTATTCAGCCAAATGCTTCAGAACTCATTGGACGGCGCTTCACAGTGCAGATGGACAATGAACCGAAGCATACTGCAAAAGCAACCAAAGAGTTTTTTCAGGGAAAGAAGTGGAATGTTATGCAATGGCCAAGTCAATCACCTGACCTGAATCCGATTGAGCATGCATTTCACTTGATGAAGACAAAACTGAAGGGAAAATGCCCCAAGAACAAGCAGGAACTGAGGACAGTTGCAGTAGAGGCCTGGCAGAGCATCACCAGGGATGAAACCCAGCGTCTGGTGATGTCTATGCGTTCCAGACTTCAGGCTGTAATTGACTGCAAAGGATTTGCAACCATGTATTAAAAAGTGAAAGTTTGATTTATGACTGTTAATCTGTCCCATTACTTTTGGTCCCTTAAGCCCTTCTGGAATAAAAGGGAATCATGACATGTCACACATGTCATGTGTCCTTAAGGGGTTAAAAAGTGGGAGGCACATATACAAACTGTTGTAATTCCTACACCGTTCACCTGATTTGGATGTAAATACCCTCAAATTAAAGCTGAAAGTCTGCAGTCTAAAGCACATATTGTTTGTTTCATTTCAAACCCATTGTGTTGGTGTATAGAGCCAAAAAGATTAGAATTGTGTCGATGTCCCAATATTTATGGACCTGACTGTATATTTGGCAGATCCTATTTTCAAATAGCCAAAAATACACAATGGACAGCTATGGCGAAGGAGCTGTAACTTTCTTGCTCTGCTCCCCAACGCACCACTTATTGATGCTAGGGCCGGAGTGACATCATATTCTAGCTCTTGGCATCACATCAGGGCATGTAAGGGAGCAGAACAAGAAGAGCACAGAGGGCAGCACCCCCTTACCTCCTGCTTGAAATATCTGCAGCCACCCGCCTTCAGGGGGCACTAAGGTGGCCAGCAGCCAAATCTTGGGCCCCCCCATAACACAAGGCTAATAATGCAGCACACAGGGCATTTTGATGCAGCGTTTTTTGCCGCCCACACTGAAAGTGCCGCCTTGCGGTAAATACAGCCCTGATAATAAGCACTGATTTATATTAATGTTTCTTTAATTTTGTCTATTAGTTAATTTTCCCTGTTTGTGCAAACATTTTGTGTATGCTCTTAATTTATGATCAAAGACCAATTATAGGTTGTCCTTTTTTTTGTGACTATCTACCAGACCATTAAAAACCTAGTGCTTACTTTAGGGTGTTTATTTTAATATGACTATACCCTAATGGCAGATGATCAAAATCACAGAGAAAAATATGTCACTTTATTTTTATATGCTCTCCATTGGTTTTATCATAAGTCCATGCAAGATCTATCAACATTGCTATCACAGCATAGCTATCCAAGAATCCACATCAACTTTTACTAAAGTTTAGACTTGCAATTTTGAAGAGTATGATTTGGAGGTAATTGACAGAAATCTTAAAGGGACATTATAGGCACCAAAACTACTTTATCTCATTGAAGTGGTCTGGGTGCACATTCCCAGGTCCCGTAACTCAGCAAAGATATATTTTTTTAATAAACTGCAATAGTTGCTTTTGTTTGTTAACTCCACCTCTAGCGGTTGTCTACCAGACAGCCACTAGAGGTACTTCCGGTTCATTAAGCGACTTTTGGTCACCTAACTGACACTGGATGTCTTCACGCTATGTACTCGAAACTCCATAGGAAAGCATTGCATAATGCTTTCCTATTGGGGAAGTACTTATGCTAGCCATTGCTGCGCATGCGCTTTAGGTCTCCCCTGCCAGCTCACGGAGGGGAAGGAGCAGAACCTGAGCCAGCGCCGAGGGACAACTTTGTTTTCCTGGTACTATAGTTTCCTTTTAAAGCTTACTTTTATGGGTTTTTTTTCTGTCTTTTTTATATGTATTTAAATTGTATTTGTTCCCCCAACTGCTTATGCACTGTTTTCACTCTCTAGTGCCCATCAGTACAACATCAGGTCCATGTCTGAAAATGTTAACACATTGTGATAAGTTTAAATAAACTTTTGGTGAAATATAATAGTAACAAAGCTCACCATTATATATAAATAAATTAGATACAATACTGTTCACATTATTGTTTGTCAGTGGAATAACATATATTCACAATTAATTTATTAAATGTATAGATTTTAATAAAAACAAAAGTTAATTGTATTTGTTTCTATTGTCAGCATTAACCTTATCAGTTGCCAATGGGCCTCCATCTGAGGACCAGAATCAGTCTCATAGACTGAGTCAACAAAGCATTCCTTCTTTTGAGGGAGAAAAAAAAACTTTGAAGAAAAGTAAAGTGAACCAGTTCTTTAAAACAATGGTAAGTAACATATATCATCCAATTTTGTAAGTAGTTTTAATATTTATACAGCTTGCTTTGAAAACGCTTTAAATGGGCAGTCTAGCATCAAAATCAATTCATCTTAGTGAAGTGCTTTTGAGATGTAGATGCAGCATTGCAAATGAAAGAGGAACACATGGTTTATGCATTTTCCAGACTTAAATTATAGACAATATTTTCTGCATATGTGTCATTTCCATTCCATGCTGCTATATGAGCAAAAGTGATCAGGGTTGTTGACCGATGGTGGAATAGTGGAATAGGAAACGGTGCTGCCACTGCAATAAATGTAAGTTTTTGTGGGATTTTGTTTATGTATTTATTTTTTTAAAAGTTCCTAGTATTCTTAAGACAAATAGGAACACATTTGAAAAATCAAGATTTTTTTAATGCGAATATTTCTATGACTATTTTCAACCCTATTTTTTTACCTACTTTTTTTTCTTTTTCAAAATGTCTCCATAAGAACAGTTAAACAAAAACAACTGTAAAACCATGACTCTAGTCTACTGATCTCAAACATTCTCCTGCAGTAATTAAAGGGACACTATAGTCACCAGAACAACTACAGCTTATTGAATTTGTTCTAGTGAGTAGAATCATTACCTTCAGGCTTTTTGCTGTAAACACTGTCTTTTCAAAGAAAATGCAGTGTTTACATTACAGCCTAGTGATAACTTCACTGGCCACTCCTCAGATGGCTGTTAGAGATCCTTCCTAGGTCATGGCTGCCTAAAATGCATCAAAACATTCAGTGTCTCCACCCTCTGCAGACACTGAACTTTCCTGTGTCATGACAGTGACCCCTTCACACAGAGTATAACCCAGAGGAAGACGTATACCGGACCTTAGAGTGGCCAGACTATCGTCTGAGAGTAGTCAAATGGATAGCTAGAGGTCAAGGGAGTACAGAAGATGGACAAACGATATAGCAAAGCCAAAATACAGATAACCAGAGAGCAGAATAGTCAAAACAGAAAGCCAATAGTCAAATAACAGGAAAAACACTCAGGATATCAAGAAGCACCAGAGGAACCAACAAGAACCACACTAGGGCGCCTGACAACTGACAGGGGCACCCTTATATAGTGTGGGGTTTATTGCTTTAAAAACACACCCCAAAAAGGTCCGGGAACGTGGTCGCGTTTGAGCTACGTCAGCATTATCTCGCCGACTATGGTGCGCATGCGCCGCTTCATAAATGTGGGCGTCTTGTGAGCGGCCGGCGTCATAAGGGCTGTGCTGCTCACCGGAAGTGAGTTGAGTGAACGTTGTGCTGCGCGGGTCCGAAGAGGAAAGGTAAGGTATCGTTACATCCTCATAGAGATGCATTGATTCAATTCATCTCTATGAGGAGATTCTGATTGGCCAAGGCTGTGTTTGAATTGTGCTGGCTCTGCCTCTGAGCTGCCTCTTTGTCAGTCTTAGCCAATCCTATGGGGGAGCATTGTGATTGGATCAGGCTACCACTTCTGCTGATGTCAGCAGGCAATGGGGAGGTCAAAAGGAAACAGGCACAAAGCATGCAGCTGCAGACTTAAATACATGTAAGACTTACTATATTTAGGGAGGCATGAGGGGACTGGGGGGAGGGGGGAGGGGGGGCTAGATGATGGTTTTATCCCTATAGGGTCAGGAATACATGTTTGTGTTCCTGACCCTATAGTGCTCCTTTAGTATATATATATATATATATAATATATATATAATCATTACAAGGTGATTTATCTAAGAATTTACCAGTTAATTTGTTTGTGATGCACATGTTAAAATAAGTCTTATCATTGTATGTTTCTTATTTTGATCATCTTATTAATAATAACATTTTGTTAATACAAAAAAATGTGAATATATATATATATATATATATATATATATATATAGTTTAGTTGTATAGAGATAGATATTATATGAATGATAGCAGACACAAAATATGCAGACAGACAGGAAGGGGAGGGATAGAGACACATGGAAAGGACAATGTTGTGCTAAAGCTGATTTATTTTGTAAAATATTTTACTTTGTGTCTTTTTTCTTGTAGCGTACCTATAAGACTCCCGATGAAGTGAAACAGTCAGCTGATCAGCAAGCCGAGCAATTTCCAATGGAAATGTAATTCTATTGTGTTTTCTTTTTGTGAAAATACATACTCCAAAAAGAATACCATTTACTTTAAGGTTTTGCACGTCCAGGCAACTTTGTTTATATAGTATGACAAAAAAAAGTTTTGTATTGAAACATTACATTTCTTTAGTAAAACAGATATTTTTTTACTCAACTCTTAAAACACAGAGATCATTGAAGTCATCACAGGTCTGTTTGAGCTTCACCCATTCTAGAACACTTTTATTATCTACCATGTCTAACTTAACCCCTCTTACATTCACCATCACTCCAACATTGGTTATAGAAGAGGTTATAGAAAAACAAGTTAATACATCTGAATGCCAATCGTTCCTCAAATGATCACAAAGCAACTATAAATTGCATTCCCATCTCATGCAGCATTGTGCAGACGTATGCATGGATAACAAAACAAATCAGGGAGAGATGTGTAGGGAGGTGTAGGGAGGGCTGCAATACTCTATACAATACAGATTCCAGGTTTTTACCAGGTTTATATATGTGCTATATTAAGCCATTAGGACATTTTGGAAAATAATTAAGCAGAAGGATTTTTTTATGGAGTAAATCTATCTAGTTTTATTAAATTTGTTTACAAATCTTAAACAATAATCTTTACAGTATAAGTGCATTGATATCCATACCTGACATGGATCGATATAAGATATTGTGGTCACCACAAAACAAAGCTTGCCATTTCCATTATTTTTTTTCGGTGATATTTTTAACCATTCTATATTATTCTAACCATTCTGCACTATACAATATTTTACAAAACTATATACCATATTATTACGACATTCACCTATATCAATTTTATAAAAAGTTATATCAGTGTTAAAAAGTTCACCTCAAACTTTCATTTTTGGATATGCAGTAACGTAATTTTCATGCTCTATTATTTGTCCAGAAAGTATTTATACTTTCTAGCTATCTTTTTATAATTGCATTTCATGTTTAATTATGCATACATTTAATTAGCATCTTATATTTTACCATGCTATTCATTTATTCTGTGTTTTCTAGTATGTGCTTTTTGCTTGATATTAACAATAAAGGGATCTTTTTAATAATAAATGCGTTGTTTTTTTTTTAACCCCTTCCCTACCAAGTGGCTTGCAGAAAAACTACCCCCATATTCCGAGTATTTTGGGCTACTGGAAAGTAATGTTTAACTGTATTTTTCATTTCAGTATGACTAGATTATTTAACGATAACAAAAATTAAAATGTTGTCTGGACAGAAAAACGTTATTATATATCAGTGTTTACAGATCCCCCAACTTTTTTATATATATTTAAAAAAAAAAAAAAAAAATATATATATATATATATATATATATATATATATATATATATATATAAAAAAAAGTTGGGGGATCTGTGAACACTGACATTGCTATAATACAGCCAAGGAATGTATCAACCCAGGGTGCTTTCTGTGCATGGGCTGTGTCACCTGTGGCCATATAGTACCAGGCAATTGGTTTTCACATCCACATACAAGCAAAATATATCAAATAAAACACTGCATCACTTGCACCACAGATTATGTGGTGTACAAACGAACATGCCCATGTGGCCTGGCTTACCACAGACCAAACACTTAGGGAGTGACCTACCACTTTGGGAGTGAAATAGGAATCACAGATCCAGTATAAAAGTACTGCATATAGGGATAACAAGACATATCTACTGGTGGCTAAGCACTTTTTGGAACTGGGACATGCTTTACCTATATTAAAACTTATGACCATAAACCACATAGCCCCTCTTAGAAGGGGTGGGGACAGGAAAAAACCTACAATGATAGTTGTTTTGAATTAGGACTTAGAAACAGTGCATCCAAGGGGCTCAGTAAAAAAAATATATTATAAATACACATAATGCCCATCTTTATGCAACTTAATTCTAACTCATAACTATAGCTATTTGACAAAAATTAAGAGGTCAACCCTATCTTATACAGTGGACATTATTATGCCACTTCATTTGTAACATATAACTCCTCTTTGGCGATCCCAGGTTCCCATTAGTTTTTATGGGAATGTTTATAAGTATTTATTAGTTTCATTAGTGGATGTATATCACTTAAGACCCAATGGGTAACATGTTGACATAAAGGCTTAGTTTAATCTGTATTCACTAACTTTACGCACCCTTTAACGATCCTACTCATTCCACTTTAACGATCACAACATTCACTACTTGGGCACAAACCTCCCGATAGACCTTCATCAATCTTACATACTTAATTCCACTCCTGGAAACAGCCCTTAAGTACTTGCAGACCTGGCAGTCCCTGTCCATATCATGGCTAGGAAGACTAGCCTCTGTAAAGATTAAACTCCTCCCATGCTTCCTATATTTCTTCCAAGCATTACAAATACAGATATCTACACACAATTTCAAAACATTACAAACACAGATCGATTGGTTTATCTGGGCAGGGAAAGAAGCCAGAATCAAAAGAGCAACAATGTACATCCCAAATTGGGCACAAGGTCTGGGACTGCCAAATTTAAAGTTTTTTTTTCTATGGGGCACAACTGGCACAAATCCAAAACTTACATGTGCCAATAGGCATAAAGCTATAGGCAGACCTGGAACATGACCTCTTTGGCAGAGACTTCCCGTCTCTATACCTATGGCTTCCAAACCAAGCTAGATCCTTTATACCTCCTACCACACCAGCACTATATACCTCGATCATAAACAACCCATCCCCACTGACCCCAATTCTGAGGACCAGACAATTCGCTCCGAACACCGCAATCCTTTGCACACTTTAAAGATAACAATTGAATCCGATTTTATCACTTCTTCCACAACTAACAGATGATTTCCTTTGTAACTCCCCACACAATATTTGACCATTTCCACTTTCTACAAATTCAAAGTTTCCTCGATACACCACCCAACAAAGCTGCGGCCACAACTAAACTCACCGCATACAAACCCCAATACAAAGAGGACAGATATCCATCATATACTCCCTACCAAGCACAACCCACTCACAACATGCATTATCATACAGGTTGGCTTGGGAGAGGGAGCTGTGACCCCCTGAAGACCCCAGGGATTGGGCAAACATATGGGAAGCAGTGGCAACAGTCACGGTTTGTGTGAACCACAAAGAACAAGCTTACAAAACAATGCTACGCTGGTACCTAACTCCAATCAGACTTAGACAAATTAGTAGGGCAACCTCAGACCTGTGCTGGAAGGCATGCAGAATGAGGGGTACTTACCTACACCTATGATGTGAGTGCACAGCTATATCCCAACTATGGCACAGCATATCCCAACTCACATCTCAAATACTACAAAGAGACATACCCTTAAACCCCTGTATATGGCTACTATCCAAACCTCACTCCGAAATGTTCAGGGACAAAAACAAAATAGTAGCTAAGATAGCATTGGCCACATGGAGAGTCATCGCAGAACACTGGAGCAGACTGGACATCCCAACATTGGCAGAAGTTCAGTGGAAAATACGAGATACTGTGGAGATGGACAGGCAGTCATCCATGACACCACAATCTACTTCCACAAAATATTGGACCCCTGGCTGACAGAATTCATGAACCCTCAGAAACTAAAGAGGGCCAAACCGGCCGGGGAGGTGCAGGGCCGGACTGGCCCACCGGGATACCGGGGAATCTCCCGGTGGGCCGGTAGACTTGGGGCCGGCAGTGCAGCACATGAAAAAATATTTTTCCCTTCTCTGAGTTTTTGTTTGGGGGCTGGGTCAGATAATTACCGAGGTGGCTGCTAGAGGCTGGTACACAGACAGAGGTAGCAGCCAGCTGCAGCAGGGAGGAGTGAGAGTCTCCCACATTGCTAGTCTCTCTGCACGGCCAGTCTGGTTGGATCCAGCCCCCGCACTGGAGCTCCGCCCCCAGCCTCAGCCTGGTGAACTTTCACACAGGAAGAGGAAGCTTATCATGAAGGAACCTCACACCAAACTTAGAATCCACACTGCCAGTGACAGGTAATTGTATGAGTGACACTGAAAGAGTTAGAGAGAGAGAGAGAGAGAGAGTAAGTGTGTATCAGTGAGCTTGTAGTGTGCTTGTGTGTGTATCAGCTAGCTTGTAGTGTGCTTGTGTGTATCAGCTAGCTTGTAGTGTGCTTGTGCGTGTATCAGCTAGCTTGTAGTGTGCTTGTGTGTGTATCAGCTAGCTTGTAGTGTGCTTGTGTGTATATCAGTGAGCTTGTAGTGTGCTTGTGTTTGTATCAGCTAGCTTGTAGTGTGCTTGTGTTTGTATCAGCTAGCGTGTAGTGTGCGTGTGTGTGTATCAGCTAGCTTGTAGTGTGTGTGTGTGTATCAGCTTGCTTGTAGTGTGCGTGTGTGTGTGTATCAGCTAGCTTGTAGCGTGTGTGTGTATCAGCTAGCTTGTAGTGTGCTTGTGTGTGTATCAGTGAGCTTGTAGTGTGCTTGTGTTTGTATCAGCTAGCTTGTAGTGTGCTTGTAGTGTGCTTGTGTTTGTATAAGCTAGATTGTAGTGTGCTTGTGTGTGTATCAGCTAGCTTGTAGCGTGCTTGCGTGTGTATCAGCTAGCTTGTAGTGTGCTTGTGTGTGTATCAGCTAGCTTGTAGTGTGCTTGTGTGTGTATCAGTGAGCTTGTAGTGTGCTTGTGTTTGTATCAGCTAGCTTGTAGTGTGCTTGTAGTGTGCTTGTGTTTGTATCAGCTAGCTTGTAGTGTGCTTGTGTGTGTATCAGCTAGCTTGTAGCGTGCTTGCGTGTGTATCAGCTAGCTTGTAGTGTGCTTGTGTGTGTATCAGTGAGCTTGTAGTGTGCTTGTGTTTGTATCAGCTAGCTTGTAGTGTGCTTGTGTGTATCAGTGAGCTTGTAGTGTGCTTGTGTGTGTATCAGCGAGCTTGTAGTGTGCTTGTGTTTGTATCAGCTAGCTTGTAGTGTGTGTGTGTGTATCAATGAGCTTGTAGTGTGCTTGTGTGTTTCAGCTAGCTTGTAGTGTGCTTGTGTGTGTGTATCAGCTAGCTTGTAGTGTGCTTGTGTGTGTATCAGCTAGCTTTTAGTGTACTTGTTTGTATCAGTGAGCTTGTAGTGTGCTTGTGTTTGTATCAGCTAGCTTGTAGTGTGCTTGTGTGTGTATCAGCTAGCTTGAAGTGTGCTTGTGTTTGTATCAGCTAGCTTGTAGTGTGCTTGTGTGTATCAGTGAGCTTGTAGTGTGCTTGTGTGTATCAGCGAGCTTGTAGTGTCTGTATCAGTGAGCTTGTAGTGTGCGTGTGTGTATCAGCTAGCTTGTAGTGTGCGTGTGTGTATATCAGCTAGCTTGTGTGCTTGTGTGTGTATCAGCGAGCTTGTAGTGTGGTTGTGTGTGTATCAGTGAGCTTGTAGTGTGCTTCTTTGTTTATCAGTAAACTTGTAATGTGCTTGTGTGTGTATCAGTGAGCTTGTAATAAGCTTGTGTGTGTATCAGTGAGCTTGTAGTGTGCTTGTGTGTGTATCAGCGAGCTTGTAGTGTGGTTGTGTGTATCAGTGAGCTTGTAGTGTGCTTGTGTTTGTATCAGCTAGCTTGTAGTGTGTTTGTGTGTGTATCATCTAGCTTGTAGTGTGCTTGTGTTTGTATCAGCTAGCTTGTAGTGTGCTTGTAGTGTGCATCAGCTAGCTTGTAGTGTGGTTGTGTGTGTATCAGTGAGCTTGTAGTGTGCTTGTGTGTGTATCAGTGAGCTTGTAGTGTGCTTGTGTTTGTATCAGCTAGCTTGTAGTGTGCTTGTAGTGTGCTTGTGTGTGTATCCGTGAGCTTGTAGTAAGCTTCCGTGTGTATCAGTGAGCTTGTAGTGTGCTTGTGTGCGTATCAGCGAGCTTGTAGTGTGGTTGTGTGTGTATCAGTGAGCTTGTAGTGTGCTTGTGCTTGTATCAGCTAGCTTGTAGTGTGCTTGTGTGTGTATCAGCTAGTTTGTAGTGTGCTTGTGTTTGTATCAGCTAGCTTGTAGTGTGCTTGTGTGTGTATCAGCTAGCTTGTAGTGTGCTTGTGTGTGTATCAGTGAGCTTATAGTGTGCTTGTGTTTGTATCAGCTAGCTTGTAGTGTGCTTGTGTGTATCAGTGAGCTTGTAGTGTGCTTGTGTTTGTATCAGCGAGCTTGTAGTGTGCTTGTGTTTGTATCAGCTAGCTTGTAGTGTGTGTGTGTATCAGTGAGCTTGTAGTGTGCTTGTGTGTGTATCAGCTAGCTTGTAGTGTGCTTGTGTGTGTGTGTCAGCTAGCTTGTAGTGTGCTTGTGTGTGTATCAGCTAGCTTGTAGTGTACTTGTTTGTATCAGTGAGCTTGTAGTGTGCTTGTGTTTGTATCAGCTAGCTTGTAGTGTGCTTGCAGTGTGCTTGTGTGTGTATGAGCTAGCTTGAAGTGTGCTTGTGTTTGTATCAGCTAGCTTGTAGTGTGCTTGTGTGTATCAGCGAGCTTGCAGTGTGTGTATCAGTGAGCTTGTAATGTGTGTGTGTATTAGTGAGCTTGTAGTGTGCGTGTGTGTATCAGCTAGCTTGTAGTGTGCTTGTAGTGCTCGTGTGTGTATATCAGCTAGCTTGTGTGCTTGCGTGTGTATCAGCGAGCTTGTAGTGTGGTTGTGTGTGTATCAGTGAGCTTGTAGTGTGCTTGTGTTTGTATCAGCTAGCTTGTAGTGTGCTTGTGTGTGTATCCGTGAGCTTGTAGTAAGCTTGTGTGTGTATCAGTGAGCTTGTAGTGTGCTTGTGTGTGTATCAGCTAGCTTGTAGTGTGTGTGTGTGTATCAGCTAGCTTGTAGTGTGCTTGTGTGTGTATCAGTGAGCTTGTAGTGTGCTTGTGTGTGTATCAGCTAGCTTGTAGTGTGTGTGTGTGTGTATCAGCTAGCTTGTAGTGTGTGTGTGTGTGTATCAGCTAGCTTGTAGTGTGTGTGTGTGTATCAGCGAGCTTGTAGTGTGGTTGTGTGTGTATCAGTGAGCTTGTAGTGTGCTTGTGTTTGTATCAGCTAGCTTGTAGTGTGCTTGTGTGTGTATCAGCTAGCTTGTAGTGTGCGTGTGTTTGTATCAGCTAGCTTGTAGTGTGCTTGTGTGTGTATAAGCTAGCTTGTAGTGTGCTTGTGTGTGTATCAGTGAGCTTATAGTGTGCTTGTGTTTGTATCAGATAGCTTGTAGTGTGCTTGTGTGTATCAGTGAGCTTGTAGTGTGCGTGTGTGTGTATCAGCGAGCTTGTAGTGTGCTTGTGTTTGTATCAGCTAGCTTGTAGTGTGTGTGTGTGTATCAGTGAGCTTGTAGTGTGCTTGTGTGTGTATCAGCTAGCTTGTAGTGTGCTTGTGTGTGGGTATCAGCTAGCTTGTAGTGTGCTTGTGTGTGTATCAGCTAGCTTGTAGTGTACTTGTTTGTATCAGTGAGTTTGTAGTGTGCTTGTGTTTGTATCAGCTAGCTTGTAGTGTGCTTGTGTGTGTATCAGCTAGCTTGAAGTGTGCTTGTGTTTGTATCAGCTAGCTTGTAGTGTGCTTGTGTGTATCAGTGAGCTTGTAGTGTGTGTGTGTGTGTGTGTGTGTATTAGTGAGCTTGTAGTGTGCGTGTGTGTATCAGCAGCTTGTAGTGTGCTTGTAGTGTGCGTGTGTGTGTATCAGTGAGCTTGTAGTGTGCGTGTGTGTGTATCAGCGAGCTTGTAGTGTGGTTGTGTGTGTATCAGTGAGCTTGTAGTGTGCTTGTGTGTGTATCAGTGAACTTGTAGTGTGCTTGTGTGTGTATCAGTGAGCTTGTAGTAAGCTTGTGTGTGTATCAGTGAGCTTGTAGTGTGCTTGTGTGTGTATCAGCAAGCTTGTAGTGTGGTTGTGTGTGTATCAGTGAGCTTGTAGTGTGCTTGTGTTTGTATCAGCTAGCTTGTAGTGTGCTTGTGTGTGTATCATCTAGCTTGTAGTGTGCTTGTGTTTGTATCAGCTAGCTTGTAGTGTGCTTGTAGTGTGTATCAGCTAGCTTGTAGTGTGGTTGTGTGTGTATCAGTGAGCTTGTAATGTTCTTGTGTGTGTATCAGTGAGCTTGTAGTGTGCTTGTGTTTGTATCAGCTAGCTTGTAGTGTGCTTGTAGTGTGCTTGTGTGTGTATCAGTGAGCTTGTAGTAAGCTTGTGTGTGTATCAGTGAGCTTGTAGTGTGCTTGTGTGTGTATCAGCGAGCTTGTAGTGTGCTTGTGTGTGTATCAGTGAGCTTGTAGTGTGCTTGTGTTTGTATCAGCTAGCTTGTAGTGTGCTTGTGTGTGTATCAGCTAGCTTGTAGTGTGGTTGTGTGTGTATCAGTGAGCTTGTAGTGTGCTTGTGTGTGTATCAGTGAACTTGTAGTGTGCTTGTGTGTGTATCAGTGAGCTTGTAGTAAGCTTGTGTGTGTATCAGTGAGCTTGTAGTGTGGTTGTGTGTGTATCAGTGAGCTTGTAGTGTGCTTGTGTTTGTATCAGCTAGCTTGTAGTGTGCTTGTGTGTGTATCATCTAGCTTGTAGTGTGCTTGTGTTTGTATCAGCTAGCTTGTAGTGTGCTTGTAGTGTGTATCAGCTAGCTTGTAGTGTGGTTGTGTGTGTATCAGTGAGCTTGTAGTGTGCTTGTGTGTGTATCAGTGAGCTTGTAGTGTGCTTGTGTTTGTATCAGCTAGCTTGTAGTGTGCTTGTAGTGTGCTTGTGTGTGTATCAGTGAGCTTGTAGTAAGCTTGAGTGTATCAGTGAGCTTGTAGTGTGCTTATGTGTGTATCAGCGAGCTTGTAGTGTGGTTGTGTGCGTATCAGTGAGCTTGTAGTGTGCTTGTGTTTGTATCAGCTAGCTTGTAGTGTGCTTGTGTGTGTATCAGCTAGCTTGTAGTGTGCTTGTGTTTGTATCAGCTAGCTTGTAGTGTGCTTGTGTGTGTATCAGTGAGCTTGTAGTGTGCTTGCGTTTGTATCAGCTAGCTTGTAGTGTGCTTGTGTGTATCAGTGAGCTTGTAGTGTGCTTGTGTGTGTATCAGCGAGTTTGTAGTGTGCTTGTGTTTGTATCAGCTAGCTTGTAGTGTGTGTGTATCAGTGAGCTTGTAGTGTGCTTGTGTGTGTATCAGCTAGCTTGAAGTGTGCTTGTGTGTGTGTGTATCAGCTAGCTTGTAGTGTGCTTGTTTGTATCAGTGAGCTTGTAGTGTGCTTGTGTTTGTATCAGCTAGCTTGTAGTGTGCTTGTAGTGTGCGTGTGTGTATATCAGCTAGCTTGTGTGCTTGTGTGTTTATCAGCGAGCTTGTAGTGTGGTTGTGTGTGTATCAGTGAGCTTGTAGTGTGCTTGTGTGTGTATCAGTGAAATTGTAGTGTGCTTGTGTGTGTATCAGTGAGCTTGTAGTAAGCTTGTGTGTGTATCAGCAAGCTTGTAGTGTGCTTGTGTGTGTATCAGCGAGCTTGTAGTGTGGTTGTGTGCGTATCAGTCAGCTTGTAGTGTGCTTGTGTGTGTATCATCTAGCTTGTAGTGTGCTTGTGTTTGTATCAGCTAGCTTGTAGTGTGCTTGTAGTGTGTATCAGCTAGCTTGTAGTGTGGTTGTGTGTGTATCAGTGATCTTGTAGTGTGCTTGTGTGTGTATCAGTGAGCTTGTAGTGTGCTTGTGTTTGTATCAGATAGCTTGTAGTGTGCTTGTAGTGTGCTTGTGTGTGTATCAGTGAGCTTGTAGTAAGCTTGTGTGTATCAGTGAGCTTGTAGTAAGCTTGTGTGTGTGTCAGAGAGCTTGTAGTGTGCTTGTGTGTGTATCAGCGAGCTTGTAGTGTGGTTGTGTTTTTATCAGTGAGCTTGTAGTGTGCGTGTGTGTATCAGCTAGCTTGTAGTGTGCGTGTGTGTGTCAGCTAGCTTGTAGTGTGCGTGTGTGTATCAGCTAACTTGTAGTGTGCTTGTAGTGTGCGTGTGTGTATATCAGCTAGCTTGTGTGCTTGTGTGTGTATCAGTGAGCTTGTAGTGTGGTTGTGTGTATCAGTGAGCTTGTAGTGTGCTTGTGTGTGTATTAGTGAACTTGTAGTGTGCTTGTGTGTATCAGCGAGCTTGTAGTGTGTGTATCAGTGAGCTTGTAATGTGTGTGTGTATTATTGAGCTTGTAGTGTGCGTGTGTATCAGCTAGCTTGTAGTGTGCTTGTGTGTGTATCAGTGAGCTTGTAGTGTGCTTGTGTTTGTATCAGCTAGCTTGTAGTGTGCTTGTGTGTATCAGTGAGCTTGTAGTGTGCTTGTGTGTGTATCAGCGAGCTTGTAGTGTGCTTGTGTTTGTATCAGCTAGCTTGTAGTGTGTGTGTGTGTATCAGTGAGCTTGTAGTGTGCTTGTGTGTGTATCAGCTAGCTTGTAGTGTGCTTGTGTGTGTGTATCAGCTAGCTTGTAGTGTGCTTGTGTGTTTCAGCTAGCTTGTAGTGTGCTTGTGTGTGTGTGTGTGTGTGTGTGTATCAGCTAGCTTGTAGTGTGCTTGTGTGTGTATCAGCTAGCTTTTAGTGTACTTGTTTGTATCAGTGAGCTTGTAGTGTGCTTGTGTTTGTATCAGCGAGCTTGTAGTATGCTTGTAGTGTGCTTGTGTGTGTATCAGCTAGCTTGAAGTGTGCTTGTGTTTGTATCAGCTAGCTTGTAGTGTGCTTGTGTGTATCAGTGAGCTTGTAGTGTGCTTGTGTGTATCAGCAAGCTTGTAGTGTGTGCATCAGTGAGCTTGTAATGTGGGTGTGTGTATTAGTGAGCTTGTAGTGTGCATGTGTGTATCAGCTAGCTTGTAGTGTGCGTGGGTGTATTAGCTAGCTTGTAGTGTGCCTGTGTGTATCAGCTAGCTTGTAGTGTGCTTGTAGTGTGCGTGTGTGTATATCAGCTAGCTTGTGTGCTTGTGTGTGTATCAGCGAGCTTGTAGTGTGGTTGTGTGTGTATCAGTGAGCTTGTAATGTGCTTGTGTGTGTATCAGTGAACTTGTAGTGTGCTTGTGTGTGTATCAGTGAGCTTGTAGTAAGCTTGTGTGTGTATCAGTGGGCTTGTAGTGTGCTTGTGTGTGTATCAGCGAGCTTGTAGTGTGGTTGTGTGTGTATCAGTGAGCTTGTAGTGTGCTTGTGTTTGTATCACCTAGCTTGTAGTGTGCTTGTGTGTGTATCATCTAGCTTGTAGTGTGCTTGTGTTTGTATCAGCCAGCTTGTAGTGTGCTTGTGTGTGTATCATCTAGCTTGTAGTGTGCTTGTGTTTGTATCAGCTAGCTTGTAGTGTGCTTGTAGTGTGTATCAGCAAGCTTGTAGTGTGGTTGTGTGTGTATCAGTGAGCTTGTAGTGTGCTTGTGTGTGTATCAGTGAGCTTGTAGTGTGCTTGTGTTTGTATCAGATAGCTTGTAGTGTGCTTGTAGTGTGCTTGTGTGTGTATCAGTGAGCTTGTAGTAAGCTTGTGTGTGTATCAGTGAGCTTGTAGTGTGCTTGTGTGTGTATCAGCGCGCTTGTAGTGTGGTTGTGTTTTTATCAGTGAGCTTGTAGTGTAAGTGTGTGTATCAGCTATCTTGTAGTGTGCGTGTGTGTATCAGCTAGCTTGTAGTGTGCGTGTGTGTATCAGCTAACTTGTAGTGTGCTTGTAGTGTGCGTGTGTGTATATCAGCTAGCTTGTGTGCTTGTGTGTGTATCAGTGAGCTTGTAGTGTGGTTGTGTGTATCAGTGAGCTTGTAGTGTGCGTGTGTGTGTATTAGTGAACTTGTAGTATGCTTGTGTGTATCAGCGAGCTTGTAGTGTGTGTATCAGTGAGCTTGTAATGTGTGTGTGTGTATTATTGAGCTTGTAGTGTGCGTGTGTATCAGCTAGCTTGTAGTGTGCTTGTGTTTGTATCAGCTAGCTTGCAGTGTGCTTGTGTGTATCAGTGAGCTTGTAGTGTGCTTGTGTGTGTATCAGCGAGCTTGTAGTGTGCTTGTGTTTGTATCAGCTAGCTTGTAGTGTGTGTGTGTGTGTATCAGTGAGCTTGTAGTGTGCTTGTGTGTGTATCAGCTAGCTTGTAGTGTGCTTGTGTGTGTGTATCAGCTAGCTTGTAGTGTGCTTGTGTGTTTCAGCTAGCTTGTAGTGTGCTTGTGTGTGTGTGTGTGTGTGTATCAGCTAGCTTGTAGTGTGCTTGTGTGTGTATCAGCTAGCTTTTAGTGTACTTGTTTGTATCAGTGAGCTTGTAGTGTGCTTGTGTTTGTATCAGCGAGCTTGTAGTGTGCTTGTAGTGTGCTTGTGTGTGTATCAGCTAGCTTGAAGTGTGCTTGTGTTTGTATCAGCTAGCTTGTAGTGTGCTTGTGTGTATCAGTGAGCTTGTAGTGTGCTTGTGTGTATCAGCAAGCTTGTAGTGTGTGCATCAGTGAGCTTGTAATGTGTGTGTGTATTAGTGAGCTTGTAGTGTGCATGTTTGTATCAGCTAGCTTGTAGTGCGCATGTGTGTATCAGCTAGCTTGTAGTGTGCGTGTGTGTATCAGCTAGCTTGTAGTGTGCTTGTAGTGTGCGTGTGTGTATATCAGCTAGCTTGTGTGCTTGTGTGTGTATCAGCGAGCTTGTAGTGTGGTTGTGTGTGTATCAGTGAGCTTGTAATGTGCTTGTGTGTGTATCAGTGAACTTGTAGTGTGCTTGTGTGTGTATCAGTGAGCTTGTAGTAAGCTTGTGTGTGTATCAGTGAGCTTGTACTTTGCTTGTGTGTGTATCAGCGAGCTTGTAGTGTGGTTGTGTGTGTATCAATGAGCTTGTAGTGTGCTTGTGTTTGTATCACATAGCTTGTAGTGTGCTTGTGTGTGTATCATCTAGCTTGTAGTGTGCTTGTGTTTGTATCAGCTAGCTTGTAGTGTGCTTGTAGTGTGTAACAGCTAGCTTGTAGTGTGGTTGTGTGTGTATCAGTGAGCTTGTAGTGTGCTTGTGTGTGTATCAGTGAGCTTGTAGTCTGCTTGTGTTTGTATCAGCTAGCTTGTAGTGTGCTTGTAGTGTGCTTGTGTGTGTATCATCTAGCTTGTAGTGTGCTTGTGTGTGTATCAGCTAGCTTGTAGTGTGCTTGTGTTTGTATCAGCTAGCTTGTAGTGTGCTTGTAGTGTGTATCAGCTAGCTTGTAGTGTGCTTGTGTGTGTATCAGCGAGCTTGTAGTGTGGTTGTGTTTTTATCAGTGAGCTTGTAGTGTGCGTGTGTGTATCAGCTAGCTTGTAGTGTGCGTGTGTGTGTCAGCTAGCTTGTAGTGTGCGTGTGTGTATCAGCTAACTTGTAGTGTGCTTGTAGTGTGCGTGTGTGTATATCAGCTAGCTTGTGTGCTTGTGTGTGTATCAGTGAGCTTGTAGTGTGGTTGTGTGTATCAGTGAGCTTGTAGTGTGCTTGTGTGTGTATTAGTGAACTTGTAGTGTGCTTGTGTGTATCAGCGAGCTTGTAGTGTGTGTATCAGTGAGCTTGTAATGTGTGTGTGTGTATTATTGAGCTTGTAGTGTGCGTGTGTATCAGCTAGCTTGTAGTGTGCTTGTGTGTGTATCAGTGAGGTTGTAGTGTGCTTGTGTTTGTATCAGCTAGCTTGTAGTGTGCTTGTGTGTATCAGTGAGCTTGTAGTGTGCTTGTGTGTGTATCAGCGAGCTTGTAGTGTGCTTGTGTTTGTATCAGCTAGCTTGTAGTGTGTGTGTGTGTATCAGTGAGCTTGTAGTGTGCTTGTGTGTGTATCAGCTAGCTTGTAGTGTGCTTGTGTGTGTGTGTGTGTGTGTGTGTATCAGCTAGCTTGTAGTGTGCTTGTGTGTGTATCAGCTAGCTTTTAGTGTACTTGTTTGTATCAGTGAGCTTGTAGTGTGCTTGTGTTTGTATCAGCGAGCTTGTAGTATGCTTGTAGTGTGCTTGTGTGTGTATCAGCTAGCTTGAAGTGTGCTTGTGTTTGTATCAGCTAGCTTGTAGTGTGCTTGTGTGTATCAGTGAGCTTGTAGTGTGCTTGTGTGTATCAGCAAGCTTGTAGTGTGTGCATCAGTGAGCTTGTAATGTGGGTGTGTGTATTAGTGAGCTTGTAGTGTGCATGTGTGTATCAGCTAGCTTGTAGTGCGCGTGTGTGTATCAGCTAGCTTGTAGTGTGCGTGTGTGTATCAGCTAGCTTGTAGTGTGCTTGTAGTGTGCGTGTGTGTATATCAGCTAGCTTGTGTGCTTGTGTGTGTATCAGCGAGCTTGTAGTGTGGTTGTGTGTGTATCAGTGAGCTTGTAATGTGCTTGTGTGTGTATCAGTGAACTTGTAGTGTGCTTGTGTGTGTATCACTGAGCTTGTAGTAAGCTTGTGTGTGTATCAGTGGGCTTGTAGTGTGCTTGTGTGTGTATCAGCGAGCTTGTAGTGTGGTTGTGTGTGTATCAGTGAGCTTGTAGTGTGCTTGTGTTTGTATCACCTAGCTTGTAGTGTGCTTGTGTGTGTATCATCTAGCTTGTAGTGTGCTTGTGTTTGTATCAGCCAGCTTGTAGTGTGCTTGTGTGTGTATCATCTAGCTTGTAGTGTGCTTGTGTTTGTATCAGCTAGCTTGTAGTGTGCTTGTAGTGTGTATCAGCAAGCTTGTAGTGTGGTTGTGTGTGTATCAGTGAGCTTGTAGTGTGCTTGTGTGTGTATCAGTGAGCTTGTAGTGTGCTTGTGTTTGTATCAGATAGCTTGTAGTGTGCTTGTAGTGTGCTTGTGTGTGTATCAGTGAGCTTGTAGTAAGCTTGTGTGTGTATCAGTGAGCTTGTAGTGTGCTTGTGTGTGTATCAGCGAGCTTGTAGTGTGGTTGTGTTTTTATCAGTGAGCTTGTAGTGTGCGTGTGTGTATCAGCTAGCTTGTAGTGTGCGTGTGTGTATCAGCTAGCTTGTAGTGTGTGTGTGTGTATCAGCTAACTTGTAGTGTGCGTGTGTGTGTGTGTGTGTTTATCAGCTAGCTTGTAGTGTGCTTGTGTGTGTATCAGCTAGCTTTTAGTGTACTTGTTTGTATCAGTGAGCTTGTAGTGTGCTTGTGTTTGTATCAGCGAGCTTGTAGTGTGCTTGTAGTGTGCTTGTGTGTGTATCAGCTAGCTTGAAGTGTGCTTGTGTTCGTATCTGCTAGCTTGTAGTGTGCTTGTGTGTATCAGTGAGCTTGTAGTGTGCTTGTGTGTATCAGCAAGCTTGTAGTGTGTGCATCAGTGAGCTTGTAATGTGTGTGTGTGTATTAGTGAGCTTGTAGTGTGCATGTGTGTATCAGCTAGCTTGTAGTGCGCGTGTGTGTATCAGCTAGCTTGTAGTGTGCGTGTGTGTATCAGCTAGCTTGTAGTGTGCTTGTAGTGTGCGTGTGTGTATATCAGCTAGCTTGTGTGCTTGTGTGTGTATCAGCGAGCTTGTAGTGTGGTTGTGTGTGTATCAGTGAGCTTGTAATGTGCTTGTGTGTGTATCAGTGAACTTGTAGTGTGCTTGTGTGTGTATCAGTGAGCTTGTAGTAAGCTTGTGTGTGTATCAGTGAGCTTGTACTTTGCTTGTGTGTGTATCAGCGAGCTTGTAGTGTGGTTGTGTGTGTATCAGTGAGCTTGTAGTGTGCTTGTGTTTGTATCACCTAGCTTGTAGTGTGCTTGTGTGTGTATCATCTAGCTTGTAGTGTGCTTGTGTTTGTATCAGCTAGCTTGTAGTGTGCTTGTAGTGTGTAACAGCTAGTTTGTAGTGTGGTTGTGTGTGTATCAGTGAGCTTGTAGTGTGCTTGTGTGTGTATCAGCTAGCTTGTAGTGTGCTTGTGTGTGTGTATAAGCTAGCTTGTAGTGTGCGTGTGTGTTTCAGCTAGCTTGTAGTGTGCTTGTGTGTGTGTGTGTATCAGCTAGCTTGTAGTGTGTTTGTGTGTGTATCAGCTAGCTTTTAGTGTACTTGTTTGTATCAGTGAGCTTGTAGTGTGCTTGTGTTTGTATCAGCGAGCTTGTAGTGTGCTTGTAGTGTGCTTGTGTGTGTATCAGCTAGCTTGAAGTGTGCTTGTGTTCGTATCAGCTAGCTTGTAGTGTGCTTGTGTGTATCAGTGAGCTTGTAGTGTGCTTGTGTGTATCAGCAAGCTTGTAGTGTGTGCATCAGTGAGCTTGTAATGTGTGTGTGTGTATTAGTGAGCTTGTAGTGTGCATGTGTGTATCAGCTAGCTTGTAGTGCGCGTGTGTGTATCTGCTAGCTTGTAGTGTGCGTGTGTGTATCAGCTAGCTTGTAGTGTGCTTGTAGTGTGCGTGTTTGTATATCAGCTAGCTTGTGTGCTTGTGTGTGTATCAGCGAGCTTGTAGTGTGGTTGTGTGTGTATCAGTGAGCTTGTAATGTGCTTGTGTGTGTATCAGTGAACTTGTAGTGTGCTTGTGTGTGTATCAGTGAGCTTGTAGTAAGCTTGTGTGTGTATCAGTGAGCTTGTACTTTGCTTGTGTGTGTATCAGCGAGCTTGTAGTGTGGTTGTGTGTGTATCAGTGAGCTTGTAGTGTGCTTGTGTTTGTATCACCTAGCTTGTAGTGTGCTTGTGTGTGTATCATCTAGCTTGTAGTGTGCTTGTGTTTGTATCAGCTAGCTTGTAGTGTGCTTGTAGTGTGTAACAGCTAGCTTGTAGTGTGGTTGTGTGTGTATCAGTGAGCTTGTAGTGTGCTTGTGTGTGTATCAGTGAGCTTGTAGTCTGCTTGTGTTTGTATCAGCTAGCTTGTAGTGTGCTTGTAGTGTGCTTGTGTGTGTATCAGCTAGCTTGTAGTGTGCTTGTGTGTGTATCAGCTAGCTTGTAGTGTGCTTGTGTTTGTATCAGCTAGCTTGTAGTGTGCTTGTAGTGTGTATCAGCTAGCTTGTAGTGTGCTTGTGTGTCTATCAGTGAGCTTGTAGTGTGCTTGTGTGTGTATCAGTGATCTTGTAGTGTGCTTGTGTTTGTATCAGCTAGCTTGTAGTGTGCTTGTAGTGTGCTTGTGTGTGTATCAGCTAGCTTGAAGTGTGCTTGTGTTTGTATCAGCTAGCTTGCAGTGAGCATGTAGTGTGCTTGTGTGTATCAGCTAGCTTGTAGTGTGCTTGTGTGTGTATCAGCTAGCTTGTAGTGTGCTTGTGTGTATGAACTAGCTTGTAGTAAGCTTGTGTTTGTCAGTGAGTTTGTAGTGTGCGTGTGTATCAGTGAGCTTGCCTGTAATAAGCTTGTGTGTGTCAGTCAGTTTGACTATTGTGAGCTTGTGTATGGGGCAGAGAGCTTGTGTGTGTTGGTGTGCTTGTCTGTAGTGAGCTTGTGTGTGTCAGTGAGCTTGCCTGTAGTAAGCTTGTGTGGGTCAGAGCACTTCTGTGTTTGTCATTAGTGAGCTTGTGCTGGTCAGAGAGGTTGTGTGTGTCGTGAGCTTGTCTGTAGTTGGATTGTGTTTGTCTCTAGTGTGCTTGAGTGAATGTCAGTGAATGTAAGCTTGTCTGTAGTGAGCTTGTGCATGGGTCAGAGAGCATTTGTGTGTATCGGTGAGCTTGTCTGTAGTGAGCTTATTTAGTCAGTGTGTGTGTGCCATTGAACTAGTGTAATTTATTAATGTGGAACATCTTTTTAATATATATATCTTATGAAATTATATAATTGACACACTGATGCCGATATGCTGATATCTGCATGGAGTATTTCCCTGCTTAAAGAATTGTCCCCAAGCAGAGCCAGTCACAACGCACAGGGGGCGTCCTGGAGGGTGGCGTTATAGCACTGTAACACCCATGGATCATTTGGAGCGAGGGGCTGCAGGTAAGACAAAAGTCTTCCAAAGTACATACATAAAAACAATACAAGCTAACTATGTGACACAATGAATTAGAGGGCTGGAATAATTTTTTTGGGGAGGTGGGCGTGAGGGCTGGAGGGTGGAGGTCTCATTCTCCCCCTCGCACTCTGTGGTGCAACCTGCCAATCTACTCATATTCACCTAACTCCTCATCTCTCCCCCCTACTCCACTCCTATCACCCCTCACCATCCAATGCAGAGCACCTCTTCCTAACTTCTTCCCCCCAACAACAGGG
Source organism: Pelobates fuscus (assembly GCF_036172605.1). Classification (NCBI taxonomy): domain Eukaryota; kingdom Metazoa; phylum Chordata; class Amphibia; order Anura; family Pelobatidae; genus Pelobates; species Pelobates fuscus. The sequence goes on from NC_086319.1 coordinate 146,330,175, forward strand.
ACATTTGAGGTGACCCAAACCCTCATTCGTATACAAAATCAGAAGCACACCAATGTGGAAAAAATAGAGAAACATAGGGAACCCCACATAATGAAACCTAGCACTAGAGCCAAGAGGTCACTAGCTCCGCACAACACCACCAAACAGAGGGGCCTACTATAACAATTTTCTCTACCACTTCACTGCAAACCCTTCCTACCAAACTAAAAGTCCAGACACCCTCAAAATCCACGTGCCTTGCCATGCGGTACAGTGACCAGTATGTAAAACATTACTCTGTAGTAACCATTTAGCTAAGCTTACCCCTAGATGTACTTAAAACCTACAAATTCCAGAATATTTCATTACACTGTTATGCATCAAACAATGCTTGTTTATGTTTCATTGTTACGTTCTACTAAATGGATGTACAAACTGTTTATAACCCTCACAACATCCTGCACATCTGCAATCTTACCAAATGATGCCTCACATTTGCCCTAATGTGACTACTTGACCACAATTTGCGCATGTATGTTTTTCTAAATGTCTCTTTGCAAAATCTTGAAATACAGAATTAAAAAGAATAATAATAAAAATAATATTAAATATTGTCACAGGCTTCAGGTCTGTCCAGCCGGCTCTTGCTCCCCAGGCTCCAAAGAAGAAGCAAACCCTGAACGTATTACCCAACCTTAGATTGGTTGGATTTAATATAAAACGTAGAAATAGCAGAACAAGCCGAAATGAGGAGTACAGAGAGAAGGAAAATGGTGAGACAAAAAGCAATAGAGCAACAAGCAATAGAAATCAAAATAGTGAAAACAGAAGCCAAAGGTCAAATGCACAGTCGGGCAAAGTAAACTGTCAAGAAAGTGTTACATAGTTATATAGTTACATAGCTGAAAAGAGACTTGCGTCCATCAAGTTCAGCCTTCCTCACATATGTTTTGCTGTTGATCCAAAAGAAGGCAGAAAACCCAGTCTGAAGCACTTCCAATTTTGCCACAAACTAGGAAAAAAATCCTTCTTGATCCCCAAAATAGCAGTCAGATGTCTCCTTGGATCAAGCAACTATTACCCCACTAATTAGAAATTATATCCATGTATGTTATGTTTTGGCAAGTATTTATCCAATTGCAGTTTAAACATCTGTATGGACTCTTATAAAACCACCTCTTCAGGCAGAGAATTCCATATCCTTATTGCTCTTACTGTAAAAAACCTTTTCTTTGCCTTAGATGAAATCTCCTTTCTTCAAGCCTAAATGTGTGACCTCATGTCCTATGTATAGCCCTGTTTATGAATAGATTTCCAGATAAAGGTTTGTACTATATTTGTATAATGTTATCATATCCCCTCTCATGCGCTGTTTTTCCAAACTAAACAGATTTAATTTTTTTAACCTTTCTTTGTAACTAAAATACCCCATTCCTTTTATCAATTTTGTAGCTCTTCTCTGGACTTTTTCTAGTGCCATGATATCTTTCTTTAGAACAGGCGCCCAAAATTGCACAGCATATTCAAGGTGTGGTCTTACCAGCAATTTATAAAAAAATTATATTTTTATCCCGAGAATTTATGTCCCTATTTAAACATGACAAAACCTTACTGGCCTTAGCAACTGCAGATTGACATTGCATATTGCTGCCTAATTTTATAACATTACACGAGGCTTCATATTTGCTTAAGTCTCTCTTTACTAGAACTCCACAGCAGCACAGAAAAACAACCAATCAGAAAAAAGTTAGGTACTATAACACTCCCCTCCCCATGCATCATTTCCTCTTTCTTTGCAGCTCCACATCAGTACAGGTCAGAGTACCACTGCCTCCTGCTTCTAGTTGGTGGCTTTGGGATTTATTTAGTATATATATTTATTATATTTAGTCATGATGTTATACTTATAGTTATATAATATATATATATATATATATATATATATTTATATATATATATATACATATATATACATAATAAAAAATTATATATGTACATAATAAAAATATATATACATAATAAAAAGATATAATCCCAAATATGATAAAGATAACTAAATACAATATATATATATATATATATATATATATATATATATATATATATATATATATTGTATTTAGTTATCTTTATCATATTTGGGATTATATCTTTTTATTATGTATATATTTTATGTTTATAGTATTTAGTTATATCTATATTATTTTGTTCTATATTATATATTTAGTGATTTTTATATTATGTATATTGTATTTAGTCATATTTATTATTTTGATATCATATTATATTGATTATATATATTGATTATATATATATATTTTATGCTATGTTTTTTAGTTATATCCTTTATCCTTTTTCATATGTTTATTTACATATTAAATATATTATTTTTTGTTATATATTTATTATATTTGCTTCAGGATTACTGCCCGTTTTTTTTACTCGTTTCCCCTGTGTCTTTGGGGATGTTTTTTCCTGACATGTGGTGGTTTTCGAGGGGTCCTTTGGGATTCCCTTCTGTTTGCTTCCCCCCCCCCAACATACCACTACTTAGAGCCCTTCTATTACCCCCTGCGGGATACGGGCGCACGTTCGGGTGTCAGGAGACTAGCCGTTTGGCTGCCTCCTCGGATTCCCCGAGCTCCAGTGTGAGCCTGCCGGCGACCGGGGTTTCTCACGGTCAGACGCGAGTACCCTGCGGCCGGGTCCTCTCACACACGTGGCCGCCTCACCGCGGCCGGCTTCCTCATAGAGCTGCATGCATCCGACCGGCTAGAGGAGGGTGCGCCTGCTCGCGACCCCTCCTCCACACACGGTGATCGGACCGCAGTTCTTTTCCCATGTCATTCTGGCTATGCATCTGCTCAGTGGCTTAATATATAAAGCAGCTCTATATGTGTTGCTGTTAGTAAATGAGATAGTATCTTGCTTCTGGGAGTTCAAGTTATTTCTATAATACATTTAATGCTTCTGCACTATCCTGTATAATCCATTTTTCATCCGTTACTCGGCTCATACAGAGTCAGCTTGACAGGGGGATCAGGGGTCAACATGCTTTGGGTTCCCCTATTCTTGGATTTGTAATAAAACATGTGATAACCTCTATATTGCACAATTGATCATGTGTTCTTAGGTGCATATCCTGGTGCATCGGTATATATGCCCCTGATCCATCTCTGGAGTCAGAGATGAGACTATTTTGGGATGATACTCACTGTCCATGGCAAATATAAAAGCTAAACAGACCTGGCTCTGGCTAAAACTGGTATGGGAGACCAGTCTATGCTGACACTATTTCTATCCTATGATGTTCTGTGGCTAGTAGAGTTGGAAGGTTGTCCCTTCCAAGCTCAATAAGAGGGTACACTGAGTTGGTAATTGTTTTACCCTACTCCTGAATATATATCACGGGTACAATAACCGTCAGGTGGCATGCTGAGGATGCATAATTTTGATGAAGAAATCTCAAACAGATCTGCATATTCATGTGCATAACTTATTCACAGTTAAATGAATCGCTCAATATATCATTCTTTAATGGCCACTATATCACTGGAACATTTTCAGCCTATAGCCATTACAGATGGAATACCACATATGCCTGCTGGACATTTCAGGACTACTAGTCCCAATTATATGTTATTGTTATTGACACAGTATTACGCTGTATAATAGGGTTGGCACCTGGGAATCCTATGTCACAGGACACCCTGAAGATTGACATATATTTAAGGGACTGTGCCAAATGCAGGGGTCCCTTATTACTCATTTAGGCGCAACCCAGGATTGGCCTGCTCTGTCTGTGCCCCATTGATCGGCCATTGATTGGCCTGCTATGTCTGTGCCCATTTGATTGACCTGCTAGGTCTGTGCCCATTCGATTGACCTGCTAGGTCTGTGCCCATTTGATTTACCTGCTATGTCCGTGCCCTTCTGACTGGCTCTATCTGTGCCCTTCGTCTGGCCTGATCTATCTGGGCCCGAAATCTTTTTTGGCCGCAGGCCTGGGAGGATATGCCTGAGAAAAGCCAAATACCCGCTATTGACATGGAGATAGGTGGGTGTCCAGGCAAGCACTGCTATCCAAGAGGACACCAGTATACGGGCACCTCAATATGATTGGAAGGGTGAAGGCCCTAAACCTCATGCCCTGAGGGACAAGGTTTTCTTACGAGGATCCCCGGGCGCGCCACCATGGTTTACAAGAACCCGAGGCGGCACATCTCCTAAGAGAATTTCGCACAAGCAGGGACCAGTGCTCAGACGCCAACAGGGGAGCACGGTTGCCTTGCCTTCAGCAACTAACCTTTTAGCTGCCTTCCCGGTATCCATCTTCGGTATTGGCAGTTAGTCCTACGTCAATGTTTAGCTCCTGACCCTTTCAGTTGGATTTACTTGACTTGCCGTTCCGATCTGCTTTTTTCCTGCTCTCCGAGGTACGTATTTTCATTATTTGTTGTTTCTTGTTTTTGTTTTTTCAAGCCTTCCAATTGTTCTATCGCTCGGGTCGTTGAGAGGCCTGACTTGACCTCCTCCGGCCTCCCGGGCTCTTGTGGATTGCGGAGAACGTCTCCAGCTTTCCTCAGGCTACCGACAGTCACCCTGGACCCCGCGCGGGCGCACGGGATCCGGGCGGTCAGTTGGTAGTTTCCATCATTGTTTCCGAAGGTTGCATTTTCTCACCATCCCTTTCTGTTATTAAGGATGGACACAGCCCGAGGCTGCATACTATTCCATCTTCCCTTGGTCTGTTTTTTTGCCAGTTGATTTCCACCTCAGGTGAACAATTCAGAGAGAGGTCTCGTGGTCAGTGGGTGACCCACCTTAGGATCTCAGTCTCATGCTGATATTAGCGAATGGCGTCCCCCTGCAGTTGGTCACCATGAGTCTCTAAGGGACTCTAGTTTGGATTACAAGAGGGTGCGGCCCTCCATCACCTCGATCTGAGAAGGATAATCTATTTTCACGAACAGAGAGCGAACCCCTCTCATATACGGAACCAGAAACTGATTTGTTATTAGAGGGCGCGACCCTCCCTCAACCTTAGCTCGATACTGAGCTGGATACAGAGGTCATGTTTTGAGTGACACATTCTCATAGAGAGAACCGGTCACGGATGTAGACTCTACTGTTTGGTTATTAAGGGGTGTGGCCCGCTCAGGCTATCAGCCGTACGCTGACACGGAATTTGGTTCACATTATTAGAGAGTTCTCTCTCATACACTCAACGCACTACGGTGCCGTCCATTTGTTCATCACACAGGCTTGTGCCTGTACAGGACAACGATGACTGCATATAGGGGCGTCCCTCCTGCATTCAATTAGATCTAAGGACCGTGATACCGATTTTGTTATAGAGGGCTGCCTGATCATACAAGATATACATATTTAGACTGGATCCCTCTATTTCACCTTCTGTAATGGATCTACTGGATCCGGACCACTGTTCCCCACGCGAGAAATACTCACAAAGGTATAACGGGGGGAGACTCCCGCTTATTTACACACACTCCTGGAGACAGTATGGCTAACGGATGTGCCTCAGGTTTTACAAGAATGCAGGTTTTGGTATATTCTACGCTATATAAAACAGACAATTGTAGTCTGTTTTAGATATCCGGACCATTGCGAACAAACTGCACAGACAGTTTTTCCCATATCAAGATGACATGAGATACTGAGACCTTCATGGAGCAAACAGGCACTGCCTTGCTCGGGTAACAAGACTAGGGAAGGCCCACTACATGGTCTGCAGGTACAACCGTACGCACGGTTCGTAGTGAAAGACCGGAAACCTCGGTTGCCTTGAGTTCCCTGGTCATTACAATCTCAGGACATGATTCGGAGATGGGGGGTCCTCCGTCTATCCTCTATATCCCTCACGGGAGCCGTCTTGGTTTGGGTTCTCATGAACCCACTTTTCAACTACCATCAAGGAGACCTATGAGACTCTATGGAGGAACCCGGGGTGCCCCGACTCCTACACGGACGTCGAAGTCGGGTCGCGACCTACCGCTGGAGTACTGCTCAGGATGTGTAGCAGACTCAGATAGGGCTGCCGACATTCTCAAACGAGACATCACATGATTCGGACGGTTGAAGTTAGACCCTAGTTTTTTTGTTATATCTGCTCTCTGGAATCACCTGTCATGAGCAAAGGGTCTTTACGCCTTACGCCTGCGTATTGGAGAACGGTATGTGTTCGCTAAGCTAAGAAGGGAAGTATCCATGACTTCGGTTATCGATCTCACATTCATGGGTCCCTTGACCTAGGGCCTACTCTGGAAGATACGTGCCCAGACAGTCAAGGGTACAGGGACCTAGGGATCTCAATATGTTATGCCCTATCTTGTAGGTGGCGTGTAGACCAGGAACCCCTACACGAATTTTGACAGGTCGGGCATGGAACAGGATCATACTACTGAGATTATTTCACTCTCTCACTACAACACGTGAGGACTCTTCGTTGTTATACAGGTCCCAATCAACATTGGATCCGTTCATCTTATCATTCTTAGACAATTACATATCTGGATGGAGATCTCAACTCCGGTTTACGTTTCCCATCCCTCTGAATATTTCCAGATTCACTATCCCCAGAATAGTTGGCCACCATTCCACCACACAAGTTCACTTTGGGAACCTGATTAGACGTCCTTTTGGAGTCCTTTCTCTACCGCAGCCGAGGATGACACAGTCCATTTGGAATATTGGAATCACTTAGGATACGGCTAGTTTGACCACACTCTTGCCTGGATAATACATTTATTCTCAGATGAGCCATGGTGGCAGTTTCGTCTCGCGGCCCTAAGTTCGCAAATGACCTTCGACATTTTACAACTACAGGAAAATGGCTGATAGGTCAGCTTGACAGCTCATGGACCGACTGCTAGGAAACCGGTCGCAACCCCACGTACAATGGAGCTATCAGCAGATGGTGTTTTTTTCCGTATTGGGATGCTTCATTAGCTGGCATCCTCATTGACCCATCTGCTGGCACTTCTCGCAGTTGGAAAGTCCATTTAGGATTGCTCGGATATCTCTCGAAATAGGTACCAGCGAAACAAACAGCATTGGATTTGTTGACTGAGCGTTAAAACAGCAAATACGAAGCCTCCTGTCATGTTATAAAATTGTAGATTATGCTAGCTTTAGTGTACCTATAATCTTAATTTTATTAATGACAGTAGGCGAGTATTTCCCACCCATTCGTGTCCCTCCCTTGTTTAATTTTAATAGTTTGGATTAATCAGGTACGTATGCAACTCTGCTTGTTGTCTCTTCTACCTGTCACCTGTTCTTATGTCTGTTGTTCATAAGTAGGGTTGGGATAGCTACATATTAAGGTAATTTTGGTTGCTACATTGGGTACCTACATGCTTATTCAGAGTGCATTTCATTGGATTATCAACCTGTTCGATTCTGTTTTTCTCTCGTTTCAGTTTACAGTCCATCAACGCTATCTGGTGTGGCAGTTTTTCTCAGATGGTGGACATTGTATTCATCGTATCTAGGACTTCATTTCTTCCCCATTATATTTTTCTGCCTTTATTCTGTTTTTGTCGCAGCTTGAAAGAGGAAATTATGCATGGGGAGGGGAGTTTTATAGTACTTAACTTTTTTCTGATTGGTTGTTTTTCTGTGCTGCTGTGGAGTTCTAGTAAAGAGAGACTTAAGCAAATGCTCGCCTCCTGTCATTAATAAAATTAAGATTATAGGTACACTAAAGCTAGCATAATCTGCAATTTGTTGTCTATAACAATTCCCAAATCCTTCTCGTGTGTGGTTATCCCTAGTTCACTACCATTTAGGGTGTAAATTACTTGTGCATTCTTAACCCCGAAGTGCATGACTTTGCATTTATCTACGTTAAATTTCATCTGCCATTTTAGTGCCCAGTCCCCCAATCTATCCAAATCCCTCTGCAGCAAAGCAATCTCCTGCTCACATTTTATTACTTTACAAAGTTTTGTGTTATCGGCAAACACTGATACATGGCTTTCAATGCCTATTTCAAGATCATTTATAAATATGTTAAATAGAAGCGGTCCCAAAACAGAACCCTGAGGGACACTTTCCACTTTTGTACAGCCTGAAAATTTACCATTAATGACAACATTTACCATTAATGACAACAAATAGCATAAGTAGGGCTCCAATTAGCCCAAAGAAGCCATGTGATGTAGGGTGTGTGTGTGTAACGCAAGTGTGTTGACGCACGCAAGTTTACAAGCGTCATAATCAAGAGGGACCTCGGAGGGCTTCAAAAGGGGGACTTATGGACCCGGCCATGGAATATGTAAGTTAGATATCGGAGGTATTCTCACAACCTCATGGGAACACGCTGCAGCACAGTGCACCTGCTGTGTCCAATACCTCAGAGGGTGGTGTGACAGGCTGCTTGCAGTCTGTTGTGTATGTGGGAGGTTGTTTGTAGTCTTGCTGTATATGTTGTGTTTATGGTGGGGCTGTGTTGTGTGTATGATGGGTGATTGTGTGAGTTTGAAGGTTACTGTCTGTGTGTGGTGTCTGTGACTGAGGGTGCCAATGTGTTTATGGGATGACTGCAGCAGTTTGGTTGTGACAGAGTGAGGGTAACAGGTTGACTGTGACAGGGTGACTTTGGTTATGTGACTGTATGTAAGGGGTAAGTGTGGGGAGCAGGGCTGGATTAACATAGGGCCTGATGGAGCTGCAGCTCTAGGCCCATGCTCATGGAATAGTGGAATAAGCCCATTGATTTGAAAAAAAGAAGGAAAACATTCCTCTTAGGGTTGCCACCTGGCTGGTATTTTATGGTATTTGAGACTGCCTGGCCAGTGCCAGTATTGCAGTAAAACCGGAAATACAAATGCCAGTATATTTCTTAGTATAAACTGAGATTACTCTGCAATACCAGTGTCAGCCAGTAGGGGTCACTGTGTGTGGAGAGAGGCAGGGATAGGAAGTTACAGCATATCCCTGCCTCTCTCTACTCACTGATCTGTGGGGGAGCAGCTACAAAACACAGAGTCCAGAATGCAGCTCCCAGCCTGCAGAGACAGCTTACAATTCAGGTAAGTGAGGAATGGGGGAAAGGCTGCAGGGAGACATGGGGACACTGGGAGACACTAGGGGACACTGGGTGACTTGGGGATACTAAGAGACTTAGGGACACTGAGACACTAGGGGATGCTGTGAGACACTTGGGGATGCTGTGAGACACTTGGGGACACTGAGAAACTGTGTCCCTAGTGTCTGTGTCCCCATGTCTCCCAATGTCTCCAAGTGTTTCATATCTCCCAGCCAATGTCCCTAGTGTCTCAGTGACCCCATGTCCCCAGTGTCTCCCAGTGTCCCCTAGTCTCACAGTGCTCCCATGTCTCTAAGTGTCCCCTAATGTCCAAGACACTGGAAGACACGGGGACACTGGGAGACATGGGGCACTGTGACATTGTAATACATAGAGGACACTGAGATATGGGGACAATGGGACACATGGGGCACAGAAACACTGTGATACATAGGGGACACAGACACAGGGGGGCGCTGGAAGACTAGGAAACAGTGGGAGATTAGGGGACACTAAGACACTGGAAGACAGGGAGACACTGGTAACAATCCATCTTTTATTCAGCAGAATCAAACTAAGTAGTTTTTTGGGTGATTTTACTGAATTTTCTCTTATGTCACTCCTTGTGATTTACACGCATACAGAATTAATTATGCAACTTAATAAGGCCGGTATTTTTTTCCAAGAAAGGTGGCAACCCTAACTAAACTATCCTTCACATATTCTTGCTTAAGTATGGAAACTGAAGAGAGATGTATGGGAACAAAACCTGTGTGGACTGGCTGACAATGAAATTAGTTAAGGTAATGCTGACACAATGTCCCCTTTCTTCTACACTCACTACATAGAGTGGTGTACATACCGCGGACCCCTGCGACCAGGTAACCACGACATTTTTTGCGGCCCCGGCCATGCGGCAAACCGCCAGGGCCGCCGTCCAAGGGGTCCATCACCAAATGGGTATGGACTGTCAGGGGGCCTGGTCAGCGTTGGGTGCTTTAACAGCGAGACCAGGCCCCCTGTGATAACATCACATGCTGGGAGGAAGTGACTGCCCCGGTAACTCCTCCCAGCATACACCGAGCCCGCAAGGAAGAGTGGGTATAGGAGGGAGTCAGAGTGGAAACTCTGACTCCCATCAACCTGCGCCACTACTGGACCCCAGGGAATGTCACCCTCCTGCACCTAAAAGGAGGGTGACTTAAACATTGTGTGTGTGTGTGTTTGTTTGTTTGTATGTATGTATGTGTCTTTTATGTGTGTGTGTGTGTGTGTGTGTGTGTGTCTGTTTGTGTGTGTCTGTCTGTATCTATGTGTCTGTGTGTCTGTCTGTCTGTATGTGTGTATGTGTGCCTGTCTGTATGTATGTCTTTGTATGTATGTGTTTCGTGTGTGTGTGTGTGTCTGTCTTTATGTATGTGTCTGTATGTATGTGTGTATGTGTGCCTGTCTGTTTGAATGTGTCTATATGTATGTGTGTCTTGCGTGTTGTGTGTGTGTTTGTGTCTGTCTGTCTGTATGTATATGTGTGTGTCTGTATGTATGTGTCTTTGTATTTATGTGTGTCTTGTGTGTGTGTTTGTCTATGTATGTGTTTGTATGTGTGTGTGTGTCTGTCTGTATGTATGTGTCTCTCTGTGTGTCTGTATGTATGTGTGTGTGTCTGTCTGTGTGTATGTGTCTGTATGTATCGATTTGTCTGTATGTGTCTGTGTGTGTCTCTATGTATGTATGTATGTGTGTCTGTATTTATCTGTGTGTGTGTCTGTTGGGGTGAGTAGAGAGGGGGGGCACAGATCAGTTTCACACCGGGGCCCCATGGATTGTGTGCATGCCACTGACTACATACACCTTTTCTCCATCCTAGACTATATACCAGGAGCTTCTGCCTGTAAGAAGGTAAGGAGATAAGTGGACATGTGAGTGCTAGGGGACAGTCCTTAGAAAGCATGGAGCGAACACATCATTAAACACATTTAAGCCAAGCTCAGGGTGCTGTCTGCATAGTATGCCCTTAGCTGGCTAGCCTGCATGATTGGCATTCATGCCAGGCTGGCCTTCCAATTCTTTAGGCAGACATGCCCCCTTTTTAGGCATGTTTGCCTCTTTCGGCAGTTCGATTTGTGCCAGTGGCACACCCTTTTACCCCGTTTATTCACTTCCTGCTTCACTGGACACTGCTCTTAGGGGTATGGATTTATTTGAAAGATGAAAGTATAAATTAGAGAGAGATTAGCATAGAGTATGTGTTTTCTTATAGCTGCATCATATGAGCTTCCCTCCAGCACCACTTCTGACAGATAAATGACACTTAAGAGGTATGACTGTTTTAGTGTTTTTGGTCAATAAGATACTGTAATTAGGCCCATCATAATTGTCAGCACCAGGCCCACTGGGCTCTTAATCTGGCCATGTTGGGGAGTGACTGTGACATGGTGACTGAGTGTGTGTGTGGGGGGAGGGGGTGATGTGATAGGATGGAGTGTTTTTGTGTGTGGTGGGGGCATATAACAGGGTATGGTATGTATGGGCAGGAGGGTTAATGTGACAAGGTCGTTTATGTGTTTGTGGGGGGTGACATGGCGACTGTATGTGTGAGGAGTGACATGGAGACTGTATGTATGAGAGGAGGGGGTGATGTGACAGTGTGACTGTGTGTGTGTAGGAGGGGGTTAATGTGACAGGGGGACTTTTTGGGGATGTAGATTGTATGTGGGGAGCCTCCCCACACAGGGTTGCTCATTTTTTAAAAAAAAAAATATTATTATTTATTTTTACGTGTGTCCTCCTCCTGTTTCCCTTTTTGAAGTGAGGGGTGCTCTGATCCTTCTTCCATGGTGGTCCAGTGAGCTGCTTGTGGAATCTGCCTTCTGGCTGAGAGCAAACCCCCCCTCCCCTTCTGAAATGCTCCTTTCTGGTCACTGACCGTGAGGGAGCACTTCCAAAGATCTTCTCTCAGCCAGAGGGCAGTCTGTGTTGTAAGGAGTTCAGCACCGGCTGCATGCCTAGTGGAAGGGGAGGGCTGCTAAGGTAGTTTGAAAGGTAGCACTGGCTCTGCTAGCAGCCAAATCATTGCAACAAAATTAAATTGCAATGATTGCGGTCATGTATACATGATTGCGGGGTATGGGTGTTGACGCTGGCAATAGTGATGCCGCGAACACGAAATTTGCCCCCCAGTGGGGGGGGACCTAATGTCCTCCCCCGGGCCCCTACCCATGAGCGGCGGGTGGGGGCCCTAAATACCAATAGGGGGGGGGACCTATTCTCCTCCCCCCCGGCCCCCACCCCTGAGCGGCGGGTGGGGGCCCTAAATACCAATAGGGCGGGGACCTATTGTCCTCCCTCCCGGCCCCCACACATGAGCGGCGGGTGGGGTCCCTAAATACCAATAGGGGGGGACCTAATGTCCTCCCCCCCCGGCCCCCACCCATAAGCGGCGGGTGGGGGCCCTAAATACCAATAGGGGGGGACCTAATGTCCTCCCCCCGGCCCCCACCCCTGAGCGGCGGGTGGGGGCCCTAAAAAAATGTCCCCCCACCCAGGTGACTAGGGGTCCCCAAACCCCTAGTCACCCCCTCCCCCCCAAAAACAAAATGGTCCCCCTACCTATCCCCCTCACCCTAAAAATAATGAGTGGGGAGTCAATAAAGCTAAAAACCTGTAAATAAATAAAAATAAACTTACCATTAGATGTCTTCTTTTTTCTAAAATCTTCTTTCTTCAGCCCCCAAAAAGGCCAAATAAAAATCCTATATAAATCCTTTATAAACCTATGTGTATCTGCATGATTGTCAGTATATGTATCTCTGTAACTGCATGTGTGTCTGTTTCTCTGCACGTGTGTCTGTGTATCTGCATGTGTGTCTTTGTATCTGCATCTGTGTCGGGGTGTGCATCTGTGTGTCAGGGTGTCCACCTGTATATATATATATATATATATATATATATATATATATATCTGTGTGTCATGGTATATATCTGTGTTATGGTGTATATCTGCATGTGTGTCAGGTTGTATATCTGCATGTGTGTCAAGGTGTGTATCTATGTGTCAGGGTGTGTATCTGCATGTGTGTCAGTGTCTTTGAATCTGTATGTGTGTCAGAGTATGTATCTGTGTGTCTGTGTTTCAGGGTGTGTATCAGGGTATGTATCTGTATGTGTGTCAGAGTATGTTTCTGTATGTGTATCTGCATGTATGGTTTTGTGTGTCTGTGTATGTATGTCAGTGTTTTTATCTGTAGGCTTGTGTATCATTGTATCTGTGTGTCTGCACATCTGTACCTGTATACATGTCAGTGTGTGTATCTGCATGTGTGTCAGTGTTTGCACCTGTGTATCTTCAGATGTGTGTGTGTGTGTGTGTATCTTTATCTCTATGTGTGTGTCTGCATGTGTGACATTTTGTATGTCTGGGGCTTGAGGAGTAGCAGGGGGAGTCTAGGGAAGAGGAGTAGCAGGGGGAGTCTGGGGCAGAGGAGAAGCAGGGAGAGCCTGGGGTGGAAAGAAGCAGGGCGAGCCTGGGGTGGAGGATAAGCAGGTAGAGCCTAGGCATAGAAAAGGGGGAGATGGGACAGAGAAAAACTTAGAAATTTGATATAAATGCAACTATATTAATTACAAATCTTAGGCATGTGGAGTGTGACAAGGAAAATGTGGAAGCTTTATGGCTAGATATCTGCTTGGAACAAATGAAAATAAATCAATTATTGGTTGGGATATGTTATAAACCACCTAATGTAAATATTAATGAGGAAGAACAGCTGTTAGAGCAAATTGGGAAAGCTGCAAATCAGGGTAACATGTTAATTATTGGAGATTTTAATTACCCGGACATAAATTGGGATAGAGTGACTAGTACTTCAGCAAGGGGAATCAGGTTTTTGAATGTGTTAAATGACACCTTTATGTCACAACTGGTACAAGCACCAACTAGAAAGGATGCTGGTCTGGATCTCGTTATAACAAACAATGTCGATATTTTGACCAACATTCATGTAGGGCAGCATTTGGGAAATAGTGATCACAATGTAACGGAATGCAGTAGTATAGTCCACGATCTCCGTTGGTATTGTAGGTAATCCACAGTCAGAGTTAGAAAGCACGGCAATATTCCCAATCCTCCCAATAACCGGACGAAACACAGTTTGGGAGTCAACTAACTTGCTTTATTCACAGACTTCCATATTTATGCAGTTCCCCTTGCAAGGGGTTTCCTTACAGATGTTACAGGGGATGTCTCCCATCAGGCAGCATGATTCTCCCAACAGGCATTGCTGCACGAGAGGGATCCTCCCACTAAAATGGACGATTAAGTGGATTATCCCCTCGTGCAGCAAAACTGACAATTCACATAGAAATCCATATTTCACACAATATTGCTCACTTTTATACAAATGACCATTCGGTAGATAGCTGGGGTCCGTGGGCACATTTAGTGAGAATACCGCTCAGATCCCAGCTATTCTAACCGAACGCCGCACAGAATACATTTATCCATCGAGTTCGGTTTAAAGTTACCGAACATCGATGGGGAACAGAATGTGGCGAACGCGGGGCTCCCGAACGCTCTGGAAGTCCAGCGGTGTTCGAGTCATTGAGTAGCCGTTTTCAGTTCCAGGCTCTCGACGACCGAACACCGCTGCAGAAACAAAGGATCCAAGATGGCCGACCGCCGCATGGTCGGTAGCCGAACGACGGCCACCTAGGAGAGCCTTCAATTACCGATTGCAACATTGTTGCAATCGGTTAATTAGTGCCACACGACTGTGAGTGTGTGGTCTACTTGGGGAGCCCGCATTCGTTTGGCGAACGGCCCGGATAGCCGTGTTTCGTCAAACGAAAGGCTTACATGCCGTTAGCGTACGGCTGCTAGCATGCGAACGGACATAATATAGTACATACACAACCATGATATACAGTAATACATTCAGCCTACGGACAACCTTTGTTAACTAGAGTCCAGAAGTGGCTAGGTTTGCCACAATGCTCCCCCAGAACCAAGCCGGCATACACAGTCTGATCCCAACGGATCGGCTTGGGGATGTCCGGGAGAGTACTCACAGATCATTTTTCTAGTTCAGTTTGTCTGGACAACCCGTCGGCGTTACCATTTTGTTTCCCTGGGCGGTAGTGGATGGTGAAGTCGAAGGGCTGTAGCGCCAAACTCCAGCACAGCAGCCTGGCATTGTCCCCAGCCAAACGGTTGAGCCACACCAACGGGTTGTGATCTGTGAGTAAGGAAAAAGGTTGTCCATACAAATACGGCTGTAACTTTTTAAGGGCCCACACCACGGCCAGGCATTCTTTCTCAATGGCGGCGTAGCTCACTTCACGGGGCAACAACTTTCGGCTTAAGTAGGCTACGGGATGCTTTCCGCCATCGGCTCCCACTTGGCTCAGCACTGCCCCCAATCCAAACATTGAAGCGTCTGTGTGGACAAGAAATCTTTTAGTTGGATCAGGAGCAGTTAATACAGGAGCATTAGTCAGAGCCGTCTTGAGTTGTTGGAATGCCTGCTCACACTCTGGGGCCCAGACAACCAGTCGGGGAAGGTTCTTTTTGGTCAGGTCCGTCAGGGGTTTGGCCAGGGCGCTGTAGTCAGGAACAAATTTTCTATAATACCCTGCAGTCCCTAGGAAAGCTAGCACTTGGGTTTTGGTCCTTGGGGTAGGCCACTTGGCTACGGCCTCAATTTTGGCTGGCTCGGGTCTCTGCTGCCCACACCCTACTCGGTGCCCCAGATACTGCACTTCGGCCATCCCTATGTGGCACTTACTGGGCTTTAAGGTTAACCCTGCTTCCCCAATCCGGTCTAATAGCCCCTATATGGCGGAGGTGGTCTTCCCAGGTCTGGCTAAATATGGCTATGTCATCTAAGTAGGCACAGGCATACTCCTGAAAGCCGTCCAGTAGCCGATCTACCATCCGCTGAAAGGTAGCCGGAGCGTTTTTCATTCCGAAGGGCATGACCTTGAACTGGTACAGGCCAAACGGAGTGACAAACGCCGACTTGGGGATGGCGTCATCGGCTAGAGGAATTTGCCAGTATCCCTTACACAAGTGAATGGTAGTGAGATACTGGCCCCGTGCCATCTTATCTAGCAGCTCGTCTATCCGAGGCATCGGGTAGGCATCAGACACCGTTTTGTCGTTTAGCCTCCGGTAGTCGACGCAGAACCGGGTTGTGCCGTCCTTTTTAGGTACCAGGACTACCGGCGATGCCCAGGGGCTATCTGATGGTTCGATAACCCCTAGCTGTAACATTTCATCTAATTCTACCTTCATATGGGTCCGGACTGATTCCGGAACCCTATATGGAGCCTGTCGCATAGGTAGTTGTCCCGGGGTTTCGACTCGGTGGGTGGCTAGCGGAGTGTACCCAGGTAAATTGGAGAAGGTAGCCCCTTTAGCTACAATCAGCGCTTGTACCTGTGCACGCTCGTGAGGGCTTAGCCGCTCCCCCAGCTGAACCCCCCGGGAGGGCTCTATCGGCTCTTCCGGTTCTAGCAAGTCAGGTAGGGGCAGATTCTCCTGATCTTCTGAGGCGGAGGCACAGATCGCCGTCACATCCTCTATCCTCTCATGGTAGGGTTTGAGCATGTTCACGTGGAGCATGCGTCTCTTCCCTACCCCTGAGCAGGGGCCAATCACATAGGTAGTGTCGCATCGCTGCTCTACTACCTGGTATGGGCCTTGCCAGATGGCCTGCAGCTTGTCTGTGCGGACGGGTTTTAAAATTAGAACCTTCTGCCCCACCTGAAAGCTGCGGTCTCTGGCTCCTCTATCGTACCAGCGCCGCTGGCGCTGCTGGGCCGCCTGGAGGTTCGTGCGCACAGTCTGAGTCAGCGCCTCCAGACGGTCTCTGAACTCCAGTACGTATGATACGATAGGGGTTCCGTCTGTAGTACTCTCTCCCTCCCAGTGTTCCCTAATCAAGTTCAAGGGTCCCCGCACCCTCCTCCCAAACAGTAGTTAAAACGGGGAGAATCCTGTCGACTCCTGGGGGACCTCCCTGTACTCAAAGAGTAGGTGAGGTAGGAACCTCTCCCAGTCTTTGTGGGTTTCCCCGAATGTACGAAGCATCTGCTTCAGCGTCCCGTTGAACCTCTCACATAGTCCATTAGACTGGGGATGGCACGGTTTTATGAAGCACAGGTCGTGTCAAACTAACTTGATTGCTTTCTACGAAGAAGTAAGTAGAAGTATAGATCAGGGTGTTGCAGTGGATGTGATCTATTTGGATTTTGCCAAGGCATTTGATACAGTTCCACACAAAAGATTAGTGTTCAAACTCAAGGAAATCGGTCTCGATGAAAATGCTTGTTCTTGGGTAGAACATTGGCTTAAAAACAGAATACAAAGAGTTGTTGTTAATGGTAAATTTTCAAGCTGGACAGAGGTGGCAAGTGGTGTCCCTCAGGGGTCTGTTCTGGGACCCCTTCTATTTAACATTTTTATAAATGATCTTGAAGACAGCATTGAAAGTCATGTTTCAGTGTTTGCAGATGACACAAAACTTTGTAAAATAATACAATGTGAGCAAGATATTACTTTGCTGCAGAAGGATTTAGATAGACTGGGGGACTGGGCACTCAAATGGCAGATGAAATTTAATGTTGAAAAATGCAAAGTTATGCACTTCGGCGTAAAGAATACACAAGCAACGTATACCCTTAATGGAAGCGAATTAGGGATAACAACACACGAAAAGGACTTGGGAATTGTTATAGACAACAAACTATGCAACAATGTGCAATGTCAATCAGCAGTGGCCAAGGCCAGTAAGGTATTGTCATGCATGAAAAAGGGCATTCATTCTCGGGACGAGAATATCATTTTGCCTCTCTATAAATCACTGGTAAGACCACATATTGAATATGCTGTGCAATTTTGGGCACCTGTTCTAAAGAAGGATATCATGGCACTAGAAAAAGTGCAGAGGCGGGCTACAAAATTAATAAAAGGAATGGAACATATCAGCTATGAAGAAAGGTTAACAAATTTAAACCTATTTAGTTTAGAAAAACGTCGCCTGAGAGGGGATATGATAACATTATACAAATATATTCGGGGCCAATACAAACCATTGTGTGGAAATCTATTCACAAACCGGACTTTACATAGGACACGAGGCCATGCGTTTAGACTGGAAGAAAGAAGATTTCGTCTAAGGCAAAGGAAAGGTTTTTTTACTGTAAGAACAATCAGGATGTGGAATTCTCTGCCTGAAGAAGTGGTTTTATCAGAGTCCATACAGATGTTCAAACAGCTACTAGATGCATACTTGCAAAGACAGAATATTCAAGGATATAATCTTTCAATGTAGGGTAATAACTGCTTGATTCAAGGATAAATCTGACTGCCATTCTGGGGTCAAGAAGGAATTTTTTGTCCTAGCTTGTTGCAAAATTTTGCTTCAAACTGGGTTTTTTTCTTTTTTTTTTTTTTTTTTTTTTTTTTTTCTTTTCTTTTGGATCAACAGCAAAAAACAGGTGTGAGGAAGGCTGAACTTGATGGACGCAAGTCTCTTTTCAGCTATCTAACTATGTAACTATGTAACTATGTATGCGGAATTGACGATTGACTTAATGCCACATACTTTCCACATATGTTGGGTGACCTCGGCAGTGAATTGGGTGCCCCGGTCCGATATTATTTCTTGGGGGAACCCTACTCGGGAAAATACTTTCATCAAGGCCTCAGCTACGGTTTCAGCATGAATGTTAGTGAGGGCCACAGCCTCGGGGTACCTGGTGGCGTAGTCCACTACGGTTAGAATGTACTTTTTGCCAGAGGGACTGGTTTTTGGCAGGGGCCCCACTATGTCTACCGCTACCCGGCTGAAGGGCTCTGTAATAATGGGTAGGGGACATAGCTTGGCTTTGTGGCGGTCCCCTCGTTTACCTACTCGCTGGCATACGTCGCAGGAGGTGCAATACTGTCGCACGTCCTGAGAAATTCCGGGCCAGAAGAAAGCATGCGTTAGGCGATATCTGGTGCGGGTCATCCCTAGGTGTCCTGACAAGGGAATATCATGAGCGATCCTAAGTAGCTCCTGTCTATATTTCTGTGGTACCACTAACTGTTTGTTTGTCAGGGTGACAGACCCTCCCACTTCCTTTGCCGTGACGCGGTATAATAATCCTTTCTCCCACGTGTACCGCTCCCCCTCTAGCCCTGCCTGGTCAGTGTGTGCCCGGTCCCTATATACTTGTAGGGTGGGGTCTGTCTTTACTTCTGTCGCAAAGGTAGTCGGGGTATCCCAGGACATTTGAGTCGGGTGGGGTTCATGGTCTCTTACCTGAGCCTCAGAGTGTATCAGTGTAGCCGTGGTGCGAGCCTGCTGCCGTGTAGTCACGGGATGGGCCTCCTGGTATGGAGCCTGGGGTATAAAAGCAGAAGTCATCTGGCCCAAGTCATTCCCCAGTACAACATCTGCGGGTAAATTTTGCATAAGCCCCACTTCCACAGTGCCCTCTCCCACACCCCAATCCAAATGTACCTTGGCAGTGGGTAGCCGGTATACTGCTCCCCCTGCCACCCGTACTGCCACTGATCCGCCAGTATGAGTTGAGCCTGGTACCAAATGTGGTGCAACCAAAGTTAGAGTGGCTCCCGAATCTCGGAGCCCTTGTACCTCCTTCCCCTCCAGGGTCACCAGCTGACGATGATGTTGTCGGTTGTCGGTGGCTCGGACCGACATTACCTCGTGGAGTACTCCTAGAGGTTCCTCGGTCTGGGCGCTCAGCATTAACTGGGTGGTTGGGGCTACTTCATAGTGATGCGCAGCAGCCCTTGGTGTTAAGTTTTGTCGCACCTGGTTCCATGCTTGCCGGCTCCGGTTTTGCGTGCACTCACGAGAAATATGTCCCCACTGTTTGCAGGTGTGACATTGAATGTTCGCCCGGCCATTGTATCGAGAGGGGGGTGGTGGATTATTCGGTGTGGGCCTGGATAGGGTTACGGTGGGGCCGGTAGGAGAAAAGTTATTGGGTGGCCCGGTAATCCGAGGGAAAGACTTACTTTGAAGTCCGTGATGCCTCCTGGCATCAAAATGCTGATCCGCTAGCCTAGCCGCATCGGTTAGGGTGAGTGGTTTCCGATCTCTCACCCATTCTTGTGCTTCTGGGGACAAGCCATTAAAGAATTGCTCCAGCAGCATCAACTGCCGCAATTCTTCCATAGTGGTAGCGTTGCTGGCTTGTATCCAGCCTTGTGATGCTTGGTCCAGCTTGTGCGCCCACTCTGCATGGGAATCTTTCTCAGGTTTGCGCAAGCCCCTGAACTTGCGCCAGTACGCCTCTGGGGTAATGGCATACCTCTCCAAGATCGCCCTCTTTACTTTTGGGTAATCTTTGCTGTCCTCTCGGGGCACAGCGC
Organism: Pelobates fuscus; assembly: GCF_036172605.1. NCBI lineage: Eukaryota > Metazoa > Chordata > Amphibia > Anura > Pelobatidae > Pelobates > Pelobates fuscus. Next base: position 146,350,592 of record NC_086319.1, read on the forward strand.
GGTAGGCTTCGGCTGCCCTACCCGATAATTTGCCTGCCAGTAGGGGTACCCATACCGCGGGTTCCAAGTCGTGCAAATCACACAGCCTCTCGAAATCCTGTAAATACCCGTCAATCTCGTCCTTTTCTTCACAAAACACTTTAAATGCGTGATGTGGGACTTTGGGTTTTACCTGTCCGTATATGGAGGCAGTAACAGACTCTGCCCTAGGCGGTGTCTCTGGTGTGCGGTTTGCCATCAGATAATCATGCACATCTGACATCAGCACGGTCATTATTTCCATGGGTACTGGCTGTGGCAGGAACTCCATCCTGGTTCTCAGCTCTCTCTGGTATGGGGTCTCTTCCATGGCTGGTGGAGGTGTAGCGCTGCGGGCTCTGTCTCCCTCCATCAGTTCAGCGATCAGCACAGCTTTGGATTTGTTGCTGGCTATCTTACCCCTGGCTTCCAGTAGCTCCTTTAAAGTCTGTCGTTTCAGTACGGTATAATCAATCTCCATACGAATTGCCCTTGCTTTCCTTGTTCGGTAGTTTCAGTTTACACGAACACTGCTTTTCGGCTGTAAGGTTCGGATCCCGTCGCTTGCCACCAATTGTAACGGAATGCAGTAGTATAGTCCACGATCTCCGTTGGTATTGTAGGTAATCCACAGTCAGAGTTAGAAAGCACGGCAATATTCCCAATCCTCCCAATAACCGGACGAAACACAGTTTGGGAGTCAACTAACTTGCTTTATTCACAGACTTCCATATTTATGCAGTTCCCCTTGCAAGGGGTTTCCTTACAGATGTTACAGGGGATTTCTCCCATCAGGCAGCATGATTCTCCCAACAGGCATTGCTGCACGAGAGGGATCCTCCCACTAAAATGGACGATTAAGTGGATTATCCCCTCGTGCAGCAAAACTGACAATTCACATAGAAATCCATATTTCACACAATATTGCTCGCTTTTATACGAATGACCATTCGGTAGATAGCTGGGGTCCGTGGGCACATTTAGTGAGAATACCGCTCAGATCCCAGCTATTCTAACCGAACGCCGCACAGAATACATTTATCCATCGAGTTCGGTTTAAAGTTACCGAACATCGATGGGGAACAGAATGTGGCGAACGCGGGGCTCCCGAACGCTCTGGAAGTCCAGCGGTGTTCGAGTCATTGAGTAGCCGTTTTCAGTTCCAGGCTCTCGACGACCGAACACCGCTGCAGAAACAAAGAATCCAAGATGGCCGACCGCCGTATGGTCGGTAGCCGAACGACGGCCACCTAGGAGAGCCTTCAATTACCGATTGCAACATTGTTGCAATCGGTTAATTAGTGCCACACGACTGTGAGTGTGTGGTCTACTTGGGGAGCCCGCATTCGTTTGGCGAACGGCCCGGATAGCCGTGTTTCGTCAAACGAAAGGCTTACATGCCGTTAGCGTACGGCTGCTAGCATGCGAACGGACATAATATAGTACATACACAACCATGATATACAGTAATACATTCAGCCTACGGACAACCTTTGTTAACTAGAGTCCAGAAGTGGCTAGGTTTGCCACACACAATATGGTATTTTTTTAATAAACTCAAAAAAGCAAAAGCATGTGGGGTATACTAAAACGTATAATTTTTAAAAAGCAAATTTCAATAAGATTAGGGCAGCTCTACAACATATCGACTGGCATGAACTCCTTAGTGAAAAAAACACGGAGGATAAATGTAAACTATTCAAACAAATATTAGAAAGGTACATTTCTCAGTATGTACCATTGGGTAATAAATATAAAAGAGACAAATTGAAACCAACGTGGCTTAGTAGAGAAGTAAAACAAGAGATTAAAAATAAGAAAAGGGCATTTAAAGCATTTAAATCAGACAAATCAGAGGCATCCTATATAATATATAAGGAAGTCAATAATGCTTGCAAAAAGGCAATTAAAGTGGCTAAACTAGAAAATGAAAAATTGATAGCCAAATAATGCAAAACCAAACCCAAACATTTTTTCAATTCTAAATCAATCTAAATCAATTCTAAAAAACAAAACAAAAAAGGAAAGTGTAGGTACACTGGAAACAGAGATGGATCTGTTAGCTAATGAAGACCAGGAAAAGGCAGATATTTTAAATAACTATTAGATATATAACAGATATCTTGTGATTGGATAACTCGAGACAAGGTGCTACAGCTGTTAAAGAAAAGTAATGTAAATAAAGCTCTGAGGACTGACGGTATTCACCCAAGAGTACTTAAGGAGCTAAGTGGGAAAATAAATGAACCTCTGTATTAAATATTTCAAGATTCTTTTCTTTCAGGTATTGTACTGGAGGATTGGAGGGTTCAAAATCCTTGTCTGGAAATTATAGACCTGTGAGCTTAACTTCTGTGACTGGGAAAATATTTGAAGGGCTATTAAGGGATAATATTCAGGAATTCATTGGGAAGAACTTTGTTATTAGCAATAATCAGCATGGTTTTATGAAACATAGGTCATGTCAAACTAACCTAACTGCATTCAACGAAAAAGTAAGTAGAAGTATAGATCAGGGTGTTGCAGTGGATGTGATCTACCTGGATTTTGCCAAGGCATTTGATATGGTTCCTCACAATAGGTTAGTCTTCAAACTAAAATAAATTGGTCTAGATGATTATTCTTGTTCTTGGGTAGAACATTGGCTTAAGGATAGAGTACAACGAGTTGTCATTAATGGTAAATTTACAGGCTGGACAAAAGTGGGAAGTGGTGTCCCTCGGGGTTCTGTTTTGGGACCGCTTCTATTTCACATATTTATAAATGATCTTGAAATAGGCATTGAAAGCCATGTTTCAGTGTTTGCAGATGACACAAATCTTGTAAAGTAATAAAATGTAAGCAGGATATTGCTTTGCTGCAGAGGGATTTGGATAGATTGGGGGACTGGGCAGATGAAATTTAACATAGAGAAATGCAAAGTTATGCACTTCGGGGTCAAGAATGCACAAGCAACTTAAACCCTAAATGGTAGTGAATTAGGGATAATCACACATGAGAAGGATTTGTGAATTGTTATAGACAACAAATTAGGCAGCAAGGTTTTGTCATGTATAAATTGGGGCATAAATTCTCGGAATGAAAATATAAATCACTGGTAAAACCACACCTTGAATATGCTGTGCAATTTTGGACACCTGTTCTAAAGAAGGATATCATGGCACTAGAAAAAGTGTAGAGATGAGCTACAAAATTAATAAAAGGAATGGAGAATTGTATTTACAAAGAAAGGTTAAAAAAATTAAATCTCTTTAGTTTGGAAAAACGGCGCCTCAGAGCGGATATGATAACATTATACAAATATATTCAGGGCCAGTACAACCCATTATCTGGAAATCTATTCACAAACAGGGCTATACATTGGACACAAGGTCACACAATTAGGCTGGAAGAAAGGAGATTTCATCTAAGGAAAAGAAAACGTTTTTTTACAATAAGAGCAATAAGGATATGGAATTATCTGACTGAAGAGATGGTTTTATACAGATGTTTAAACTGCAATTGGATAAATACTTGCAAAAACATAACATACAGAGATATAATTTCTAATTAGTGGGTTAATAGCTGCTTGATCCAAGGAGACATATGACTGCTATTTTGGGGTCAAGAAGGAATTTTTTCCTAGTTTGTTGCAAAATTGAAAGCGCTTCAGACTAGATTTTTTTGCCTTCTTTTGGATCAACAGCAAAAACATATGTGTGGAAGGCTGAACTTGATGGACGCAAGTCTCTTTTCAGCTGTGTCACTATGTAACAAACATTTTGTTAATGGGAGGGGTACAAATTATGTAAATAGGTTGTCAAGCAGTACTCAAGTGAAAGTGAGTGGTTTCCGATCTCTCACCCATTCTTGTGCTTCTGGGGACAAGCCATTAAAGAATTGCTCCAGCAGCAGTTGGGAACTACTACTCTATCGCCTTCAATACTGCAATCCGCTTCTCAGTAGTCTTAACATTACAGTCTATAATGAATGTGACAGCGAGGCTTATCTTCCTGTACGCCTGCACATCCTACGCCTCCCCCCCCTGTCAGTCTCTACAATGGCTTCCCAAAAGATATACGGCTCAATTTAAAATGCAGGTACTTGTTTACAAATCTCTGCATATTGCTGCTCCAACTTATCTATACTCGTAAATACACAAGTCCCGTCTAGGCCTTTACACTCTGCCAAAGACATACGTCTATCCTCTGTTTTTACTCCCACACCTGATGCTCACCTTCGAGACTTCACTTGTGCTGCACAATTACTATTAAACTCCCTTCCCTTCTTTGTTAGACTTTCACCCAGTCTCCATTCCTTCAAAAAAATCATGGAAAACTCTCTTCTGCAGGAAAGCATATCAATTAAAATGTCATTAGCTTTCCCTCCCCGCACCCCGATTCATCTCCTGCAACTATCATAAACACCCCACCAAAAAAAAACACCTAGCCCCAGTGAATGCTATTCTAGCAACCTACGTTTCTACCCTACCCTTATCTTTTGTGTCACTATTCCCCACTCCCCCTAGAATGTAAGCTCATTGGGCAGGGTTCTCAACCCCCTCTGTTCCTGTGTATCCAACTCATCTGGTCACAAATATGTGTCTGTTAGTCCACCCATTGTACAGTGTTGCAGAATATTTTGGCACTTTATAAATAATAATACAAGGATATTAAAATTTCAGTAGAAAAATAATAATATATATCATACTTTTTGTATGGTCACTTGTATATCTTTTCAGGGGAACTGTCCCTACTGTGATTTTTTTTATTTTGTTTTTAGAAATTGCTTATTTATAAATGTGTTCATACAGTGATGCATAGTTGCTAAAACAGCTTTGATATCTATCCTTCTAATACTAAATTCTTCTCTACGAAGTGAAAAATGAAACAGCAAACAAACATATCTTATTTGGAATATATATACAAACACAAGGCTTTAGGGTCTTACTTATAGCTTACTTCACCCAACAGGTTCCAAGTTTTGCCTTCACAAATCTGTATGCTTTTAAATAAAAACAAGGCAGTTAGCATTTAGAAATATTGTCTTTTTTTAGTATTCAATGTGCAGGCAAGCTATTCAGATGTAATATTAATTGTAATATTTTGGGATCTATTAAAATGTTGCAATAGTTATAAAAAGAACTACTGAGTACAATTTACTAACGTAATATTAGAAAGTGTGCAATAATTGAATAGTGGCACTGGGGGGAGATGTTGTACAGCTCTTGAAACAACAACGCATACTGTTTTGAGAATGGCAAAATTACAGATAGGGTTCATTGCCCTGTTGTCCTTTGGGATATAAATGTAATATAATCTTGAGTGGTACATTGTTTAACTGTTAACAAATTAATATAAGATGGTTTCAAGTTTTCTAGACCTGTGTTTTGCTTTGTTTTATTACTGTATTGCTCGTGGGGTAGATAAATAAATCTAGAACTAATAATAAAACAAGTATGTAAAAAGGTAGGGCTCAATTGTATTTTTTTTAAATTATTATTACAACATATTCTAAAGTGCAGTGCATTTAAAGTTATACTCCAAAATGTCTATGTCTTTACTCCTTCCTGTGTTCCATAAATTAATGAATCTTTACTTCCTTCTCTGGAAATACACATATATGTACCCATGTGCGCAAAGTGTAAGTACATGTCATTTCCAATCCTCACCTTCCTTTTAGGGCACTTTGAAAAATTTGAGTTATCATTTCAGTTTGCACAAAAATAGTAGGAGAAAGGTAAAGTGCTGGAAGGTCTAGTGAAGGCAGACCGAAGGCAGCAAATTCTGAAACGGGGACTCGTCTGAGCCCAAACAAGAAATAAATAAATAGTACAAACAAAAGGTTCAGAATTGGATTAAAGACACAACAAAGTGCTTAAATGCCTAATCACATTTTATGGAGCTTACATACAAGCTCCAGTAGTAATATGTAGTGGTAGTATAGGCACTATTGAATAATGGTGTAGGGCAGGCAGAGTCAGCCTTGTTGGCCCCAGTAGAACATGAAATAACAGAGCAAAATCCAAATATTTGTCATTTCATCTAATTGTGTAGCAACACACGGTTTGTGTACGTCACACTTAACCAATCTTTTTTTATTGTTTTTAATGTTTTTATTTTAGTATTCTTATTTATGATGAGTTTACAGTGTTTGTATTCTTTTGCTATATCATCTCTGCTTTGCTGAGCTGGTGTTGTTGGAACTTTCCAGTGCCTTCTGTATTATTTTGTTGTTTTCTTTTAAGCATTTTATTTTCTCACCATGATACTTTATTCCATATTTAAATAATATTTTGTATCGGCAACTTATACAGAGTTTGCTGGTTGCTGGTCACCTCTTCCTCTGCAGCCCAAAAGCTTCTGCAGTGGAAAGCCAGCTCATTGGGTGAGTGCATCAGATGAGGATTCGCATACCTTAATCAATCTCTTATTTTAGACCACATAAATCTTTTAAGTGTAAATATATTAGTATGGACATTGGCAAGAAAGGGAAAGGTGGTTAATGGAAAGAGTGGGGATTTTGCATTAGAACAGTAGTTTCCAACTCAGTCCTCAAGTACCCCCTACCAGTCCAGGATTTAGGGATTACCCAATTGTGTCTAAAGTGTTTTTAGAAAAAAAACAAAAACACATTTTAGATACTACAGGATTGTAACAGATCACCTGACACCCTGGCTGGGCACCTCCATCAATGGATGCTTCCTTGCTGACGCCGAGGACCATAAGCACCGCACCGGACACCACAACCACCGCAGACTCCACAACTGCCGTAGCTTAACTGGAATCTCGCCGTCTTCCTTCCAACCTGTATGAACCTCTGACATGCAGGACCTCTGACATAGCAGTTCCCTTCCAATCACGAGACAAGACTACGTGTTGAGGGTCAAGCAGGAACTCTAGGTTTAATGGGGCACACTGGCCTTTTGTACAAGTTTCCCAACAAGGTTGATGCCCAGGTGGACCTTGTTTGGCACCGGATACAAAACATGCAAGCCAATAAAAACAGTGCAACAATGAACGACACTCCCACATACATTACACAATCCCTCCCCTCTGCCTGTGATACAATTAAAGTAGATAAAACAATAACCCAATTATGTACAGGCAGAAAAACACAATTTCCCCAAAGTCCAGAAAACACCCCAAAACATAACATATCCCCATAAATATTATATATTTAGCCCTGATCTGGGTGAATAACATATCATAAAATCACCCAGATCAGAGCAGGGCTTCAGGAAATTCCTGGATGGCCGCCACCTCATGGTTGTTCATAGGAATCGCGGTCACCCAGACGAACAATTAGAATACTACGGTGAGAAACGTTCCAAGTTGTTAATAGGTGTTAACAAGCTCCAGGGTGATCTCTGTTCGTGTGGTTGTTTGGTAAACGAACCATATAGTCCCAATTGCATGGGAGATAAAACTTTTTGAGATAAGTTAAAAATGCCATGTTCTTTCAGTTTGATTTGTTTATGTCTTTCTAGTCTCTCTCTTTTGTTGTAATCTTCTTCCACCTATCCTTCCTCTATGCTTAAACTCCTTTTTCTTGCCCTTGCTGGGTAAGAGGGTTGGACAAGTGGATTGGCATGGGTTCTTATCTCTACAAAATGCTCCTCATTTGAACAGATCCATTTTATTATAGAAGGTATTGATATCATTTTAACTAACAATTATTTTTGTTTTTTAGATTCTTTTTATATTCAAAAACAAATTTCAGCTATGGGGACCAGGTTTGCCCTGATCTAGGCTAACCTCTGCATGGCCAATTGGGAATCCATGGCCATCTGGGGCCACCATGTTTGGAGGACATTATTTGGAAAGGCCCAGGTGGATATTTTAACTGTTTGTTTTACATTGTATTTTAATAAAGGTATTTTGGCCTCTTTCCACTGTGAGTGTGCCATTTTACTTTTTTATTATATTCTACCTGGCATCCGATTTTAAGTTGAGGATTACTCCAAAAGAATCCACGGTGGGAATTATACCACTTACGCCTACACGTTGAGCAGTTAGTTTGCCCAATTAAATGTGAGTACCAATTAATTATTCTATACTCCTGGTACTGTGAGCACTATTGCTGTCTTTTTTTATATTTTTTATGATCTTCATACCGAAGATACATCTGCTACACAGTTTCACGTATCCTATAAGTGGGGATTGTACCACAGTACGCCATTCAGACAAGAGCTAGGTTAAGCTCGGTTAAGCTCCATCAATTGTAAGTAGGATCGTAGACGTTTTATTTGCTGTTATGTTATTCTGGGATTTTCTGCACCTCTGTTGTTTGTAAGGCTTAGAGGGAGCCTTATGTTTTAAGGTGTGTCGCCTACTTTCATTTTTGTATTTTTATATATATATATCTTTTAGTTAGGTATATTAGTGCTGATCATTTTTTATCCTTTTGACTAACCACTGAAAACTGGGAACACCCCACGAGACTTGCCGTTTTGGAGATGATCTAATACAGTCATCTTGCCATCCCTATTTGGCCCTTGTCAAAATCACTTAGATATTTTTGCTTGCACATTTTTCCTGCTTCCAACACATGAAACTCAAGAACTGACTGTTTACTTGCTGCCTTATATACTCATCATTTGACAGATGCCATTGTAACAGTATAATCAATGTTATTCACTTCATCTGTCAGTGTTTTTGATGTTGTGGCTGATCGGTGTATATACCTATATATTCATATTATTGATATCATACCATTATAGCACCCAGAGGCGGCTCTAGACTTTATGAGGCCTTAGGCCAAACTCAAACAGGAGGCCCCACTAACAAAAAAGTGTCACACATTGAGAGTGTGTCTGACAGAGAGTATCCTTGTGTGTGAATGTATCCTTGTGTGTGAATGTATGTCTCTGTGAGCATGTTTGCGTTTTTGTCTGAGACCCTATGTGTATGGGGTAGCTGCTTGAAGTGTGTTGTGTGTATGGGGGGTGATGGTGAGAGGGAGAGGTGGGTGATGGTGAGAGGGGGTGATGGTGAGAGGGGGTGATGGTGAGAGGGGGTGATGGTGACAGGAAGGTGATGGTGTGGGGGTGATGGTGAGAGGGGTGATGGTGAGAGGGCCAATCAGAGCATGATGGTAATGTGAGAGTGAGATGGGGGTTATGTAAGAGGGAGGGGGATAATGTGAGAGGGAGGGGGTGATGTGAGAAGGAGGGGGTAATGTGAGAAGAGGGGGTGATGTGAGAAGGAGGGGGTTGATGTGAGAAGGAGGGGGTTATGGTGAGGGAGGGGGGTTGAGGTTGAGGGAGGGGGGTTGATGGTGATGGAGGGCGGTTGATGGTGAGGGAGGGGGGGTTGATGGTGAGGGGGGTTGATAGTGAGGGGGTGGTGGTGAGGGGGTTGATGCTGAGGGGGGTGATGGTGAGGGTGGTGGGGGGGTGATGCTGAGGGTGGTGAGGATGGTGATGCTGAGGGTGGTGAGGGAGGGTGATGCTGATGGTGGTGGGGGTGTGATGCTTAGAGTGGTGGGGGAGGGTGATGTTGAGGGTGGTCAGGAGGGTGATGCTGAGGGAGGGTGATGGTGAGGGGTGATGCTGAGGGTGATGGGGGTCGATGCTGAGGGTGGTGGGGGGGGTGATGCTGAAGGTGGTGTTGGGGGGGGTGATGCTGAGGGTGGTGAGGGAGGGTGATGTGAGGGTGGTGGGGGGGTGATGCTGAAGGTGGTGAGGGAGGGTGATGCTGAAGCTGGTGGGGGAGGGTGATGCTGAGGGTGGTGAGGGAAGGTGATGCTGAGGGTGGTGAGAATGGTGATGCTGAGGGTGGTGATGATGGTGATGCTGAGGGTGGTGAGGGAGGGTGATGCTGAGGGGGGGTGATGGTGAGGGAGGTGATGCTGAGGGTGGTGGGGGGTGATGCTGAGGGTGGTGGGGGAGTGATGCTGAAAGTGGTGTTGGGGTGATGCTGGGGGTGGTGGGGGTGGTGAGGCTGAGGTTGGTGGGGGAGTGATGCTGAGGGCGGTTGGGGGTTGATGCTGAGGGTGGTGAGTGGGTGATGCTGAGTGTGGTGAGAGGGTGATGCTGAGGGTGGTGGCGGGTGTGGGGTGTGGGGTGGTGAGACTGAGGGTGGTGGAGGGGTGATGCTCTGATTGGCCAGTTCTCGCGAGACACATGGTCTGCAGCTCTGCTCACTGCGGAGCTGCAGACCAGTGTCTGCGGTGGCTGGCCGGGCAGCCAGGAGGGGCCTTGCACCCGACGGCATACCAGGCAAGCCGCCGAGCCCCCTCCTGGTGTCGGGTCCTTGGTCACTGACCGAGGACCTGACACAGTCTGCCCACAGGTGGTTTAGGTGGCCGCAAGGCCTCAGCCAGCGCGAGGCCTTAGACGGCCACCTAAACCGCCTAAATAGAGAGCTGCCTCTGATAGCATCAATATATTCTGCAATACTTTGCAACTAAATAAGGGAAATATTAGGTGTGTGCAGATATACTGACACAGTTTGCAGTTCCATTTTTTGCAGGGCGTAGACTCATTCACTGTATTAAACCTCTCTGTGGATTATCTTAATTCATCCTCTACCAAACGTCTCACTAGGCACTATGCATCCCAGTAGGAAGCATTCTGCTGACATGTGTCGCACTCAGATTCTTCCAACAGACTGCCAGATAGTGAAGCATGATTCATCACTCCAAAAGACATGGTTCCACTGCTCCAGAAGTGCAGTGTTGATGTGTTTTGCGCCATCCCAGCTGATGCTTGGCATTACATATGTTGATGTAAGCCGTCAATACAGCTGCTTGGTCATGGAGATCCATTGTACGGAGCTTATGATGCACAGTGTGCTGATGTTGCTCCCAGAGACAGTTTGGATCTCTGTAGTGAGTGATGCATTTTTCAGACTACATGCTTTAGCACCTGACTCCCCTATCCTGCATGTATTTGTTTTCCATTTTGGATGGGCTGTTGTTGGTCCTAGATGCTTCTACATCACAATATTAGCATTTACATTTGTATGAAGGAATAGCAGAGTAGTAAAGTAGAAATTTCACAAACTAACTTGTGGAAAATGTGACTTCCTATGACAGTGTCATGTTTAAAATCACTGAGCTATTCAGCATGACCTATTATATTGCTACTGTTTGTCTAAGAAGATTTGATGGCTGTGTGCTTTTTGCACAGTACCATTGGTTGCAAACACCCCAACTTGCCAACATTAGTATGTATGTCCACATACTTTTGGCCCTATGTAGATATAAATTGACTATTGGTATTCGTTATATATTCCTTATTTATATATAAATTGACTTTCTCACTTCTCAGGGTGGTATTTTTGTGTATTCCTCATTCTCTGTCATTTGCCTGTACAATATCTTAGCTGTTTCTTGAACAGTACTTCTGTACAAGGCAGAGATCTTTGGACAGAGTCCCACCTGGAGTTTGCTGAAGCATCTCTCCCAATTTAGGGGTTACATACCCAAGCTCCTATCCCAACTGGGACTTCTACTGCCTTCACTTTCTACATCATGTCCAGTTCCTATTTCTGTCCTTGTTATATGTCTACCCTCTCATGTTCCTTCTTCTGTATTTTATGGTCTCTCGGTATTGCCACATCCACCACCACTGCAGTCTTTAGTTCCTTGTCTACCACCACAATGCCTGGTTGGTTGGCCAGTACTTGGTTTTCTGTCTGGATTTGGAAGTCTCATAGGATCCTAGCCCTGTCATTCTCAGCTACCCTTTGTGGTACCTCACATATGGAAAAAGACAGGTCCAGCTCCTGTTTGCAGATGTTTCAGTACAGAATCCCACTAACACATCTGTTATCTGCCATTGGTACATCCCATTGAGACATTTGTCTTGCCATGGAACCCCCTCCTTCTGTATCCTCTATTTGCTGTTGTCTAGTGATGTACCGAACTGTTCGCTGGCGAATAGTTCCTGGCGAACATAGCGTGTTCGCGTTCGCCACGGTGGGCGAACACATGCGTGGTTCGATCCACCCCCTATTCGTCATCATTGAGGAAACTTTGACCCTGTGCCTCACGGTCAGCAGACACATTCCAGCAAATTAGCAGCAGATCCTCCCTTCCAGACCTTCCCACCTCCAGTACAGCATCCATTTTAGATTCATTCTGAAGCTGCATTCTTAGATAGAGGAGGGAAAGTGTAGCTGCTGCTCATTAGATAGGTAAATTGATAGCTAGGCTAGGGTATTCAGTGTCCACTACAGTCCTGAAGGACTCATCTGATCTCTGCAGTAAGAACAGCACCCCAAAAAAGCCCTTTTAGGGCTAGAACATCAGTCTGCTTTTTTTTCCTGTGTAATCTAATTGCAGTTGCCTGCCTGCCAGCTTCTGTGTCAGGCTCACAGTGGATAATGTGCCCACTTGCCCAGTGCCACCACTCATATCTGGTGTCACAATAGCTTAAGCTTGACATTTAAAAAGAAAAAAAATTTTTTCACTGTAATAGATTGAATAGCAGTTAGTTGTCTGCCAGCTTCTGTGTCAGGCTCACAGTGGATACTGTGCCCACTTGCCCAGTGCCACCACTCATATCTGGTGTCACAATAGCTTAAGCTTGACATTTAAAAATATTTTTTTTTTGTCACTGTAATAGATTGAATAGCAGTTAGTTGTCTAACAGCTTCTGTGTCAGGCTCACAGTGGATACTGTGCCCACTTGCCCAGTGCCACCACTCATCTCTGATGTCACAAAAGCTTAAGCTTGACATTTAAAAACTAAAAAATGTTTTTCACTGTAATAGATTGAATAGCAGTTAGTTGTCTGTCAGCTTCTGTGTCAGGCTCACAGTGGATACTGTGCCCACTTGCCTAATGCCACCACTCATATCTGGTGTCACAATAGCTTAAGCTTGACATTTAAAAAGAAAAAAAGTTTTTCACTGTAAGCTAATAGCAGTTAGTTGTCTGCAAGCGTCTGGGTGTCAGGCCTTCAGAGTGTACTCTGCCAACCTCTGCAAGTGCACTTTGCCACTCATATCTGGTGTGACTATAGCGTGCCTTTAAAAAGAAAAAAAGTTTTTCACTGTAAGCTAATAGCAGTCAGTGTCCTTCAAGCTGGTGTGTCAGGCCTTCAGCGTGTACTATGCCAACCTCTGCCAGTCCACTTTGCCACTCATATCTGGTGTGACAATAGCGTGCCTTTAAAAAGAAAAAAAGTTTTTCACTGTAAGCTAATAGCAGTCAGTGTCCTTAAAGCGGGTGTCAGACCTTCAGCGTGTACTCTGCCAACCTCTGCCAGTGCACATTGCCACTCATATCTGGTGTCACAATAGCGTGCATTTAAAAACCAAAAACTTTTTTCACTGTTATAGATTGAATAGCAGTTACTTGTCTTCAAGCGGGTTTGTCAGGCCAACAGCGTGTACTCTGCCAACCTCTGCCAGTGCACATTGCCACTCATATCTGGTGTCACAATAGCGTGCATTTAAAAACAAAAAACTTTTTTCACTGTTATAGATTGAATAGCAGTTACTTGTCTTCAAGCGGGTGTGTCAGGCCAATAGCGTGTACTCTGCCAACCTCTGCCAGTGCACATTGCCACTCATATCTGGTGTCACAATAGCGTGCATTTAAAAAGAAAAAACTTTTTTCACTGTTATAGATTGAATAGCAGTTAGTTGTCTTCAAGCGGGTGTGTCAGGCCTACAGCGTGTACTCTGCCAACCTCTGCCACTGCACAGTGCCACTCATATCTGGTCTCACAGTAGCTTGCACGCATAGTACCACTAATCCAAACAAAAATAACAGGCAGAGGCAGGCCACCCAGCAGGGGCATCGTGGTCGTGGTGCTGTGATTCCCTTTGGCCCTATAATAATGCCCAGTTTTCAGAGGCCACGTACCCTGAACTTGAAAAGTTCTGAGAACATAGTTGACTGGCTAACACAGGACACCCAATCTTCTACAGCTTCCGCTCGGAACCTTGACGCACCAACCTCCTCCAGCTTTGCTTCGGGCACCTCTCAAGATACCAATAACCCGCCTGCCGCCACCACCAACACTAGCACCACAGCCGCTTCACTTGGTATGTCAGAGGAGTTATTCACACATCCGTTTGAAGAAATGAGTGATGCGCAACCATTATTGCCAGAGGATGTAGATAACAGGGATATGTCTCAGGCAGGCAGCATTACACACATGGACGTACGGTGTGATGATGATGATGTTGTACCCGCTGCTGCTTCCTTTGCTGAGTTGTCAGATACAAGTGAAGCGGTTGATGATTACTAGTGATGTACCGAACTGTCCGCCGGCGAACAGTTCCCGGCGAAATTAGCGTGTTCGCATTCGCCGCGGCGGGCGGACACATGCGCAGTTCGATCCGCCCCCTATTCGTCATCATTGGGCAAACTTTGACCCTGTGCCTCTCGGTCAGCAGACACATTCCAGCCAATCAGCAGCACTCCCTCCCTTCCACACGCTCCAACCTCCCTCCCAGCATCCATTTTCGATTCATTCAGAAGATGCATGCTTAGTGAGAGGAGGGAAAGTTTAGCTGCTGCTGATTAGATAGGGAAATTGATAGCTAGGCTAGGGTATTCAGTGTCCACTACAATCCTGAAGGACTCATCTGATCTCTGCTGTAAGGACAGCACCCCAAAAAGCCCTTTTTAGGGCTATAACATCAGGCTGCTTTTTTTTTTTTTTTCCTGTGTAATGTAATTGCAGGTGCCTGCCTGCCAGCTTCTGTGTGAGGTTCACATTGGATACTGTGCCTATTTGCCCAGTGCCACCACTCATATCTGTTTTAACAATAGGTTAAGCTTTACATTTAAAATAAATAATTTTTTTTCACTGTAATAGAAGAGCAGTTGCCTGCCTGCCAGCTTCTGTGTGAGGTTGGATGCCTTGCCCATTTGCACAGTCAGTGCCACCACTCATATCTGTTTTAACAATTGGTTAAGCTTTAGATTTAAAATAAATAATTTTTTTTCACTGTAATAGAAGAGCAGTTGCCTGCCTGCCAGCTTCTGTGTGAGGTTGGATGCCTTGCCCATTTGCACAGTCAGTGCCACCCAGGGGAGGGCTGGCAGCCTTAGACCTGGGGGGCAAAACCAGTCAAGTGGCCCATTGCGCCACCAAATCAGTTCACCATCCATGCCCACCTTTTTCTGGTTTTATAACGGATATTGATGTTATGCTAATCAGTAGCTCTTTGCCATACCCGCTCCTTCACGGCTCTGACTTTCAATGTTGTCAGAGCACAGGCTGAGAATCTCTGAGCCTGTGCTCTGACTCACTAACTGAGCACCGGAACCACGAGGGAGAGGATATGATCTGACTGCACCTACTGCTGGTGCGCACCAGTGGACCACCAGCGAATCGTTTAAATTAAATATGCTGGTGTACCCAACTTGTGAGCTGTGTTGGCCGCCGGGCGCCTCTGTTGTCATGGCACCCTGCGTGACCGCACAGCTTGCCCACCCCAACGGCTGGCCCTGCTGACACACACTGATGTTACTACTTAGACATCCCTCAATATTAATACAGAGATGAGAGTAAACACCAATAAACTGTGGAAACAGAGCTGATCCCCCCAAATTTATAAAGGTTTGCTTAGAGGATTTATTCAAGATTAAATCATGCCTCCTCCTCTCTCCCCCATGCGCTGCTCTGTAGGCTGGGAGGAAGTGAAGAGTAATCAGTCTCCCAGCACAACGCCACCTGTGGCTGCATGGGGAACAGCTGTTTAATGTAATGCTTGCAGGACGGCCAGCTGCCGCAGAACCTCTTTGTTTCCGTCTCTGCAAAGGGCTCCAGGCACTGCTTGTTGTGAGTGTGAGCCACTATAAATTAGGGGCAGAGGGCACTTGCACTGCGGTCAAGACGGGTCTGGGCAGGGGGAGAGTGCAGTGCAATCAGTGCACTCCCCTCCTGTGGGTCACCAGTAGACTGGTGCACCTGCCCAGGATCAGAGCCGGTGCAAGGATTTTTGCCGCCCTAGACAAAATATAAATTTTCCGCCCCCCCCCCATGTGACATCACAATGCCCCACCCATATGATCTGCCATATGAACTAACGCCAGTGCTGCACACAGTGTGTGTTTACATTAAAAAGCCTGCAGGACCAGCTATAGACACCAGAACCACTTCATTAAGTTATAGTGTCCCTTTAATGTGAGGTAAATTATAGATTAGTGTCACTAATAATATACTAGATTGCCTACTTACAATTAGATGAGGATGATGATGGGCTGCAGTTTGGCTCCACTAGTCTGGTGTAGAACTGGACCTCTGGAGGCTGTTTGCAACTGTGGTCACAAAATTCAACGTTCTGGGAGAATTGGAAGCAGCTCCATTTTTTGGGGGCCTCTTACACAGCTCAAGGTCTGGGCCCCAGTGCCTGACGGTGAGTATGCCCATAAGGCCCACTCATAAGTCCACTTATATGTTCCACCCACCCATGAGCTCGCTCACAGGGAGTGGAGTGTGTAGGGGATGTGTTATGTGTTATCTAATATGTGTGCTTATGGTATGTAGTGTATAGGGATACCAGTTTGTGCAGGTGATGCAGTGTGTTTGTGTGTAGTGGAAGCAGTGTGTATTTGTGTATAAGGGATGTATTATGTGTTTCTGGTTGTGTGTGAGGGATGCATTGTGTGAATCTGTGTTTGTATGCATAAGGGATGCAAGGTGTGTGTCTGTATGTGTGTGCATTGAGTGTAAGAGATGCATTGTGTTTCTGTGTGTATGTAAGAAAAACAGTGTGTGTGTGTGTGTTTGCGTGTGTGTAAGGGTTTGCATTGTATGTTTCTGTGTATGTGTGCAAATGATGCATTGTCTTTGTGTGTAAGGGTTGCATTGTGTGTGTGTGTAATGGATGCATTGTGTGTTTCTCTGTGTGTAAGGGAAGCATGTTCAGTTTCTGTGTATGTATAGGGATGCATTGTGTGTTTCTTTGTATGTATAGGGATGCATTGTGTGTTTCTGTGTATGTATAGGGGTGCATTGTGTGTTTCTGTGTATGTATAGGGATGCATTGTGTGTGTGTGTGTGCGCGTAGTGTTAAATAGCTCCCTGTCTTGCCCCCTGTCCTATAGAGCTGTCCCTTCTGTCCCTTAGAGCTCTCCCCTGCCCCTTAGTGGTCTCTCCTCTCCCCCACCCTCCCCTAGCAGTCTCTTCTCACACTCACCCACCCTCCCTGTGCTCTTCTCATCCCCCCTCCACCCTTCCTGTGTTCTTCTCACTCCTCCCTCTGTGTGTTCTCACCCCCGTGTTCTTCTTACCCCCCTCCTCCCTGTGTTCTTCTTACTCCCCCCCTTGTTCTTCTTACCCCCTTCTTCTTATTACTCCCCCCTTCTTCTTACCCCCCTTCTTCTTCTTAACCCTCCTACTTCTTCTTACCCCCTTCTTCTTCTTACCCCCTTCTTCTTCTTACTCCCCCTTCTTCTTCTTACCCCCCTATTCTTCTTACCCCCTTCTTCTAATTACTCCCCACTCTTGTTCTTACTCCCCCCTCCCCTCTTCTTACTCCCCCCTTCTTCTTACTCTCCCCCCTCCACTCTTCTTACTCTCCCCCCTCCCCTCTTCTTACTCTCCCCCCCTCTTCTTACTCTCCCCCCTCCACTCTTCTTACTCTCCCCCCTCCCCTCTTCTTAGTCTCCCCCCTACCCTCTTCTTACTCTCCCCCCTAACCTCTTCTTACTCTCCCCCCTCCCCTCTTCTTACTCCCCCCCCTTTTCTTACTCTCCCCCCTCCCCTCTTCTTATTCTCCCCCCTAACCTCTTCTTACTCTCCCCCCTCCCCTCTTCTTACTATCCCCCCTCCCCTCTTCTTACTCTCCCCCCCTCCCCTCTTCTTACTCTCCCCCCTCCCCTCTTTTTACTCTCCCCCTCCCCTCTTTTTTACTCTCCCCCCCTCCCCTCTTTTTACTCTCCCCTTCCCCTCTTTTTACTCTCCCCCCTCCCCTCTTTTTACTCTCCCCCTCCCCTCTTTTTTACTCTCCCCCCTCCCCTCTTTTTTACTCTCCCCCCCTCTTTTTACTCTCCCCCCTTCCCCTCTTTTTACTCTCCCCCCCTTCCCCTCTTTTTACTCTCCCCCCCTCTTTTTACTCTCCCCCCCTCTTTTTACTCCCCCCTCCCCTCTTTTTTACTCTCCCCCCCTCTTTTTACTCTCCCCCCTCTTTTTACTCTCCCCCCTTCCCCTCTTTTTACTCCCCCCCTTCCCCTCTTTTTACCCCCCCCTGCCCTCTTTTTACTCCCCCCCCTTCCCCTCTTTTTACTCTCCCCCCCTTCCCCTCTTCTTACTCTCTCCCCTGTAGGTGGCCGAGCTGCACTCCAGTCCGCGGTCCCGGCCGGAGTGATAGGAAGGTGCTCAGTGTGCACCTTCCTGTCAGTCCGGCCGGGTACAGGAAACAGAAACTCCTGTTCCGCGCGGAACAGGAGTTTCTGTTTCCTGTACCCGGCCGGACTGACAGGAAGTGCACACTCAGTGTGCACCTTCCCATCACTCCGGCCGGGACCGCGGACCGGAGTGCAGCTCGGCCACCTACAGGGGAGGGAAGGGAGGGAAAAGCAGCTGCAGCCGTCTGAGCGCTCTTTACAGAGCGCTCGGCGGCTGCAGCATTTAAAGGGCCGCGGCCGGTCCTAAAATAATTTCGGGCGGCCTGGGGGGCAATTGCCTCCCTGCCCCCCGGCCCAGCCCGCCCTGTAATAGAAGAGCAGTTGCCTGCCTGCCAGCTTCTGTGTGAGGTTGGATGCCTTGCCCATTTGCACAGTCAGTGCCACCACTCATATCTGTTTTAACAATTGGTTAAGCTTTAGATTTTAAATAAATCATTTTTTTCACTGTAATAGAAGAGCAGTTGCCTGCCTGCCAGCTTCTGTGTGAGGTTCACATTGGATACTGTGCCCACTAGCCCAGTGCCACCACTCATATCTGTTTTAACAATTGGTTAAGCTTTAGATTTAAAATAAATAAAAAAAATTCACTGTAATAGAAGAGCAGTTGCCTGCCTGCCAGCTTCTGTGTCAGGTTGGATGCCTTGCCCATTTGCACAGTCAGTGCCACCACTCATATCTGTTTTAACAATTGGTTAAGCTTTCGATTTAAAATAAATATTTTTTTTCACTGTAATAGAAGAGCAGTTAGTTGTCTGCAAGCGTCTGTGTTTCAGGCCTACTTCAGCGTGTGCTCTGCAGACCTGTGCCAGCGTGCTTTGACAGTTGCCACTCATATCTGGTGTCTCTTTAGCGTGCTTTTACAAAGATAAAAGGTTTCCAGTGTAAGCTAATAGCAGACAGTCAGTGTCCTTCAAGCGGCTCTGTCAGGCCTTCCTTCAGCGTGTGCCCTGCACAACCCTGCCAGCGTGCTTTGACAGTTGCCACTCATATCTTGTGTCTCTATAGCGTGCTTTTACAACCAAAATTTTGTTTCCACTGTAATAGAAGAGCAGTTGCCTGCCTGCCAGCTTCTGTGTGAGGTTCACATTGGATACTGTGCCCACTAGCCCAGTGCCACCACTCATATCTGTTTTAACAATTGGTTAAGCTTTAGATTTAAAATAAATATTTTTTTTTCACTGTAATAGAAGAGCAGTTAGTTGTCTGCAAGCGTCTGTGTTTCAGGCCTACTTCAGCGTGTGCTCTGCAGACCTGTGCCAGCGTGCTTTGACAGTTGCCACTCATATCTTGTGTCTCTATAGCGTGCTTTTACAACCAAAATTTTGTTTCCACTGTAATAGAAGAGCAGTTGCCTGCCTGCCAGCTTCTGTGTGAGGTTCACATTGGATACTGTGCCCACTAGCCCAGTGCCACCACTCATATCTGTTTTAACAATTGGTTAAGCTTTAGATTTTAAATAAATCACTTTTTCACTGTAATAGAAGAGCAGTTACCTGCCTGCCAGCTTCTGTGTGAGGTTGGATGCCTTGCCCATTTGCACAGTCAGTGCCACCACTCATATCTGTTTTAACAATTGGTTAAGCTTTAGATTTTAAATAAATAATTGTTTTCACTGTAAAAGAAGAGCAGTTGCCTGCCTGCCAGCTTCTGTTTGAGGTTGGATGCCTTGCCCATTTGCACAGTCAGTGCCACCACTCATATCTGTTTTAACAATTGGTTAAGCTTTAGATTTTAAATAAATCATTTTTTTCACTGTAATAGAAGTGCAGTTGCCTGCCTGCCAGCTTCTGTGTGAGGTTCACATTGGATACTGTGCCCACTAGCCCAGTGCCACCACTCATATCTGTTTTAACAATTGGTTAAGCTTTAGATTTTAAATAAATCATTTTTTTCACTGTAATAGAAGAGCAGTTACCTGCCTGCAAGCTTCTGTGTGAGGTTGGATGCCTTGCCCATTTGCACAGTCAGTGCCACCACTCATATCTGTTTTAACAATTGGTTAAGCTTTAGATTTTAAATAAATAATTTTTTTCACTGTAAAAGAAGAGCAGTTGCCTGCCTGCCAGCTTCTGTTTGAGGTTGGATGCCTTGCCCATTTGCACAGTCAGTGCCACCACTCATATCTGTTTTAACAATTGGTTAAGCTTTAGATTTTAAATAAATCATTTTTTTCACTGTAATAGAAGTGCAGTTGCCTGCCTGCCAGCTTCTGTGTGAGGTTCACATTGGATACTGTGCCCACTAGCCCAGTGCCACCACTCATATCTGTTTTAACAATTGGTTAAGCTTTAGATTTAAAATAAATATTTTTTTTTCACTGTAATAGAAGAGCAGTTGCCTGCCTGCCAGCTTCTGTGTCAGGTTGGATGCCTTGCCCATTTGCACAGTCAGTGCCACCACTCATATCTGTTTTAACAATAGCTTAAGCTTTAGATTTAAAATAAATATTTTTTTTCACTGTAATAGAAGATCAGTTAGTTGTCTGCAAGCGTCTGGGTGTCAGGCCTACTTCAGCGTGTGCTCTGCAGACCTGTGCCAGCGTGCTTTGACAGTTGCCACTCATATCTTGTGTCTCTATAGCGTGCTTTTACAACCAAAATTTTGTTTCCACTGTAATAGAAGAGCAGTTGCCTGCCTGCCAGCTTCTGTGTGAGGTTCACATTGGATACTGTGCCCACTAGCCCAGTGCCACCACTCATATCTGTTTTAACAATTGGTTAAGCTTTAGATTTAAAATAAATATTTTTTTTTCACTGTAATAGAAGAGCAGTTAGTTGTCTGCAAGCGTCTGTGTTTCAGGCCTACTTCAGCGTGTGCTCTGCAGACCTGTGCCAGCGTGCTTTGACAGTTGCCACTCATATCTGGTGTCTCTTTAGCGTGCTTTTACAAAGAAAAAAGGTTTCCAGTGTAAGCTAATAGCAGACAGTCAGTGTCCTTCAAGCGGCTCTGTCAGGCCTTCCTTCAGCGTGTGCCCTGCACAACCCTGCCAGCGTGCTTTGACAGTTGCCACTCATATCTTGTGTCTCTATAGCGTGCTTTTACAACCAAAATTTTGTTTCCACTGTAATAGAAGAGCAGTTGCCTGCCTGCCAGCTTCTGTGTGAGGTTCACATTGGATACTGTGCCCACTAGCCCAGTGCCACCACTCATATCTGTTTTAACAATTGGTTAAGCTTTAGATTTAAAATAAATATTTTTTTTTTCACTGTAATAGAAGAGCAGTTAGTTGTCTGCAAGCGTCTGTGTTTCAGGCAGGCCTACTTCAGCGTGTGCTCTGCAGACCTGTGCCAGCGTGCTTTGACAGTTGCCACTCATATCTTGTGTCTCTATAGCGTGCTTTTACAACCAAAATTTTGTTTCCACTGTAATAGAAGAGCAGTTGCCTGCCTGCCAGCTTCTGTGTGAGGTTCACATTGGATACTGTGCCCACTAGCCCAGTGCCACCACTCATATCTGTTTTAACAATTGGTTAAGCTTTAGATTTTAAATAAATCATTTTTTTCACTGTAATAGAAGAGCAGTTACCTGCCTGCCAGCTTCTGTGTGAGGTTGGATGCCTTGCCCATTTGCACAGTCAGTGCCACCACTCATATCTGTTTTAACAATTGGTTAAGCTTTAGATTTTAAATAAATAATTTTTTTCACTGTAAAAGAAGAGCAGTTGCCTGCCTGCCAGCTTCTGTTTGAGGTTGGATGCCTTGCCCATTTGCACAGTCAGTGCCACCACTCATATCTGTTTTAACAATTGGTTAAGCTTTAGATTTTAAATAAATCATTTTTTTCACTGTAATAGAAGTGCAGTTGCCTGCCTGCCAGCTTCTGTGTGAGGTTCACATTGGATACTGTGCCCACTAGCCCAGTGCCACCACTCATATCTGTTTTAACAATTGGTTAAGCTTTAGATTTAAAATAAATATTTTTTTTTCACTGTAATAGAAGAGCAGTTGCCTGCCTGCCAGCTTCTGTGTCAGGTTGGATGCCTTGCCCATTTGCACAGTCAGTGCCACCACTCATATCTGTTTTAACAATAGCTTAAGCTTTAGATTTTAAAGAAATCATTTTTTTTCACTGTAATAGAAGATCAGTTAGTTGTCTGCAAGCGTCTGGGTGTCAGGCCTACTTCAGCGTGTGCTCTGCAGACCTGTGCCAGCGTGCTTTGACAGTTGCCACTCATATCTTGTGTCTCTATAGCGTGCTTTTACAACCAAAATTTTGTTTCCACTGTAATAGAAGAGCAGTTGCCTGCCTGCCAGCTTCTGTGTAAGGTTCACATTGGATACTGTGCCCACTAGCCCAGTGCCACCACTCATATCTGTTTTAACAATTGGTTAAGCTTTAGATTTAAAATAAATATTTTTTTTTCACTGTAATAGAAGAGCAGTTAGTTGTCTGCAAGCGTCTGTGTTTCAGGCCTACTTCAGCGTGTGCTCTGCAGACCTGTGCCAGCGTGCTTTGACAGTTGCCACTCATATCTGGTGTCTCTTTAGCGTGCTTTTACAAAGAAAAAAGGTTTCCAGTGTAAGCTAATAGCAGACAGTCAGTGTCCTTCAAGCGGCTCTGTCAGGCCTTCCTTCAGCGTGTGCCCTGCAAATCCCTGCCAGCGTGCTTTGACAGTTGCCACTCATATCTTGTGTCTCTATAGCGTGCTTTTACAACCAAAATTTTGTTTCCACTGTAATAGAAGAGCAGTTGCCTGCCTGCCAGCTTCTGTGTGAGGTTCACATTGGATACTGTGCCCACTAGCCCAGTGCCACCACTCATATCTGTTTTAACAATTGGTTAATCTTTAGATTTAAAATAAATATTTTTTTTTCACTGTAATAGAAGAGCAGTTAGTTGTCTGCAAGCGTCTGTGTTTCAGGCCTACTTCAGCGTGTGCTCTGCAGACCTGTGCCAGCGTGCTTTGACAGTTGCCACTCATATCTTGTGTCTCTATAGCGTGCTTTTACAACCAAAATTTTGTTTCCACTGTAATAGAAGAGCAGTTGCCTGCCTGCCAGCTTCTGTGTGAGGTTCACATTGGATACTGTGCCCACTAGCCCAGTGCCACCACTCATATCTGTTTTAACAATTGGTTAAGCTTTAGATTTAAAATAAATAAAAAAAAATTCACTGTAATAGAGGAGCAGTTGCCTGCCTGCCAGCTTCTGTGTCAGGTTGGATGCCTTGCCCATTTGCACAGTCAGTGCCACCACTCATATCTGTTTTAACAATTGGTTAAGCTTTCGATTTAAAATAAATATTTTTTTTCACTGTAATAGAAGAGCAGTTAGTTGTCTGCAAGCGTCTGTGTTTCAGGCCTACTTCAGCGTGTGCTCTGCAGACCTGTGCCAGCGTGCTTTGACAGTTGCCACTCATATCTGGTGTCTCTTTAGCGTGCTTTTACAAAGATAAAAGGTTTCCAGTGTAAGCTAATAGCAGACAGTCAGTGTCCTTCAAGCGGCTCTGTCAGGCCTTCCTTCAGCGTGTGCCCTGCACAACCCTGCCAGCGTGCTTTGACAGTTGCCACTCATATCTTGTGTCTCTATAGCGTGCTTTTACAACCAAAATTTTGTTTCCACTGTAATAGAAGAGCAGTTGCCTGCCTGCCAGCTTCTGTGTGAGGTTCACATTGGATACTGTGCCCACTAGCCCAGTGCCACCACTCATATCTGTTTTAACAATTGGTTAAGCTTTAGATTTAAAATAAATATTTTTTTTTCACTGTAATAGAAGAGCAGTTAGTTGTCTGCAAGCGTCTGTGTTTCAGGCCTACTTCAGCGTGTGCTCTGCAGACCTGTGCCAGCGTGCTTTGACAGTTGCCACTCATATCTTGTGTCTCTATAGCGTGCTTTTACAACCAAAATTTTGTTTCCACTGTAATAGAAGAGCAGTTGCCTGCCTGCCAGCTTCTGTGTGAGGTTCACATTGGATACTGTGCCCACTAGCCCAGTGCCACCACTCATATCTGTTTTAACAATTGGTTAAGCTTTAGATTTTAAATAAATCATTTTTTTCACTGTAATAGAAGAGCAGTTACCTGCCTGCCAGCTTCTGTGTGAGGTTGGATGCCTTGCCCATTTGCACAGTCAGTGCCACCACTCATATCTGTTTTAACAATTGGTTAAGCTTTAGATTTTAAATAAATAATTTTTTTCACTGTAAAAGAAGAGCAGTTGCCTGCCTGCCAGCTTCTGTTTGAGGTTGGATGCCTTGCCCATTTGCACAGTCAGTGCCACCACTCATATCTGTTTTAACAATTGGTTAAGCTTTAGATTTTAAATAAATCATTTTTTTCACTGTAATAGAAGTGCAGTTGCCTGCCTGCCAGCTTCTGTGTGAGGTTCACATTGGATACTGTGCCCACTAGCCCAGTGCCACCACTCATATCTGTTTTAACAATTGGTTAAGCTTTAGATTTTAAATAAATCCTTTTTTTCACTGTAATAGAAGAGCAGTTACCTGCCTGCCAGCTTCTGTGTGAGGTTGGATGCCTTGCCCATTTGCACAGTCAGTGCCACCACTCATATCTGTTTTAACAATTGGTTAAGCTTTAGATTTTAAATAAATAATTTTTTTCACTGTAAAAGAAGAGCAGTTGCCTGCCTGCCAGCTTCTGTTTGAGGTTGGATGCCTTGCCCATTTGCACAGTCAGTGCCACCACTCATATCTGTTTTAACAATTGGTTAAGCTTTAGATTTTAAATAAATCATTTTTTTCACTGTAATAGAAGTGCAGTTGCCTGCCTGCCAGCTTCTGTGTGAGGTTCACATTGGATACTGTGCCCACTAGCCCAGTGCCACCACTCATATCTGTTTTAACAATTGGTTAAGCTTTAGATTTAAAATAAATATTTTTTTTTCACTGTAATAGAAGAGCAGTTGCCTGCCTGCCAGCTTCTGTGTCAGGTTGGATGCCTTGCCCATTTGCACAGTCAGTGCCACCACTCATATCTGTTTTAACAATAGCTTAAGCTTTAGATTTTAAAGAAATCATTTTTTTTCACTGTAATAGAAGATCAGTTAGTTGTCTGCAAGCGTCTGGGTGTCAGGCCTACTTCAGCGTGTGCTCTGCAGACCTGTGCCAGCGTGCTTTGACAGTTGCCACTCATATCTTGTGTCTCTATAGCGTGCTTTTACAACCAAAATTTTGTTTCCACTGTAATAGAAGAGCAGTTGCCTGCCTGCCAGCTTCTGTGTGAGGTTCACATTGGATACTGTGCCCACTAGCCCAGTGCCACCACTCATATCTGTTTTAACAATTGGTTAAGCTTTAGATTTAAAATAAATATTTTTTTTTCACTGTAATAGAAGAGCAGTTAGTTGTCTGCAAGCGTCTGTGTTTCAGGCCTACTTCAGCGTGTGCTCTGCAGACCTGTGCCAGCGTGCTTTGACAGTTGCCACTCATATCTGGTGTCTCTTTAGCGTGCTTTTACAAAGAAAAAAGGTTTCCAGTGTAAGCTAATAGCAGACAGTCAGTGTCCTTCAAGCGGCTCTGTCAGGCCTTCCTTCAGCGTGTGCCCTGCACAACCCTGCCAGCGTGCTTTGACAGTTGCCACTCATATCTTGTGTCTCTATAGCGTGCTTTTACAACCAAAATTTTGTTTCCACTGTAATAGAAGAGCAGTTGCCTGCCTGCCAGCTTCTGTGTGAGGTTCACATTGGATACTGTGCCCACTAGCCCAGTGCCACCACTCATATCTGTTTTAACAATTGGTTAAGCTTTAGATTTAAAATAAATATTTTTTTTTCACTGTAATAGAAGAGCAGTTAGTTGTCTGCAAGCGTCTGTGTTTCAGGCAGGCCTACTTCAGCGTGTGCTCTGCAGACCTGTGCCAGCGTGCTTTGACAGTTGCCACTCATATCTTGTGTCTCTATAGCGTGCTTTTACAACCAAAATTTTGTTTCCACTGTAATAGAAGAGCAGTTGCCTGCCTGCCAGCTTCTGTGTGAGGTTCACATTGGATACTGTGCCCACTAGCCCAGTGCCACCACTCATATCTGTTTTAACAATTGGTTAAGCTTTAGATTTTAAATAAATCATTTTTTTCACTGTAATAGAAGAGCAGTTACCTGCCTGCCAGCTTCTGTGTGAGGTTGGATGCCTTGCCCATTTGCACAGTCAGTGCCACCACTCATATCTGTTTTAACAATTGGTTAAGCTTTAGATTTTAAATAAATAATTTTTTTCACTGTAAAAGAAGAGCAGTTGCCTGCCTGCCAGCTTCTGTTTGAGGTTGGATGCCTTGCCCATTTGCACAGTCAGTGCCACCACTCATATCTGTTTTAACAATTGGTTAAGCTTTAGATTTTAAATAAATCATTTTTTTCACTGTAATAGAAGTGCAGTTGCCTGCCTGCCAGCTTCTGTGTGAGGTTCACATTGGATACTGTGCCCACTAGCCCAGTGCCACCACTCATATCTGTTTTAACAATTGGTTAAGCTTTAGATTTAAAATAAATATTTTTTTTCACTGTAATAGAAGAGCAGTTGCCTGCCTGCCAGCTTCTGTGTCAGGTTGGATGCCTTGCCCATTTGCACAGTCAGTGCCACCACTCATATCTGTTTTAACAATAGCTTAAGCTTTAGATTTTAAAGAAATCATTTTTTTTCACTGTAATAGAAGATCAGTTAGTTGTCTGCAAGCGTCTGGGTGTCAGGCCTACTTCAGCGTGTGCTCTGCAGACCTGTGCCAGCGTGCTTTGACAGTTGCCACTCATATCTTGTGTCTCTATAGCGTGCTTTTACAACCAAAATTTTGTTTCCACTGTAATAGAAGAGCAGTTGCCTGCCTGCCAGCTTCTGTGTGAGGTTCACATTGGATACTGTGCCCACTAGCCCAGTGCCACCACTCATATCTGTTTTAACAATTGGTTAAGCTTTAGATTTAAAATAAATATTTTTTTTTCACTGTAATAGAAGAGCAGTTAGTTGTCTGCAAGCGTCTGTGTTTCAGGCCTACTTCAGCGTGTGCTCTGCAGACCTGTGCCAGCGTGCTTTGACAGTTGCCACTCATATCTGGTGTCTCTTTAGCGTGCTTTTACAAAGAAAAAAGGTTTCCAGTGTAAGCTAATAGCAGACAGTCAGTGTCCTTCAAGCGGCTCTGTCAGGCCTTCCTTCAGCGTGTGCCCTGCAAATCCCTGCCAGCGTGCTTTGACAGTTGCCACTCATATCTTGTGTCTCTATAGCGTGCTTTTACAACCAAAATTTTGTTTCCACTGTAATAGAAGAGCAGTTGCCTGCCTGCCAGCTTCTGTGTGAGGTTCACATTGGATACTGTGCCCACTAGCCCAGTGCCACCACTCATATCTGTTTTAACAATTGGTTAATCTTTAGATTTAAAATAAATATTTTTTTTTCACTGTAATAGAAGAGCAGTTAGTTGTCTGCAAGCGTCTGTGTTTCAGGCCTACTTCAGCGTGTGCTCTGCAGACCTGTGCCAGCGTGCTTTGACAGTTGCCACTCATATCTTGTGTCTCTATAGCGTGCTTTTACAACCAAAATTTTGTTTCCACTGTAATAGAAGAGCAGTTGCCTGCCTGACAGCTTCTGTGTGAGGTTCACATTGGATACTGTGCCCACTAGCCCAGTGCCACCACTCATATCTGTTTTAACAATTGGTTAAGCTTTAGATTTAAAATAAATATTTTTTTTCACTGTAATAGAAGAGCAGTTAGTTGTCTGCAAGCGTCTGTGTTTCAGGCCTACTTCAGCGTGTGCTCTGCAGACCTGTGCCAGCGTGCTTTAACAGTTGCCACTCATATCTTGTGTCTCTATAGCGTGCTTTTACAACCAAAATTTTGTTTCCACTGTAATAGAAGAGCAGTTGCCTGCCTGCCAGCTTCTGTGTGAGGTTCACATTGGATACTGTGCCTACTTGCCCAGTGCCACCACTCATATCTGTTTTAACAATTGGTTAAGCTTTACATTTAAAATAAATAATTTGTTTTCACTGTAATAGAAGAGCAGTTGCCTGCCTGCCAGCTTCTGTGTCAGGTTGGATGCCTTGCCCATTTGCACAGTCAGTGCCACCACTCATATCTGTTTTAACAATAGCTTAAGCTTTAGATTTTAAAGAAATCATTTTTTTTCACTGTAATAGAAGATCAGTTAGTTGTCTGCAAGCAAGCGTCTGGGTGTCAGGCCTACTTCAGCGTGTGCTCTGTAGACCTGTTCCAGCGTGCTTTGACAGTTGCCAATCATATTTGGTGTCTCTATAGCGTGCTTTTAAAACCAAAATTTGTTTTTCACTGTTATAGATTGAATAGCAGTTACTTGTCTTCAAGCGGGTGTCTCAGGCCTACAGTGTGTGCTCTGCAGAACTGTTCCAGTGCACATTGCCAATCATATCTGGTGTCTCTATAGCGTGCTTTTAAAACCAAAATTTGTTTTTCACTGTTATAGATTGAATAGCAGTTACTTGTCTTCAAGCGGGTGTCTCAGGCCTACAGTGTGTGCTCTGCAGAACTGTTCCAGTGCACATTGCCAATCATATCTGGTGTCTCTATAGCGTGCTTTTAAAACCAAAATTTATTTTTCACTGTTATAGATTGAATAGCAGTTACTTGTCTTCAAGCGGGTGTCTCAGGCCTACAGTGTGTGCTCTGCAGAACTGTTACAGTTCACATTGCCAATCATATCTGGTCTCACAGTAGCTTGCATGCATCGTACCACTAATCCCCCAAAAAATGACAGGCAGAGGCAGGCCACCCCGCAGGGGCCGTCGTGGTCGTGGTGCTGTGATTCCCTTTTGCCCTAGAATAATGCCCAGTTTTCAGAAGCCACGTACCTTGAACTTGAAAAGTTCTGAGGACTTAGTTGACTGGCTAACACAGGACACCCAATCTTGTACAGCCTCCGCTCGGAACCTTGACGCACCATCCTCCTCCAGCTTAGCTTCAGGCACCTCTCAAGATAGCACTCACCCGCCTGCCGCCACCACCAAAACTAGCACCACAGCCGCTTTACTTGGTATGTCAGAGGAGTTATTCACACACCCGTTTGAAGAAATTAGTGATGCGCAACCATTATTGCTAGAGGATGTAGATAACAGGGATATGTCTCAGGCAGGCAGCATTAAACACATGGAGGTACGGTGTGATGATGATGATGTTGTACCCGCTGCTGCTTCCTTTTCTGAGTTGTCAGATACAAGCGAAGCGGTTGATGATGACGATGCGTCCATGGATGTCACGTGGGTGCCCGCTCGGCAAGAAGAAGAACAGGGCGAAAGTTCAGATGGGGAGACAGAGAGGAGGAGGAGGAGACCAGTTGGAAGCAGGGGGGGGTCGTCGCAAGGAGCTAGTGGCACAGTCAGACAGCTTGCATCGGCACCCGGGGTCAGCCCGACAGCACGCCAATCAACGCATGCTGTGTCCACCACCAGAATGCCGTCATTGCAGAGCTCAGCAGTGTGGCATTTTTTTTGTTTCTTTTCACAAAAGGCAATCCCCAAATTGTACTCGATTGTGCAAAAGGAAGTCATGGCATGTCTGGCACACAGTGTTGGGGCAAGGGTCCATCTGACCACTGATACCTGGTCTGCAAAGCATGGTCAGGGCAGGTATATCACCTACACTGCACATTGGGTAAACCTGCTGACGGCTGACAAGCAAGAAATGCGTGGCATTGCAGAGGAGTTGGTGACACCGCCACGAATTGCAGGCAGTCCTGCTGCCACCTCCTCTACTCCTCCTACTCTGGCTGAGTCCTCCGGCTGAGTCCTCTTGTGCCGCTGCTTCTTGCTCCACATCAACGGCACCCCCCCAGCTCCCCAGGTACTATTCCGCATCCCGGATACGGCAGTGTCACGCCGTCTTGGGTTTGACTTGCTTGAAAGCAGAGAGTCACACCGGACAAGCACTCCTGTCCGCCCTGAACGCACAGGTGGAAAAGTGGCTGACTCCGCAGCAACTGGATATCGGCAAAGTGGTGTGTGACAACGGAAAAAATTTGATAGCGGCATTGAAGTTGGGCAAGTTGACACATGTGCCGTGCATGGCACATGTGTGTAATCTGATCGTACAACGCTTTGTGCATAAGTACACAGGCTTACAGGACGTCCTGAAGCAGGCCAGGAAGGTGTGTGGCCATTTCAGGCGTTCCTACACGGCCATGGCTCACTTTGCCGATATCCAGCGGCGAAACAACATGCCAGTGAGGCGCTTGATTTGCGACAGCCCTACACGTTGGAATTCAACACTCCTAATGTTCGACCGCCTGCACCAACAAGAAAAAGCTGTTAATGAATATTTGTATGACCGGGGTGCTAGGACAGCCTCTGGGGAGCTGGGAATTTTTTTGCCACGTTACTGGACGCTCATGCGCAATGCCTGTAGGCTCATGCGTCCTTTTGAGGTCGCAGTTGTGTGTGTGTATGGCTGTCTGCCTGTGTGTGTGTGTGTGTGTGACAGGGTGAAGATTTCTTGCACATGTTGCAGATGTTCAAACAGCTACTAGATGCATACTTGCAAAGACAGAATATTCAAGGATATAATCTTTCAATGTAGGGTAATAACTGCTTGATTCAAGGATAAATCTGACTGCCATTCTGGGGTCAATAAGGAATTGTTGCAAAATTGTGCTTCAAACTGGGTTTTTTTTTTTTTTTTCTCTTTTGGATCAACAGCAAAAAACAGGTGTGAGGAAGGCTGAACTTGATGGACGCAAGTCTCTTTTCAGCTATCTAACTATGTAACTATGTAACTATGTAACTATGTAACTATGTAACTATGTAACATGGGTGTGACAGGGTGAAGATTTCTTGCACAGGGCGCCCAAAGGCCTAAGGCTGGCCCTGCGCATGGGTCAGTGGCTCTGCACCAGACTTCCCTCCAATTGATCAAAGTTAAAGGATTTCAAGTGGACTGATTATAATTACAGGGCCTCTAAAGAGTCCTGTATTGTTATTTGTCGTCACTACCTTCCCGCGTCGGGAGTGGGTCATTTGCGCCCCTGCTGCCTTCCTTGCATGTGGTAGCTGTTTGTCAGGGATTTGTCAATCCATATCTGCCAAGTGACCCTATGACAGGGTGAAGATTTCTTGCACATGGGTGTGACAGGGTGAAGATTTCTTGCACAGGGAGCCCAAAGGCCTAAGGCTGGCCCTGCGCATGGGTCAGTGGCTCTGCACCGGACTTCCCTCCAATTGATCAAAGTTAAAGGATTTCAAGTGGACCGATTACAATTACAGGGCCTCTAAAGAGTCCTGTATTGTTATTTGTCGTCACTACCTTCCCGCGTCGGGAGTGGGTCATTTGCGCCCCTGCTGCCTTCCTTGCATGTGGTAGCTGTTTGTCAGGGATTTGTCAATCCATATCTGCCAAGTGACCCTATGACAGGGTGAAGATTTCTTGCACATGGGTGTGACAGGGTGAAGATTTCTTGCACAGGGCGCCCAAAGGCCTAAGGCTGGCCCTGCGCATGGGTCAGTGGCTCTGCACCAGACTTCCCTCCAATTGATCAAAGTTAAAGGATTTCAAGTGGACTGATTACAATTACAGGGCCTCTAAAGAGTCCTGTATTGTTATTTGTCGTCACTACCTTCCCGCGTCAGGAGTGGGTCATTTGCGCCCCTGCTGCCTTCCTTGCATGTGGTAGCTGTTTGTCAGGGATTTGTCAATCCATATCTGCCAAGTGACCCTATGTAGGGGTAACAGTCCCTATTCTGCTCTGTGTCAGTGTGTATCATGGTCTCTGTGGACAGGGAACAGTCTCTATTCTGCTCTGTGTCAGTGTGTATCAGGGGTTGTGAGGACAGGTGTCAATCCATATCTGCCAAGTGACCCTATGTATATCTGCTGTCAGTACACAGGAAAAGTTTAAATATTTCTTGTTCTACGTTCTCTGCAACTCCACGCACCGACTCATCCAATACGTGAAGATCTGGGGTTTCTCTGACTCTCCTCAGTAGTTTATCAAACAGAGTCTGCACTGTGGTAACACGGACATCTTCAGGACATAACTCAACTATTTGCAGATAGGCAGTCTGCAGCTTCTCTTTCACCTGTTCTCTTCTTTCTCTTATGCGTATTCTTGTCTATATGCAGGTGGTCTCTTGCCTTTCTTTTAACCAATTCGTTCCTTCCATATGGTTTCAAAAGATCTCTGGCATCATTACTTTCAACGCAAATAACGTCATCATAGTTAGTCTCCTCATTATTCACCGGGAAGAGAGTGTTTGCACTGACTACCCACAGCATGCTCTTGCCATTGCCTACTCCACCTTCAACGACAGGGTGCAAGTCCCAAGGAGAAGGATCATTCACTTTATTATCTGTCTTTATTTCACAAGTAGTGCCTGGAACATCCTCATGGGTCACAAGATGTAAATCTGGACTAATGTCAACCCCAGGGTCTGGAAAATCATCAATTTGAAATTTTTCGAATAATCCCAGTGGGCTGCCACATTCTTCCTCCTCTGATGGTATTAAAGTTTGCAGAGATTCACTATGGGGTGGTGTCAAGCATTTTGGAGAACAATTAAGCATCTCCATCCCAATACGTTTCAGATGTCCTATCAGCTCTTCCACCCTATGCGATACTATGGGCAGGCTACCCGTGACGTCATTACTCACGGCCCTATTTCACGCGGACACTCTGTGTCAGTGTGTATCATGGTGTCTGTGGACGGTGAACAGTCTCTATTCTGCTCTGTGTCAGTGTGTATCATGGTCTCTGTGGACAGGGAACAGTCTCTATTCTGCTCTGTGTCAGTGTGTATCATGGTCTCTGTGGACAGGGAACAGTCTCTATTCTGCTCTGTGTCAGTGTGTATCAGGGGTTTTGAGGACAGGTGTCAATCCATATCTGCCAAGTGACCCTATGTAGGGGGAACAGTCCCTATTCTGCTCTATGTCAGTGTTTATCAGGGTCCCTGAGGACAGGTGTCAATCCATATCTGCCAAGTGACCCTATGTAGGGGGAACAGTCCCTATTCTGCTCTGTGTCAGTGTGTATCAGGGTCTCTGAGGACAGGTGTCAATCCATATGTCAAGGTGTCAATATGTCATATGTCAGGTGTCAATCCATATCCATTGTGATTTAGGAATGTTAGGTGATTTATGCCCTTTATGGATTAAAACCAACTGTGTAATTTTCCATGGGAGTTTTGCCATGGATCCCCCTCCGGCATGCCACAGTCCATGTGTTAGTCCCCTTGAAACAACTTTTCCATCACTATTGTGGCCAGAAAGAGTCCCTGTGGGTTTTAAAATTCGCCTGCTCATTGAAGTCAATGGCGGTTCGCCCGGTTCGCCGGTTCGCGAACGTTTGAGGAAGTTTGCGTTCGCCATTCGCGAACCGAAAATTTTATGTTCGCGACATCACTACTGTACAACCAGCACCAACTGAAACTCGCTTACCTGGTACAATCAATTCTTATGACACACAAGACGTTAACCCTGCACGTATGATCCCAGCACATTGGGGAAGCTAGGCATATATATGTTTGATGATGTATCTGTGATGGTCAGATCCAGGGATTCCAGGTTAATCAGGAACATACCATCCCTTGGTTGGGTTGGCATTTGGAATATGTAGAGATGTTTATTTGTGCAGGTACCCATACAGAAGGGATTTTGTCCCAAACAAATGGACGAGCACTCTCCAGGTACCAGCACCTCTGAACTACCAGAGACAATTGATATGAGTAGTTGCATTGCATATAGACTGTTGCATATATGTTCAAATGGTTCAGGGCACATGACCAACCATGTGCCCCAATACAACTTACAAATAACGTACTCACCATCTGTACACACCAATGCATTTTCAACACTCCTGACTCATCACCCTTCCAGACTTGTAGTAGATTTACTAAAGCTCTGGAGCTTCAAAGGGCTCCCTTACAGGTATCATAAATACACCTTCAAGGAATATAGCATGCCCTCACTTACAGTCAGCACAACAGAACCATTGGCTGTAAACACTCATAGCCAATATTTGCAGAGGGGTCTTCCAATCTCCACCATTTACAGCATGGCACCAAACACAAACACATTGGTATTGTCACAAGGAAATCTTCCCTTAAACAAAGACTAACCATAGACTTATTGGCACCACACACCTCCGCTACCCCAAGTCTCAACTCCCTCATACCCTCCGAGGAGTTTCCTTACTATACAACACCATTGATCTACCTTTACAGCTATCACTCAAGCATGGGTTGAAGCTTGGTTAAGTAAGACCAGTATCATCAACGCAGTAAATGGCTACCTTCTACCCTACACACTGGCACTTACATGGCATAAAATGGGCAATCCTTTCCCCGCTCAACTTTCGAGCTACAGATTAGCCTACTATCGATATTTGCAGCTACTCTGTGCTGGTTATGATAACATATCCAGAGGCCTTACAGTCATACACTATCTAGAAGACTTCTTGTTGATCAAAGATAACATATTTTTCACTAGAGGCCTCACGGCAGCTTAGTCTGGTTGACCACTTGGGCGCCCCAGTACCCCATAAAAAACAGAAGGCCCAGACACTATCATCACATTACTGGGCATACGACTTGAGTCGGCATCCATACACGCAAGTTACCACAAGACAAATAGGGAACATTCTCAACTACATCAATCACTACCTCCTGCTTAGTACTTACAACTGCAAGGAACTACAATCCCTTCCAGGTTCCTTAATTTTGCCATGCCAATCATACCACAAGACCACACTTTCACATCCAGAGTACTTTCCCCTTTTTTCCACACTTCCAACATGACGATCAGAGGATGTCCCTAGACACCCCAGCAACAGCAGACCTGCACAAGGTGGGGGATTTATTAAACACTTGGCATGGTAAAAGCATGTTCCTTTCAGGATTGTCTGACACTTCTCCAACCAGATGGTCAGACGCGGCGTCTACCATGGGTTTGACAGCGATCTACTGGGAACCATTACTTTGGAGCTGTTGGCCATGGCATCCAGGTTTGGAAATTTTTCCACCACCTCAGCCCCTTTGGGGGATCTTCCCCATTGTAGCAGCTGCTGTGGCATGGGGTAAATCATGGTCATGGTCATCAATCCGTTGTTACTCAGACAACTAAGCACATGTCATATCATCAACAAATGCCACTACTCATCCATAAGGTCATGATATTTCTGGGGAACTCACTTGGTTGGCAACTTATCACATTTCTTTTACTTTCATGTACCAGGTGGGGGTATACATCCCTGCCGACAATTGTCTCATTTATATTCCAGGCATGTTCATCATACACTTCCTACAGCCGCCCATACAGTCACGGCCACTCTTTCGTTCCAGAGACAAAATCATGGATTAGACATACTCATGCAGCATAGCATGCACTATCCCACCTAGCACTTTCGTCCCATACTTGTAGAATGCATAACACAGCTTTTCACCTGGCTTAAAGAATCTCATTGGAACACGACATAGCTCAACCTGTGTCATAACATTTCTCCTAGGTTTTGCTTTTTTTTGCCACCTTAAACTTAAACTATCTCACACACCATTAATTATATATTTTACAGGCATTCAACAACACAGGATAACCTATGGCCAAAACTACCATAACTTCATGCTATCATACCAGACAAGAATATACTCAGAGGTTTTCAGGAATCCGTTTCCCCACGTTCCTCTCAGAGATTACCAATAGCCATCCAATTTTTCATCCGTATTGGACCTATTAGATATACAACCATTCAATTATACTACCAAGTCGGCCATTAACAACCATGCACATTGCCTTTTATGCCTTTCTCAGGCCAGAGAATCCACTACCATCACCACCACTCAAACAGATCATTGTCTTTAACGATCCCACGTACATAAACACATATATCATTACCTATTGGCTCTACCACATTCCAAAACGAGTCAACACGCACCAACAGTAGAGATAACATACTATCAGGCCTACCGTATCATCGGTCTCGGCACACCACAACCGACTTGCTCCCTTTATATTATCCTACGCTTATGCTGGATCCTTACTCCATATACGGCTATTTGCCCATTACACAAGTATTAAGCCCGTTTGGCCTGTATTTGTGGGAGGGGCTTAAATTCATTCACTCCCCTATATAAGGGACATCCCTTACCTGACTCATATCGCTTGAGGTCAGCATCAGAATGACCCTCCCACCCACTCCTCATTTCAACACTTTCTCTTTTCTTTCCATTTACTTTACTTTCTTACTCCTTGGTGGGCCCTCTTTATTTACAGGCCTACCGTATCGTCGGTCTCGGCACACCACAACCGACTTGCTCCCTTTATACTATCCTATGCTTATGCTGGATCCTTACTCCATATACGGCTATTTGCCCCTTACACAAATATATATATATATATGTCCACATTAAACAATTCCCTTGCACGCTTGTAGAATCCCTTACTGGTATCCAGTGGGTTAAATTGCTGGGTGCCCGTCCCTATAGGGATTAAGAAGTTGTATACAGTAGTAGAGAAGTAGAGGCTGCACTCACGGTCTTTGAATTCAAAATTGAAAAATAGGTTTTATTCCATGTGTCACAATCAACGTTTCGGTCCACACAGGGACCTTCCTCAGGATAGAAAGAATAAAAGTTCAAGTGATAACAATTACATATATATACCCATAATCATAAATAAGTTGTGACTTACCCAGGTGCAACTCATATCGCCCCGCGTTGCAATACATTCACCACGCATGTGCAAGCCCTCAGTGAACTCGCGTTGACCCGCGTCTCCCGCGTGATGATGTCACCATGCGTCGTTGTCACGGCAACGCAACGCCATCACCATAGGAACCGTGATGTGTCAAAATAGTACTATAAACCGGGACTGATCTGTTCAAAATAGTACACGATCAGTATAAGAAATGAAAGAAAAAAATAGAACATGATTAATTAACTAAATAGAAAACAAATTATTAGTCAATAATGTGCCTATATAGACTTCCCACCTTGTGTATATCTGTGACATAGTAGTCAGACCACAGTCCATCAGGCTATCATAATGAAATCAAACTGAGAGAATTAACTCTATATGTTTTATATATACTGAAAGATACCTAATGCTTAAATTAATACAAGGAAAAAAACTGTTTTAAAAACATTATTTCTAATGGAAAAGTATCTTTGTACTTTATTTTTCTGTGAGTAGTAAAACAGACCACATATAAAACCAAGACATTAGAAAAATGTATATACAGTATACCTAAAGAATAGGTTTTTCTCTATTGAAACTAACCCCTTAAAGGAGGACATAGAACAAATTAATTTTATAATCTATTACATAGATTGACTTTATAGTCAATTCGAGTCTTGGAACTTTTTTGTAACTTAGGCTTTTTTCATAGTATGAAATGAAGTACAAAGATACTTTTCCATTAGAAATAATGGTTTTAAAACAGTTTTTTTCCTTGTATTAATTTAAGCATTAAGTATCTTTCAGTATATATAAAGAATATAGAGTTAATTCTATCAGTTTGATTTCATTATGATAGCCTGATGGACTGTGGTCTGACTACTATGTCACAGATATACACAAGGTGGGAAGTCTATATAGGCACATTATTCACTAATATTTCGTTTTCTATCAAGTTAATTAATCATGTTCTATTTTTTTCTTCCATTTCTTATACTGATCGTGTACTATTTTGAACACGATCAGTCCCGGTTTATAGTGCTATTTTGACACATCACAGTTCCTATGGTGATGGCGTTGCATTGCCGTGACAACGACGCATGGTGACGTCATCACGTGGGAGACGCGGGTCAACGCGAGTTCACTGAGGGCTTGCACATCTGCGGTGAATGTATTGGAACGCCGGGCGATATGAGTTGCACCTGGGTAAGTCACAACTTATTTATGATTATGGGTATATATATGTAATTGTTATCACTTGAACTTCTATTCACTCTATCCTGAGGAAGGTCCCTGTGTGGACCGAAACGTTGATTGTGACACATGGAATAAAACCTATTTTTCAATTTTGAATTTAAAGACCGTGAGTGCAGCCTCTACTTCTCTTCTACTGTGTGTGTGTGTATATATATATATATATATATATATATATATAGAGAGAGAGAGAGAGAGAGAGAGAGAGAGAGAGAGAGAGAGAGAGAGAGAGATATATATAGATATATAGATATATATATATAGATATATAGAGATATATATATTTACATAAATGATTATATAAGTATACACGTAGAATTTAAATACATGTATATGTATATTTATTTATCTATATATATATATAATTACATAAATGATTTTATAAGTATACACGTAGAATTTAAATACATATATATGTATATATATTTATCTATATATATATAATTACATAAATGATTATATAAGTATACATGTAGAATTTAAATATATATATGTGTATATATTAATATATATATATATATATATATATATATATATATTTGCGGTTATTTGTATTTTATATATATAGAGAATGTCATTCTAAGTGTATTTTGTTACCAATATATATATATAAATGACAAAATACAGTTAGAATGAAA
Organism: Pelobates fuscus; assembly: GCF_036172605.1. Lineage (NCBI taxonomy): Eukaryota > Metazoa > Chordata > Amphibia > Anura > Pelobatidae > Pelobates > Pelobates fuscus. The sequence goes on from NC_086319.1 coordinate 146,389,374, forward strand.
TTACATATGTATATATAATTTATTTGAATTTTTGTTTTCAATATTTTATTTATTTATTTATTATTTCATTTATTTATTATTGTAATTTTATGTATATATATATATATATATATATATATATATATATATAAAATACATATATATGTATTATATATATAATATATATCTTATGTATATGTAACTTTATTCTAAGTGTATTTTAATACTAATATATGTAATTATATTAACATACACTATGTATGACGTTACATATATATATATATATATATATATATATACATATATGTATATATACACATTACATTTATTTTTAACATGTTTAAATATTTTTTTTTATACTTCCCACCAGCAGGGGGACTGTCTGACAGCCCAGACAGTCTCCCTGCTGGCAGATCCACAGCCAGCTATAGGGGGCCATGTGATCGGTCTTTGAGGGCGATCACATGGCCCCCGGGGGCTGATTTGCCGAGGGAGGGCTGTCTTGGCTGTCAGGCAGTCCTCCCGAAGGGGATCGCAGCAGAGGTGTGTACCGCAGACCTCCAGAGGTAGAAAGCCGTTACGGCGTTCTATGCCGCCATAACGGCTTTAAAGCCCATTATAATGGGGACTTCATAGCACGCTGTAACGGTGTTAAGGGGTTAAGAGTCTGCTCTCAAACAATGTGAGCAAGTTAGGGGTGTGCTTATATGGGAATACTCCCTCAATTAATCAAGCAGGAGCACACATGAGGGGAAAAAACAGAACACAGATTAAACTAAAATAAAATACAAACCACTCTCCACAGTATACAAACCACTCTGCAATGAATTCCTGGTTTTCTAACTCCTACTTAAAAGAGTCTACTTAATAGAGTCTGCTTTCAAGCAATGTGAGGAAGCTTAGTTAGTTAGGGGTGTACTATAATTTTTCCTTTTTCCTCAGTCTCTCTCTCCCTATCTCTCTCTCTGTATCTCTCTTTTATAGTTACTCAGTCATAAGCTACAAGTATATATTTACAAAATAGCCATAAGAATCCATCTTGTTTTTTAATACACCTCATAGGATAAGGTTTTTCAACTAACAATATTTGTGTGTTTAACTGAAAGAGCATTGCGAACACTTAGGCCTGTGTTTATACAACACTTTGAAAGCAATGTTATCACAAAATAAAATAGGTATTGTATATCTAACTTGCAATATTCCATTAATGGCATTCAAGCTGCTTCTTTTGTAGAAGTCAAAGCAGGAGAAATGGTCTTAGGAACAATTTTGCCAAACTATTTTGGTAAATCTCAGAAGATTGGCACTAGCATAATGGTAAATAGGATGACATCTGAAAACAGCGTACGTTACAAAAGGTATGTATGTTTACCTTATACCTTGCATTTAACCTTTTAACTACCAGAGATGTGCCTAAAATATTGCAAATCATGGAGTTACCCTTTAAGGATCAATAATATTTAATACCTTCATCAATGTTTGGTCCCTAAAGACCATATCCCAGTAGAACATTGTACTTACTTAGCATTAGCTGCAATTAGACCTGCTACCTTTAAATGAAAGGGACATTCCTTTGTGATCTTTCAAGGTTAGTTTGTTAACCGACCAATTCTTTCGTTGATTCCTAAGATGCAATATGAATGTCAGACAGAGTCAAAGAGGGACGGTCTGGTATGATAAGGAAATAAAAATTATATTTTATGTGGAGTTAAGCAGTTCATTATTTGTCACTTATGACTTGTCCCTCACTGTTTTCTGGGTAAGAATGGGAAAGTATATTGTCTTAAGTCACAAAAAGTGAAGCTGGACAAAAAAAATTCCATCACAAGTATTTCAAATTGATTTGTGTAAGTCAGATCTCAATTCAGTAGAATGCATTGTTTAAACCTTCGAGGACCAATGATGCCTTTAAAGATGCTTTTCTAAAATCGAATGCCCTACTCACAAATAACTGTTAAATGGAGCTGCTGATCCTTAGTAAGCAATGCTGGCATTAGGCTTCTAAGAACAAGATTAAGATATCAAAGCATTGCACTGGTTTTAAGGAGTTAATGACAAGTTGAATGAAAGTATGTCTTCAGGCACATACTGAAAAATCAATTTAATATTATGTCACATCATGAAAATGTGCTGTTTTATATGTGCATGTAAATTGTGTATGTATATGTGTATATGTGCATGTCTATTAAAGGGGAGCTCTTTCTACAATTTACACCACTGGATAAAATATGCATGTGTTACCCTTGTTTCACAAGGTGCTTCATTCCATAACAATGGCTAACAGGGAGCTAATATGGAGGCACCCAGTTCAAGGATAACGATGCAGGATGACGAAAATTGATTTCACATATACATATTTGTTAAGTATCAAAATAAATAAAAAATGTATAGAAAGTAACTGGTTCCCTTTAAATAACTTTCTCACAAGTTACTTCTTAATCTGCACATGGAAAAGTAGGCAGAACATAGAAAATGCTAATATCCTCACACCTAAAATAAACTTCTGTAATTGTTTAGTATACCTTAATCTCTCTATGTCACAGAACTCTCACTCATGTAACTTTCAAAAACCAAGGTCACATATCACAGAGCCTGTTTTTGCAAGTCATTTTTTTCAATACCAAACACCTATTTAATATATTTTTACTGTAAATATGTACACATTGCTAAAGGGCATAAGCCACCATAAACTGCTCATCAAACCCAGCAGTTTGCTATGCTGAAGATTTACTCAAAACAAGATCTAAAACACATGCCACTAATAACCTTCTCTATCTATAGTGATTAGTAAAAAAAAAAAAAAAAAAAAAAAAGGAATAAAAAGGAGATCACACATGGAACTTAAAAAAAAGTTCACCTAGTGCAGTTATACTAACCCACGTACTGTTGCTCAATTTCAGGTCCAAACTCTACACAGTGGTGCTGAAAGACTACCAAGGTTATTCACTAAAGTGAAAATTTACAGTGAATTCAAAGGGTATTTCAAATGTAAGGCCAGGGTAGTTGAACTGAACTTAGAACATGTTTCCAGTTTGGCTATTTTGACAATAAATTTAAAATTCATTGTCGTACAAAGTTGGTAATCCGGGTACCATATCCTTTGTCAATGCATCATGCCCTTCAAGGATGAGAGGGCAATATTTTCCTGGATAATGTATTATTAATTCATCCTGATGTGCAGCAGATGCTTTATAATATATAATAACTATGCACTAGGAGAGAAATCAAACTTGTTTTTTCACTCAACATTCATTTTTGGGAAACTAAATCTAAATTGCAAATATGAGGCTGATATAGCCACTCTGTGACCATAGTAAGCCTATGATTTTTTACACAACAGTGATCAAATTACATTTGCTAATGTTCAATATTCGATATGGACTTTGATATAGCCTAAATAAATTTTCATGGTACCACCTTTATAAATTAAATAACTTTTTCTATACATCTGGCAAGATGGGCTGCAGATAGGTGGATTAGAATTTTTTTGAAAAATCTAGTAGCCCCCACCCTCTGGCCATGAAGGAGGTAAGGGGAAAGGTGGCTGCTAACCGATTTACCAACCTCCTATTGGGTGGAGGCATCTTGGGGACCAGGGTCCTCTTCCATTACTTTATAGGCCACTTTCTCTTGGTATGGGGCTTTTCGAGCAAGTGGACAGTTGCTAGTTTTTTATGTTTAGCAGATATGCCATGGCAGGTAGGGGCATACGTTAGGTATACAACCTCCCTTACAGTAATGACTCTAATTTTTTACATTTATGACCCTACTTTTTAACATTTTAATGTTGTGGCTGGTATGCAAGTGCTGGTGAGCAATCAGATGGTTCACCTTTTAGTTGCCAAGGGTAATTTAATTATTTGCCCGCTTGCTGCCCATGGACATATAGTATATCAAATTATTGTTCTACTGCAAAAATCAAGTGAACGATAATGTGCGAATGTGCATTTTGCTGGATGCATTCGGTCCCATTTTTTAAAAATTCAGTATTTTGCAAATAGTTTGAGTCCTATACTTTGTTTTGGGGGTCAGAAACCAACTGACTTTAATGTTATCTAAACATCTAATGCATCCGGCCAACTGGTGCAGATTCGGTTGGGTTAGACGAATTATGACTGGAATAAGCTTTAGAAAAAATATGCATAGTTACATCGTTAAAAAGAGATGTGTCCACAAAGTTTAGCCTTTCTCCCATCTGTTTTTTGCAGTTGATTTGAAAGAAGCAAAAAAAAAAAAAAAAAAAACAGTTAGCTGTGCTTCCAATTTTGCAACAAACTAGGAAATAATTCCTTCTTGAGCCCAGAATGGTAATTCAGATCTCTCCTTGGATGAAGAAGATATTACCACACAAATTAAAAATTATATCTCTGAATATTATGCTTTTGCAAGTTTAAACATGTCTGAGAATTCCATATAATTATTGTTCTTGCTGTAAAAAACCCTTTACTTTGCCTTAGACTAAATCTCATTTCATCCAGTCTTAAAGAGTGACCTTTTGTCCTATGTATAGTCCTATTTATGAACAGATTTCCAGACATTGGTTTGTGTTGGTCCCGAACATAGTAAATTTGAGAGTTGCAATTCAGTATTCAGCCATTTTCACTAGATTTTGTCCAAAGGAATAAAATCCATTGTTTAGTACATTTTCTTGACATGGTTCATGGGTTTAAACTAACTGCCTACAACCCACTCTCCCACTTTGCTGAGCATGATGCACCATATGCATGATGCCAACAGGCTTGTTTCAATACCAGTGTATCTGCATTTTAACTAATAGACATCTTTAAATCACAAACAAGTTTGCCAAAATGTTTTGTTTGCAAATTTAATTTTAGAACAATGTACAGATAAAATGTAATCCTCTTTAATTAAAACTTTGCATGAGTGTACCATGGCAGGTGCACTTTAAAGAAACACTTATAGCACCATAATTACTGCAATGTGCTGCAATGGTTATGGTACCTGGAGTCCACCCACCCATGAAGCTTCTGGCTTTTTGTAGAAGAAGTACCCAATGACAGTGGTCAGGGCACTCCTGGCAACAGAACCACTACAGCACGCTGTAGTGCCTGGAGTGTGCCTTTAAACAAATATATATTTGAGGTTTATAGTTTTTTGATACTTAAAAATAGTTCACTTACATATCAATTCTATAAAATAAAAATATTTTTAATGTCTGAAAACCCAATAAAACTGCAGAATAAACAAAGAAATATTGTCAGATTTTTAGCAAAGTTTTTATACTCTGGTAATTTGGTTGAACAATCTGCAATATATCACAAATATAAATCTTCACTTAAATCTACTGTGATCATTCGAAGGCAGCAGGTGTTCTTACAAGACATAACACTTTTACTGCAACCTGCTGTCCCCATTGATCATGATGTGATCTGCTAATTCAGATCCCTTTGTAAAGATCAGAGCACTTCACCACCCACCAAAAACAAACATCTACTTAACATAAATGAAAATCAACAAGACTGATATACATGACAGTCCTAGCCATAGGAAAGGAATCTTCCTTATCTTGGTTGTATGTGTACACATTAACAAGTACTATAATTATCTGACAAAGAGCAAGATGTTTTACATCAGCTTTCTTATGTCAAAAAGGTGCTTCATTTGTACCATATATTTAATTATAAAAATGACTAGACTTTTCATCTAAATGTATTATATGGATAAGAATATAGATAATCAATTACAATTAAAGAAAATATTTATCTATCTGAATGTTAATTGCTTTTTGGGTTTGTTCATGGTCTGAGAAGATGGAAAAGCGCCCTGGCATTTATAAATGTGAATAAACATTGTGACATTACAAAATATAGTAGCTTTTTATGTTGTATATTTTGTTTTATTTTGATATTCATTCATATTGTTATACGGGGGATTGCACACTGATATAGCATGCTAAAGGGGATTTACTAAGCCAAAATGAGGTAGTTCTGGAGCATTATGCTTTGTAAGGAGCAATCACTATAGAAACCAAATGATTGTCACTCATATTGATATAACTGTCAACTTAAACATGGTGGGGTGCTAGATTTTGGGGCAATAGTTAACTCTGCCTCCTGACATTTTTTTGGCTCCGCTCATTTAAGCACCTGTGCTCAGCCTCTGACTCATTAAAAACCTCATGCCTTGTTCATCAACATAAATCAATCTATCTTTTTCTCTCATGACAGCTGTAGAAAATAGGACAATATGGTTGTCTGTCTATTAGGATCTCTCAGCCCAATACAGCACAATGTCAGAAATTCTGTCATAGCAGACTAAGGGTTATATTAAAAAAATACCATAAATCTTGACATGGTTATTTGCACTGTCTCAAAGCTGCAGTCATCAATAAGGTGGGGCTAATATAGAACTAACCGTGACAGACACACATTTTCTAACACAAACTTATCATTAGTTCTTACCACACACAATAGATTGTATTTCTATATTTACTTATTTTTATTATAACAAAAATGGGGTGGGTGTTGTTCACTCTGCTTATATGAAGCCAACGCCACTGGTCTCTCATATGTATCACTGTGCATCTGAATAGCACCTGCTTTAATTTTACAAATCTACCCCTAATTTTGGAACACCAATAGTGTAGATACTGTAAGTCTGGATTAATAAAATTAATATATATTCATGTTCCTTTAATGTCAATATATGCTAATCTATATTAGCTGATTTTTTTTAAATATATTTTATTTTTTCTTGTATGGCATGTGCAAAGCTTTCTTGTTTGTGCACTATATTATATATCAGAGTTTATAGGGATCAGATCACTTGTATGTACTATTACTCCACCAGTAATTTCCTGATTCAAATTTTGTAGATATTAACCTGTATGTGGCTTTTATTAGCCCGTATGTATATATACATATATTTTATTAGTTTGTATGTCTATGTATATATATATATATATATAAATATATATATATTTATATATATATATATATATATATATATATATATATGTATCAACATCAATCAACATCAACGTTTCGACCCTTCAGGGTCTTCATCAAGATGATCATCTTGATAAAGACCCTGAAGGGTCGAAACGTTGATGTTGATTTGTGGTTAAACAGTTAATATACATTTGAAAAATCCAAGCGAGTGCTCCTGTTTCTTACCTTCATATCTACTGGCCTGGAGGCACCCTGGTAATATTTTTATATCATATATATTTGTTTGGCTTGAGTGCCAGAGTCTGGTCTGATATATATATATATATATATACATTAGTGGGCACAATGGATACAGTGATCCACTATTCAAAACAAGTCTTAAAATTACATTAAGCATCACATTGTATTTTGTGTATGATCTATCACTAGGGGGCATGCTTGCGCACTGAGAAAAATATCCATTTGGGGAGAACATGAAAGATTCCAGTGCAACTCTGTGTCAACAAATGGGTATTCAAAACAAATATATGTGTATATTGTTGTAGCTTACAACCTTCTTTCACAGTTTGTAATTGGAGAATAGATAACATGAATTTGTATAATGATATATTTTGCACGTTGTTTTAATTTGTTTGCTGAAGGAATGTAGCTGATTTTTTTTTATTTGTACTGTATATTAAAAAAAATAATAATAATCTGAAAATCTACAATTATAGTGCCTGACTCAATGTATTACGGTCTATTGACTAAACAGCTAGTTGTGGTCAATTGAGATCTAACTTGCAATTCATTTGTCCAAAATAGAAGTGTCTCAAAATAATGCTTCAACACTGCTGTGGATTTCTTTTTCTAGCTGGCTGTTCCCAACTCACACTAACGCACGTCTCTTAATGAATAGACTCCATTGTTGTATCTGTAATTACCAAAGTGGAAAACTCATTTTTGTTTGTTGCAAATGCCCATTTTAAAATGTAGTCTAAAGGCACAAGTAGTAATATTATTCTCTTTTTTATGTTATGTCAAGATAATGCTAGATAAAGCCAGATAATGTTATAAACTTTGTAACTGAGCTTTATCTCAAAATGTTATTTTCCTATAGTAATTGAAATGTAATCTACAGAGGTAAATGTATCTGATACATTAGAATTCATTTTCTGCTCTCAACGTGACATTAGTATTACAAATATTGCAGAAGGGCTAAAATGTTATCAATATTCAAAAAAAATATTTAAGTGTGCCATTATGGTTTGCAAACATCCATGGCATTCTGAAAGATAAGTTGAATCTCGATCTGTATCACTTTTTATAAAGCCATTAAACTATATTCAAAATGAAACATGAAAGGATAAGCAAAAGTAAATGTAGCGTAATGAGTAAAATAAATTAAAAATAGTAAATGTTTTACTATTCCTGTTTTTTTTTTTTTTTTATAGGTCAGCTTAATCTTTTAATTTTATTTTTTATATATATAAAGAGTGCTGAATGTGCCATTAACTAACTGGTGTTTGTAGGTGTTAGATGGAATTGTATCAAATGAAACACACATTTTTGAAATAATAAAAAAGCCTTTGTCCTTTGCCTTTTGCAAAACAGACTTCTTTTGTGTACAGCTATAACATTTTACTGTGTTAAGCTATTGTTGCACTGTGTATTATGAGCATTTATTATCCTACAGGTTTGGTATCATTTACACCATTTTGTAAAAGTTAGAATTTTATTGTTAGTGAAACTTTTACCTAAATTCAGTTTACTATAGGATTATAGTATTTTTTTACAAGACTAGAAAAAAAAATACTTCATTCATTTTAAAAAATAAACACTCATAAATTTTAAATTGACTTGTAAGTTGCCAGCATTCCAAAAAAGGGATATCACAAATCTCCAGCCAGTCAGTGCAAGCTGGGCGGAGCTTTCACTGAAACCTAAACACTGACAGGTGTATAAATACAGCTAAGGAAGGGCACAACTAGTACACCTGTTTCTAGACAGTAGCTAGCACAAGATTATTTGGCTCAGTTAGCTCCCAGCTCTCATAATGAGTGCATTTGATCAACAGACACAGTCTCCACCTCGCTGTGGGCCACAGTTTCCAAATATTGGCCAGGAACCTCCAGAGATGAATATCTACTGTGAAAGCATCTTCCATCCTCAGGCAATGCCAAGTCCTCAACGACCTTCAAACTTTGAAACTGGTGACTATAGCTCAACAGCTAATCCCTTTCTGTGGCTCAATGGACCCTCCATAACACCACCTCCATACCTTCCAGGATCCAACTCCAGCCATTTTATGTCTCAGTCATATGGTATGCAAAGACAGCTCATACCTAACATGCATGGCTTAGGAGGATCAGAATTGGGTTGGCTTCCCATTCCTTCTCAAGAAGAACTGATGAAACTGGTAAGGCCACCCTATTCTTACTCTGCTCTAATAGCCATGGCAATTCATGGGGCACCAGATAAGAGACTGACACTGAGCCAGATCTACCAATATGTAGCTGATAACTTTCCCTTCTACAACAAAAGCAAAGCTGGATGGCAGAATTCAATTCGACACAATTTGTCACTTAATGACTGCTTCAAAAAAGTTCCAAGGGATGAAGATGATCCAGGTAAATATGCGTTCACTTATTTTAAACTTTCTTTTAAAGATTGTTGATATAATAGCGTGGAGTGTTGCAACTTTTTAAAATGTCTTTCATCAAAATCTATATTTAAACTGTGTTATATGGTTCAAAAGTGCACAGGCATTTATGCCAGAATAGGAAGTATAAGAGACCATTTATAATTTTATTCTGAAGTTTGATGCTTTGTATAATATGAAGGGAACTTCATATTTAAGATATTTAACTTTTTTGTTCTGAACTATGGAAACCCTTAATGTTTATATTTATCTTTATTTCTTTATTTTTCTATAACTGTCAGTTTCTTAGTTAAAGGTGGCTAGTTTAAAAAAAATTAAAAGTGTTTGAGACTGTGTTTTATTATTTATTTATTTATTTAATATATATATTTTTTTTTTGCTGCATGTTAAATATTGCATTTTAGATGTATCAAGCTTAGTGTTTTATTTATTTTATTTTATTTTATTGTATTTAATTAGGAAAGGGGAATTATTGGACACTGGATCCAAACTGCGAGAAGATGTTTGACAACGGAAACTTCCGCAGAAAGAGAAAAAGAAAGTCAGATTTGAATCCAAATGGACAACTTTCTTCTGAAAAGAGTGAGGGCAATCCACTGTCTGATAGTGAAAAACATGAAAAGCAGCAAGGTTTGCTGGAAAGCTCATCATCAGGAACAGATGACTCATCTGAAAATAGATCATCTCCACCTTCCATTACACCATGTCTTAATAACTTTCTCTCCAGCATGACTGCTTATGTTAACAGTGCTAATTCCGTAGGTAGGTCTGTACCACTTGGACTCAATAATGAAACACCTGATAGAATGGGACAGAATTTGGTTGGTTTAAATTCATACTCTCCCCTATCAAATCTACAAAGCCATGGAACTTCAGAATGGTCATCTGCAGTCTCATCCAGTCCCTTTGGTTACAGCAATTCTGTTCTTAATCAATTCAATACCCATTTCTACAACAGCATCGGTACCAATGGTCCTGTTTACAACAGAGATGGCACAGAAGTATAAAATCTTTTTTTAAAAACAACAACAAAAACACTGTAATTTTCTTAATAGAACTAAATGTTGATTTTCAGAGAACATGCCATTCATACTGCCTTCTGTTGTTCTCATTACAAAAAAATGAGTAGATGCATGGATTTAGTTTGATGCTTTTAAAACATTTTGTTACAGAGACATGTACAATGCAATGTATTTTTTTTCTTCCACGTGTACATATAGGGTTACATATATCTGTTTAGTAATAGATTTCAGCTCCGTTCATAAAAACATGGCTTAAGTTTTCCTAAAACCACAGGATAGGCTTAACTTTGATACAAAAGACTACATGTGTGATATTTGTAACATTGTTTTATTAATCAGCTACTAGTTTATTTTTACATAGCCTGTAATATGTTCATATACTGAATTTCAATTGTCTACAGCGCAAAAATGTTACATATATTATCATGAAGTATAACATATAAAGCATATTCACATTGTTATAAAAATGTGAATGGTAACATGGCTTGTTCTATGAATGTTGAATAATTAGAAAGAATGCTTTTATATACAGACTACATAGACTATAAAAATCTTTTGTTTTGCTAAAGATTTGTATTTATAAATGTTTACTGGGTATGTATGGTTTTTAAGAGCGTTACATATATGGTGAATGCAGACACATCATAACTTTGTATATATTGTATACGTAAAGCTGACTTCACTGTGCGGGTAAACTATGGGTTATTTTTTAATAAAATGAAAGAAAGAAGTAATTGTAAGTTTTCTGTCATTGAATTTCACTGCAATACAAAAATAAAATAATGCAAATCAATGGGCAGGAGGTGAACATAACACTACATACTATGGCACTGGATAATTTATATGTGATAATGTGCTACTGTCTGAGGCATTCTCATTAATGAACAAAAAACACAAAAAAATGTGCAATACATAACACAATTCATTACAAAACATGCACAAAAAAAAGTGTAGTCATATCATTCCTATTAATTAAAAAGGTATCTCTAGCATGATCAAAATTGCATTCAATAGTATGCACATATATTAAAATAAGCATAATAAAAATAAAGTGATAAACTGCAGGTACTGCAATATGTTATGGTATGTATGTGCTAGTCTTTATCAACATATGTGGCATAGTTTTTTGGGCATGTGTTTGTATGAGTAATATTTTTTTTTTTTATTCAAAAACTTGCTGTGTGTGAAAAGGAGAAAACTTTTGCGACGTAGACACAGTAGCAACACAATGCTATGTGTGAAAAGGAGCAAACATTTGCAACATTAACACAGTCACAGCACAGTGTTTTCCAGCAGTGTGTAGGCCTGTTTGTTGTGAAAAAAAAAATCATTGGGTTTTTATTAGCACAGATCTGTGCAAAATGTCTCAAACATGTAATATATGCTCCTTGCATGGCATTGCAGAGCATTATTAAACATTTTGTTTTTCACTTAGGGGCTTGTAGTGTGCTCCCTATACTTCTTTTTCATCTCCATTCATATACTACCCCATCCACATTTCATCTCCCAATATACTGCTCAATCAGTCCTAATTTAATTTTCATTTACACCCTCTTCATACTCTTTGTGTACACAGCACCCATATAATATGCATCTCCCTAAAACAATAAGACATAAACCCATTTATTACTCATTATCAGACACAGTGGCCTAGGTTTTTAGTTGAAGTCTGCTCCTACTCACGCAACAGGTTAATCTTTGCATTAAGCATCTCGTGCATGTCCTAACCATGGGTAACAGACTTCTTGCTTTTGCCCTTTCAACATTTTTCTGAGGCTGAGGTAAAATTCATCTTCTCTCCTGACTGCAGGAATGCTTGTAAGTGGAAAGATGTCCTACCTGACCATTTCTGGCCAAGTAGCAGCATTATATTGGTGTCATAAACTAGTTTACAATGAAAGCTCTACGTATCCCGCTGGCGTCTATCTCTGGAAGTAAAGGAGCCAGTCAGGAGCCTATGTCATGCAGTCATCCTTAGCCAGCTGCAGACTATGATGATGAACCCATGCTTGACGTCGTCAAAACATCAGTATATGGAAAACTATGGATACACCTGAATCAAATACCTTATCATGTGTTTTTTTGCTTCCAGTTAAACTATTTCTAACATGCACTGCCCCTGTGAACTTTCATACAAACCATTTTAGGTGAGGTGTCCAGGTAAGGGCTATTCCAGAGCATTTCAGGTTACAACCTAGTAAATTATGTTATTTAATTTAGTGGAAACTCTAAGCAACACAACTAATATGGTGGGCTGTTATGGAAATGATGCATCGAGTGCCGTGGGCCATCCCACAGTGAGCAGTTTTAAAATATTTTGACATGTCCTTATTTCCCCAGGTGCTCACGTTCCCTCCTCTCTTCAGATACCATTAAAGAAGTTACTACTAAATTTGTATTTATCAGTTCCACTCATCTTTAATAGATAAAATAAATTATGTCCAGGCACTCAGGATTGCTGCAGGAGGGCAGATTTATTGAAACAAAAACTGCAACGATTCTGCCTACACAGAGGCCTTTTTTAAGCTTGATAAAGGCCACCTTGTAAGACAAAACGTGGCAGTTTTTGTTTTAATAAACTGCAACCAGGTGCCTGGATGTAATTTATTTGATCTACTAAACTGGGTTTTGCCAACCCTGGCCCTGATAAGCATCTAGATTCCTAAGTTGAGAGCGGTACCCTCCATTTGGGAATTACCACTCATCTTTAATGACATCTACTGGCTGAATGCTATCAGCCAACAAATTCTATCAAAATAAGAATTACATTGTTTTATCTAATGCAGAAAGGGAACTTCCACTATAGCTGTAACTAAAAAGGAGATGGACTGTGCCCTGCAGGTACATGTCAAACCATTAAAAAACATCTTGTCTAATTACTAATTATTCTAGAACAGTGTTTCCCAAACCAATCCTCAAGATCCACTAACAATCCAGGTTTTGTCAGTTTCACCATTGGAATATAACAGGGAAATACATTAATCACTTTGGGAACCACTGCTCTAGAATCTTGCCAGGGGACTTATTTCATCATAACCGCTACATCATGCTGTAGGGATTATGGTGCTTAGGCTGACCCTTTAAGGTAAGACCAACATATCATATGTACACCAACTAATGTATAAATAAAAAAAATATATGTAAATATATATTTTTTAAGAAAATGAAATTAGTTCTATTGTTGTAGAATTCAAACAATCAGCAAATAGTATGGTTTAGGTTTTTTTTATATAAAAAAACGAACATGAGCAATTATTAATAATGAATAATGAAATACACTTTGGGGGGGGGGAGGGTTGCTATCACTGGATAACATTGTCATAAGCAAACACATAATCCTTACATAAAAACTAAGGATTTCGTTAAGGTTTTCATGCAGTTTTCAAGTATTGTGAAAAAAAGATCATCTTTTAAGTTGAGTTTTGCATGAGTAACACGTAACATCTTCAGAAAAATTCCAAACACAGAAAAAGTGAAATGTTGTTTTAACTTGATGCCAATCTACCAGCATAATGTTCTGAATATGGTATGCATAGTGGTATATTGTAACTGTCATTTATCATAACATCTCCTTTCCCAAACTATTTAACTCTTTATTTTCTTGTGAAGTTTCTTCATGTATCTTTTCGTGTACATTAAAAGAAATATTTTACTGTGCACATACTATATTTTTCCAATATTACAGGATTATCATGTATTTTTCATTAAGAGCATATCAGAAGGGTACAGCCCATACACTGTTAAGGGGCCTAGAAAAGCAATGGGCCTGTGACCCTAATTTGCATGGAGGCAATTAGGGCCCCTTACAAAGTATTATAGGGGGCCCAATAAAATGATGGCATTTTATACAATATATATTGCATTTAAATGCAAGTGCAGTACATGGGTGAAGAGGGAGCCTGCATGGTCTCTGGGCTGTCAGGGCACATTTCCTATTTCTACTTAGACAGCATTATTACTGATTGTCCACCACTCAGAACCCCGCTTGTTAACACTCAATGTCTAAAATTCCCTGAGAGAGATTGTCTTCCTGTATGACCCCTCAAAGCCATATGTGGAGAAGAAGGATTTAATAAAACAAACTTTGGGGATGAGGTAAAGGCTTAAACTGTTGTGTAATGGATGCTGGGAAGGTGTGAAATGTATGTAAAGGATGAGAGTGGTTGAGTTGATAGAATATGTAAAAGATGCAGATGAAGTACGTAATAGAATCTCTAAAGGATGTACTTTAAAACTTTCATTTATTTTGTGGTATCATTAGTCACCAATACACCAGTAAAATGGATCATCTACGAAGTTAAAATATAGGTATCTTCTTGAAGTCCAATTATGGTCATGTTCAAAATATATGGAACATTAACTCATGGAACATTTGCATTTTATTCTATTTTTTTTTAACATTTAAACTAAATCAATTAAACATTCTCTGTTGTGGACTTCATGAAAATGTCAGTGGTTCATTGCTACAAACTGTTCCAGGTAAACAATATAATGATATTTGTTGAGGTGTCATATTGTATTGAAAGCTAAAATAAACAAAACAAAAAAAAGATTTTGGGCCTAAAACTTTAAATGACATACTGTCAGTATTAAGTAATCTTATTTTAAATAATACAGTGAGTATTATTTAGAAATACACAATACTCACAGTAAGTGGTTTCACTGACTTATATATTTAAAGAAACATAAACTATATATCTTGGGCATAATATTACAGGGCTTTAAATATTAATTCCAAACTATGCTTTACTGACTAGAGAACCTCTGTCAACTCAGCAAAAATATAGCATGAAATATTCACATTGACTGTGTTAGAATTTCATTAAGACAACGTAGGGATTAAGGTAAAGCCTGAGATTGAGAAATCCACTTGAATGTTTACTTTAGTAAACAACCCTATTAGTCTATGGACAATAGTGTTAAACTCGCACAAGTACAGAATTGACCACTGGCAGAACTACTTATGCTGCAGTCAGAGGTAAGATGGCTGCAATCTTGGGGGACCCATTAGATGTCATTCACACTTAGTTAAATGGACATCTGATGGGCATGTCTTATTAGGGTAGGGTACAGCCACACTTTAAAGAGGCACTGTCACCAACTGGGGACTTTGCCGAATTCGCAAAGACCCCTAATGAAGACATTGCCACGGAATCCTCCATAGACACAGCCAATTTCCTGGCTGTGTGATGGCTGGTGACAGTTGTCGGGATTGACACTTAGACTCAGCCCTGAGTCTAAGAAAATTGGGCAGAGGAGAAATACAGAGACAAAGTAGTCTCCTACTGGGTTGGGATTTCAGTGAGATTCCAAGACAGTCAATATAAGTATTTCATAAAGATTCTATATTTATGAAATATTTTAACAGTGTAACCAGTAATATATTAACAGTGTAACCAGTGAAATTGGCAGTCCTGGGAGGAAGTGAGTACACTTTCTTCCAGGTAATAGGGCACTGTGCAGGGTGGCACAAAAAGGAGGAAGGAGAGAGCCTGAGCCAGATTCTCATCAGCCTCAGGCAGCAGTCAGGCAAGGTAATCAATCCTCAAGCAGTTATAGAAGCAGGGGCTGGCTAAAATATGTAAATCATGACTTGTGTGTGTTTTTGTCAATGTATGTATCTGTGTGTGTCAGTTGTGCATGTGTATCTGTGTCAAAATATGTTTGTGCGTTGATTTGTGTGTGCAAAACCATGTGGCTGCTTACCAGGGGAGGGCTGGCAGCCTTAGGCCTGGGGGGCAAATTCAGTCAAGTGGCCCATTGCGCCACCAAATCAGTTCACCATCCATGCCCACCTTTTCCTGGTTTTATAACGGATATTGATGTTATGCTAATCCGTAGCTATTTGCCATACCCGCTCCTTCACGGCTCTGACTTTCAATGTTGTCAGAGCACAGGCTGAGAATCTCTGAGCCTCTGCTCTGACTCACTAACTGAGCGCCGGAACCACGAGGGAGAGGATATGATCTGACTGCACCTAGTGCTGGTGCGCACCAGTGGACCACCAGTGAATCGTTTAAATTAAATATGCTGGTGTACCCGACTTGTGAGCTGTGTTGGCCGCCGGGTGCCTCTGTTGTCATGGCACCCTGCGTGACCGCACAGCTTGCCCACCCCAACAGCTGGCCCTGCTGACACACACTGACGTTACTACTTAGACATCCCTCAATATTAATACAGACATCAGAGTAAACACCAATAAACTGTGGAAACAGAGCTGATCCCCCCAAAATGTATAAAGGTTTGCTTAGAGGATTTATTGTAAGATTAAATCATGCCTCCTCCTCTCTCTCCCCCATGCGCTGCTCTGTAAGCTGGGAGGAAGTGAAGAGTAATCACAGTCTCCCAGCACAACGCCACCTGTGGCTGCATGGGGAACAGCTGTTTAATGTAATGCTTGCAGGACGGCCAGCTGCCGCAGAACCTCTTTGTTTCCGTCTCTGCAAAGGGCTCCAGGCACTGCTTGTTGTGAGTGTGAGCCACTGTAAATTAGGGGCAGAGGGCAGAGGGCACTTGCACTGCGGTCAAGACGGGTCTGGGCAGGAGGAGAGTGCAGTGCAATCAGTGAACTCCCCTCCTGTGGGTCACCAGTAGACTAGTGCACCTGCCCAGGATCAGAGCCGGTGCAAGGATTTTTGCCGCCCTAGACAAAATATAAATTTGCCGTCCCCCCATGTGACATCACAATGCCCCACCCATATGATCTGCCATATGAACTAACGCCAGTGCTGCACACAGTGTGTGTTTACATTAAAAAGCCTGCAGGGACCAGCTATAGACACCACAACTACTTCATTAAGCTATAGTGTCCCTTTAATGTGAGGTAAATTATAGATTAGTGTCACTAACAATATACTAGATTGCCTACTTACAATTAGATGAGGATGATGATGAGCTGCAGTTTGGCTCCACTGGTCTGGTGTAGAACAGGATCTCTGGAGGCTGTTTGCAACTGTGGTCACAAAATTCAATGTTCTGGGAGAATTAGAAGCAGCTCCATTTTTGGGGGGCCTCTTACACAGCTCAAGGTCTGGGCCCCAGGGCCTGACGGTGGGTATGCCCATAAGGCCCACTCATAAGTCCACTTACATGTTCCACCCACCCATGAGTTCGCTCACAGGGAGTGGAGTGTGTAGGGGATGTGTTATGAGTTATTGTAGAGAATCTAATATGTGTGCTTATGGTATGTAGTTTATAGGGATACCAGTTTGTGCAGGTGATGCAGTGTGTTTGTGTGTAGTGGAAGCAGTGTGTATTTGTGTATAAGGGATGTATTATGTGTTTCTGGTTGTGTGTAAGGGATGCATTGTGTGAATCTGTGTTTGTATGCATAAGGGATGCAAGGTGTGTGTCTGTATGTGTGTGCATTGAGTGTAAGAGATGCATTGTGTTTCTGTGTGTATGTAAGAAAAGCAGTGTGTGTGTGTTTGCATTGTCTGTTTCTGTGTATGTGTGCAAAGGATGCATTGTCTTTGTGTGGGGGTTGCATTGTGTGTGTGTAATGGATGCATTGTGTGTTTCTCTGTGTGTAAGGGAAGCATGTTGTGTTTCTGTGTATGTATAGGGATGCATTGTGTGTTTCTGTGTATGTATAGGGATGCATTGTGTGTGTGTGTGCGCATAGTGTGAAAGAGCTCCCTGTCTTGCCCCCTGTCCTATAGAGCTGTCCCTTCTGTCCCTTAGAGCTTCTTAACCCTCCTACTTCTTCTTACTCCCCCTTCTTCTTCTTACCCCCTCTTCTTCTTACTCCCCCTTCTTCTTCTTACCCCCTCTTCTTCTTACTCCCCCCTCTTCTTCTTACTTCCCCCTCTCCTTCTTACTCCCCACTCTTCTTACTCCCCACTCTTTTTCTTACTCCCCCTTCTTCTTACCCCCCTCTTTTTCTTATCTCCCCTCCTTCTTACTCCCCCTCTCCCTCTTCTTACTCCCCTCCCCTTCCCCCCTTTTTTTCTTATCTCCCCTCCTTCTTATCTCCCCTACTTCTTACTCCCCCCTCTTCTTCTTACTCCCCCTTCTTCTTCTTCTTACTCCCCCCTATTTTTCTTACTCCCCCCTTCTTCTTCTTACCCCCTTCTTTTTCTTATCTTCCCTCCTTCTTATTCCCCCTCTCCCTCTTCTTCTTCTTCTTCCCCCTCCCCTTCCCCCCTCTTTTTATTATATCCCCTCCTTCTTACTCCCCCCTCTTCTTACTCCCCTTCCCCCTCTTCTTCTTACTCCCCCTCCCCCGCTTCTTCTTACTTCCCCTTCTTCTTCTTACCCCCCTCTTTTTCTTATCTCCACTCCTTCTTACTCCCCCCTCTTCTTACTCACCCCCTTCTTTTTCTTATCTCCCCTCCTTCTTACTCCCCCTCCCCCTCTTCTTATTCCCCCTCCCCCTCTTTTTCCCCCCTTTTTCTTATCTTCCCTCCTTCCTACTGCCCCCTCTTCTTACTCCCCCCTCCCCCTCTTCTTATTCCCCCTCCCTCTCTTCTTACTCCCCCCTCCCTTCTTCTTACTCCCCCTCCCCTCTTCTTACTCTCCCCCCTCCCCTCTTCTTACTCTCCCCCCTCCCCTCTTACTCCCACTCCCCTCTTCTTACTCTCCCCCCTCCCCTCTCCTCCCTCTTCTTATTCCCCCCTCCCCTCTTCTTACTGCCCCACCTCCCCTCTTACTCCCCCTCCTCCCCTCTTACTCCCCCTCCTCCCCTCTTACTCCCCCCTCCCCTCTTCTTACTCCCCCTCCCCTCTTCTTACTCCCCACCTCCTCTTACTCCCCCCTCCCTCTCCACCTCCCCTCTAACTCCCCCTCCCCTCTTCTTACCCCCCTCCCTCTCCTTACTCCCCCCTCCCTCTCTCCCTCTTCTTACTCTCCATCCTCTTACTCCCCCATCCCCTCTTCTTACTCCCCCCTCCCCTCTTCTTACTCCCCTTCCCCTCTTCTTATTCCCCCCTCCCCTCTTCTTATCCCCCTCCCCGCTTCTTATTCCCCCCCTCCCCTTCTTATTCCCCCCTCTCCCCTTCTTATTCCCCGCTCTCCCCTTCTTATTCCCCCTCCCCTTCTTATTCCCCCCTCTCCCCTTCTTATTCCCCCCCTCTCCCCTTCTTATTCCCCCCTCTCCCCTTCTTATTCCCCCCTCTCCCCTCTTCTTACCCCCTCTCCCCTTCTTATTCCCCCCTCCCCTCTTCTTATTCCCCCCCTCTCCCCTCTTCTTATTCCCCCCCTTCCCTCTTCTTACTCCCCCCCTCCCTTCTTCTTACCCCCTCCCCTGTAGCGTGGCCGAGCTGCTTTCCGGTCCGCAGTGCCCGGCCGGAGTGATAGGAAGGTGCACACTGAGTGTGCACCTTCCTGTCAGTCCGGCCGGTTACAGGAAACAGGAACTCCGCGCGGAACAGGAGTTTCTGTTTCCTGTAACCGGCCGGACTGACAGGAAGTGCACACTCAGTGTGCACCTTCCCATCACTCCGGCCGGGACCGCGGACCGGAGACCAGCTCGGCCACGCTACAGGGGAGGGGAGGGAGGGAAAAGCTGCTGCAGCCGCCTGAGCGCTCTTTACAGAGCGCTCGGCGGCTGCAGCATTTAAAGGGCCGGCCCGCCGCGGCCGGTCCTAAAAGAATTTCGGGCGGCCTGGGGGGCAATTGGCTCCCTGCCCCCCAGCCCGCCCCTGCTGCTTACGGGTCCATTCAATCTGCAAAATCCAGACATTGTTCACGCTATTTAACAATGTCCAAATTTTGCAGTTAATTTTGGCCAGATTTCACAGTACATCTGTGTATAATGCTCCAACTCTCACTGTAAAACTATAATTCTCTAGCCCTCTCTGAATCTCTATCCTGATCTCATCTTCATAGCTTTCTAGTAAATGTTGCTACTGTGGCTATTTGAAAACTCCTGACTCACTGAGCTGATAGTTAGTTACATAGTTACATAGGCTGAAAAGAGACATGTGTCCATTAAGTTCAGCCTTCCTCACATTTGTTTTTTTTTTGTTGATTCAAAAGAAGGCAAAAAAAAAAAAAAAACAGTTTTGAAGCACTTACAATTTTGCAACAAACTAGGAAAAAAATTCCCTCGTGACCTTAGAATGGCAGTCTGATTAATCCTTGGACCAAGAAGGATTTAACCTACATTCAAAAATTATATCCTTAAATATTCTGTTTTTGCAAGTATGCATCTCGTTACTGTTTAAAAATCTGTACGGACTCTGATAAAACCACTTCTTCAGGCTGAGAATTCCATATCTTTATTGTTCTTACAGTAAAAAAAAAACCCTTTCCTTTGCCTTAGACTTAATCTTCTTTCCTCCAGTCTAAACGCATGACCTTATGTCCTATGTATAGCCCTGTTTGTGAATAGATTTCCACACAACGGTTTGTATGGTTTGTATATATATAATGTTTGTATGGTTTGTATATATATAATGTTATCATATCCCCTCTGAGGTGATGTTTTTCTAAACCTAAGAGGTTTAAATTTGTTAACCTTTCTTCATAGCTAAAATGTTCCATTCCTTTTATTAATTTTGCAGCCCGGATCTGCATTCTTTCTAGTGCCATAATATACTTCTTTAGAACAGGTGCCCAAAATTGCACAGCATATTCAAGATGTGGTCTTACCATAGATTTATTAAGAGGCAAAATTATATTCTCATCCAGAGAATGAAAGCTCTGTTTCATGCATGACAATACATTACTGGCCTTAGCCACTGCTGATTGATATTGCACATTGTTGTCTATAACAATTCCCAAGTCCTCACTAGTAGCTTTGAGCACATCTCACAGAGCCACTGAGCACTTTAAAGAAGATGGTGGACACTGGGCAGCTGAGCCTTCAAAGTATAGTAGGAGTTATTAAAACTATTAGTGACAGGCAATACAGTGCTGTCTGTCTGAAGTGTCTTCCATTTTCCCTTTCTTCCCTTGTTCTCCCAGAGCTTTCACGGATATATATCATATATATATAAACAAAAAAGAACCTCTTGCACTCCTACTTAAATAATTTAACCAGGTGCCAGGTCCCAATAGTATATAAATCAAAAAAAGAATTACCGGCACTCTTGGAATAAATTCATCCAGTTTATTTGTATGTAGAACCAGTCAACGTTTCAGCTCCCGGTCGGAGCTTTCATCAGGACACACAATTCCTTGTGTACAAAGCACCAAGAGCTCATGATAGATCCCAGAATGAAGTTGGCAGAGACTAAAAGGGATAGTTTGATGTAGTTATTGTATAGGGGATTTATTAAATTAATAATGATTTAAAAACAAATATTCATTCCTCCTTTCCTGTTGTTACCTAGTTGGGAGAGGGGCATGCTGATCTGAATCTGGTCTGCCCCTCCACTGGGTACAGACCATGCGTAACTGTCTCGCAAGCTCAGGGACTTGCAGTGTCCTGTGGTAATCTGCCGCAGTGCTCTGATTATCCAGAGCTAAGAAGACAGCTAGTTATGGTCTGCAGCCAACAGAAGTGCAGGCCAGAAGTGCCAGACTGCCTACCCTACATTACAGAGGAGCAGACTAAGTATGTCACATAATACTGTGATTGGTTTTGCTTTGGAGCTCTGGATTATACCTATTTACCTTTACCTCTTTGGAATAAAAATTTGTAGTAATGTGCTACTTCTCCATTTATCACAGAGCTCCACAACAATAAAACTCCCACTATTATGTGACTCTGTGACAAGATCATACACTACACAACAATACAACTCTAAGTAATGTGTCTATTAGTGTATCACTGAGCTCCCTAACTATAAAACACAGAGTAATGTGCATTGTATATACCAGAGCTCCACTGTAATACATCTCTCTATATATGATGTAATGTTTGTGTTGTCTGTGTATGTGATAGGTGTGATGACTGTGTGTGATATGTATGCTATGTGTTGGCTGTGTGTGATATTTGTAATGGGTGTATTAACTGTGTGTGATATGCTTGTACTGGTTGTATGTGATATTTGTGCTGAGTTTATTGGTTCTGTGTGAAGGGTATTTAATTCAGATAAAAAACATGCATTTAGGCCTATATGTGAATGCTAGTGTATATTTTTGCAGAGTTATGTGCCCACAGTCCCACAGTCAGATGCACAGTTATACATTTACACTGTCATCACCACATGCACACAGTCGCAGGTAGATAGTCACATACACAGGATCAGGCAGAAACACACAGTTACAGGCAGTAACACACATACACAGTTACAGGCAGATAAACACACTCACACACAATTACAGGCAGACAGCCACACACACACACACACACAGACAGCCACACACATCACAGCCACACATACAGTCTCACACACACACACACACACACATACTTACATGCATGCAGTCAGTCACACACATACACACACACAGGCAGGCAGTCACACACACACAGACAGCCACACACACACACACAGATAAACACAGAGGCAGACAGTCATACACACACAGGAAGTCATCCACACACACACAGAGGCACTCAGGCAGGCAGTCACACACACAGAGGCATATAGCCACACACACACACAGGCAGACAGCCACACAAACACACATAGGCAGACAGTCACACACACACACACACAGACAGTCACACACACAGGCAGACAGTCACACACAGGCAGACAGTCATACACACAGACACACAGACACACAGACACAGGCAGACAGTCACACACAGGCAGACAGTCACATACACACACAGGCAGACAGTCACAGACACCTGCACACACACACACACACACACACAGGCAGAGAGTCAAACACACAGACAGACAGTCACACTCACATAGGCAGACAATCACTCATATTTACCTCTGTTCATTATGGAGGAGTGGAGGCAGTTCAGCTCCCGGAGACTGGTTTTAGGGGAAGCAGGGACTCCTTCCTACTTCTCCTGCAGCAGATACTCTGCACTTTTAGCTCCGCCCCCACCACCTCACCTCCGCCCTGCCACACGGTAAGCTCCACCCCCACTGCAATATTGTTTTTTTAAAAGTTTTTTTTCATAATCCCGGCCGGCCATGTGTGAGCTGTGCGGCCGCATGGCGCCCCCTGCTCCCATGGCGCCCTGCACACCTCGCACACCCCTAAGGCTGGCCCTGGATGTAAGTATATTAGCTATTCTCTTCATCCCAGGAGACTACATACCAAGCAGTTATGTCACCTACAGGGCTATTTGCAAAATTTGTAAAGACGTTGAAAGAGACAGAGAAACTTTAAAAAAGATCAAATATGGGCTTCTGTAATTAAGTGGACTTTTTAGGTTTTCAGAAATGTGCGGGTTTTTGCAAGTTTGATTCCTTGTTTACTTTGGAAAAATGTCAAACATCTGCGTTTCTTACAAGATGGTAGATGCATAAGACAATGTGAAAGTGCATAGTGTATATTAATAAGAAGACAACTAAATTGATCATACAAACAGTATATTGTGTTAGATACCCATAAGGTGCCAGGAAAACAATGTCCCCACAACCCCCTCACTCCCCCCCCTCCCCCCCCCCCCCCCCCCCCGAGCTCCCATCCCCCCATGGTGCAGAAGTGGTTAAAAAACCCTTTTGTGATTTAATAGGTCCAGCGCATTGTGGGCTTACTCGACCTGTAATGACTGACTACCAGATCGCCACTAGAGGGGCCTCTCGGTCATTAGGTGGCGTTTGGTTGCCAGACACTGGATGTCCTCATGCTACGCAGCGTCACTGAAACCCTAGTGCGATTGTGGTCATTGTCGGGCACTCGCAGTAGAACTCCTCCACCGGCTGATTTAGTTGTGGAGGAACAGAAGCAGATCCGAGCTAGCGCCGTGGGACATCTAGTCAGCCCACAATGCAAATCATTGTAGTTTATAAAGAAAAAAATCAATAATTAGCTTTGCAGTGTTAAAGGACACGGGACACTGCTCCCAGACCACTTCAATGAACTAAAGTGATCTGGGTGCCTATAGTTCACCAAAATAGAAATATACATTATGGTGCATCACCAGCTGCCAATCAAAACCAAAGGAGAACATTTTATACTGAATATCAAAACATTGCAACTCTTGTAATCTCCCCTACCCTTCAATAGTTTGAAACATATGTAATGTATTTTTTTTTTTTTTTACAATATCCTTGTCCAAAATTAGGTGATTTTTGATGGGAAACAATATTTGTATGTCAATATTTAAGTATATAGAGTGTATATGTATAAAGAAAAATATAATTTTTATTCCTAATACTAAATCACTAGGGAAATAACAGGCAATGACCACTATAGGGCGCTATAACATTACACTTTTATGCAACTTTTAATTTACTAACTACTTGTTTACATTATACCAGAGTATTTGGCATATTGGATGAACAATGGTTATCATGCCTAGCTTTGATGTACCTGCTAGTGTTTTGAGTATCAAAGCTTTGAGCTAGTTATGTGACAATCAAACCTGCAATATACAAAATGTTTCTTATCAACAAAATATAACCTTACTCTGAGAGTCAAAACAATTTAATGTGTTTTCCAACTATTGAGTTGCACTTTCTTTTGCCCTAAGAACAGCCTCAGGTCAGTGGGACATTGACTCACAAGGTGTTGAATACACTCCACAGGACTGTTGACTCCAACACTAGTCAATGCTTTGTCTTAAATTGTCTAGTAGCCAATCTTTACTTTGAATAATTGCTGCACCTCATCCCACAGATGTTCTGCTGGATTGAAATCTGATATTTGGACAGACCATATGTCGTATTAGTGTAATAATTCATGAACAACTCTTAGATTTAGCATTACCTTTCTGAAACCATTAACTGGAGGTAGATATACTAAATTTCCATCTATCAAAGTGAGAATGATATTAAAGTGTATTGTGGCAAGCAAACTTTACTCCATTTAATCAAGGCATTCAATGTTTCCGATGAAATCATACCATCATTATCAATGGAATGTTGACATGGGTTGAAATTATCATATACTCTAAATAACCATAATAAACAGCATGTAAGAAAAGGGAGCCAAGACACTTCTTTGTTTTTTTAATTCTCCATGGCCCATTCTTTTTCTTAACCCACTGCCCAGATATGTGTGTGTATTGTCCAAAAAAACATGTTAGAATGTTGGCTCCCATATCTGAATGGCTTTACTAACGTATTGTGAATTTTGCATTTTGGCACTTATGTTATTATGGACTGCTAGTTGACTGACTTGCCTGGTTCTTACTCTGCACAAATTGTGTCAGTCTGCCTTTCATCAATGAGTCATTTTCAATGTTTTCTTGATGTTCTGTTTGAAAACAAAACAAAACAAAAACTAACAAAACAAAATGAATGACAAATTAGAACATTAATTTGCTATAGTAGTATATAATGATGTTTTGGACATGCTGAAACAATTTTAGATCTGTTCAGTATGAATGAAGTGATCATCTTACATTGCTCCTACATTGAATTTTTGTATCCTGCATCTTGCTTAACTGTGCTCCAGAAATTTGCGGTTCTGTACTACACAAGAATTGAGAAAGTTATATTCCCAATATTAAATTGCAATGCTAGCAAGTGGCTTTGGGAGCTGGTGATTCTAGCTAAGAATAAGCTGGATTGATTATGGTGGTCAAAATTGGTAATTATTTGTTCTACCCATTTGTGTGTTTAAATTAGTGGTGTTTGTTCATTGATAACCATTGAAATAACTTTGGTAAATGCATGTAATATAGGTTCAGAGATGGTTTAGATTAATGTTGAGTTCACAGAGATAAACAAAGCTGAGTCAAGTTTTGTAGAATTTAAAATAATTTAATGTATTGATGTAAATGACTTGAAAGTCGATATGAGATTTTTCCATGATATGAGCATATTATAATTCATCTGACTATTAAAATTAGGAACATGAAGTAAAGTACACATAGAACTGTCATTTATAAACTCATGATATTATGTTAAAGGGGATCTGTCACTGCACTGGATATAACACCGTGAATTAAACATTGACAATTACCTATAGCCTTTCAGCTAATGTTCCAAGTTCTTTTAAGTTTATTTTATAGATTTAGTGAATTACATCACAATACAGCTTAGTCATGATAAAGCCATTGCAAACAAGGAAAAGAAATAGAAACATTGTTCCATTCCTCCTCTTCCCTGTGGGTTCTCTCTACATTGGCTGCTTGATGCACAGGTAAGAGCATATATCAATGATTGACAAGGAGGTAAAATGGAGCTGTCCATTTGATGGATAAAGAACTGTTGATGTCTATGCTTAATTTTATTTTTCACACTTCACAAATACATTTTGTTAAATATGTTAAAGTAAGTTAAAATTCTGCAAAATCCCTTAAATATAGTAAGATAGTAAATTGTCTGTTCTTTAGTGTTGCGCCAGACTTGCATCAATTTGACAAAAATGTGTCAAACAATAAAAAACTAATTTGTAATTTATGACCTAAAATACCCTGGGGCTATAGATTTATGCTGTCTTTTTCTATTGTTTGTGAAAAGGTGTTTATTAAATTTTCTTGATAAATCCAGATATCCTAACTCGAATCAGCAATCAATGGAATAACATTCCCGAATAAGAAATAAATTTACAATATTTCTCAATGTATTTTGTTTGGCAACAACTGAATAAACTTTTGTCAAATTGGCCATTGTACTGACTTTTTCAATAAGGTTCTTTGTGGTTTTAGAGGCATATATTTTAGATGTTACATAAACACACAACCTCCTTCCGTATTTTGTTCCAACTATATTGTGTCAACATCTGATATTACTGTACCTCATAAGATAAATATACCATTATAAAGTAAGATAAATAAATGACCAATCTATGTTTATATGTATATGTCGCAAAATTGAGAGTGATTTTTTGTAATGTAAATGAACCTCAATTTAGTGCACTTTATTATTATAGAAGATATAAAAGGTGCAAAGTTACATAGTAATCCTGGTTGAAAATAGACATAAAGGGTTACATACCTTTTATGTGTGAAATTGGACACTATTTTTTTGCACAATATCCTGTATGATAAAATATTTTACTCACCTGGAATCTGCTTCCTTGCCCCCCTTTGGCATCACAGAGCCTCATTGGTCCAATCAGAGGGTTCTCATACAGAGCACATGGGGAGGGAGTAGAGAGAGTTTTTTTTTTTTAAATATACTGTGGGAAACGGAGGGAGGTGGGAGAAAGCACAAAGTGGGTGGGAGGGGGAATCAACTTTCCCCTTGCAGAATTAAAACTAGCACAATGTCATGTGCGCTGGGGATGCAACTAGCCACCAGCACACAATTACAAATGTTTCAGTATGTGAAGTGTTTCAAGTTGATACTGACTTCTTCCACCATGACCACTTTAAATCAGTAAAGTTGTCACGGTGGTTGGAGTAACCATTTAAGTTCATCAAGTTTAAACACATTTTTAAATTTAAACACCATGTAAACTGCAAAGCGGAACTGTCACTCCCCTCCCTCCCCCCACACACACACATCCTGAATAATGAGTATTTATTAAAACATTAAGTTATAATCTTTATAAAATACTCATATTTACTGTGTTAGAATTTAACTGAAATTACAACCTAGTAAAAAGATATGCTGAGACAAAGTAGGGACTACTTTGTCTCTGTATATTTTCTACATCTGACACTTCTTGACATTGAGCCGGGCTAGTGCTGTCAAGAAGTGGCAATCCCCCAGGGTCACCAGGGACTGCTGCAAGGAATTGGGTTTATCTATGGAAGTTCCCCTTAGTCTTGCGGGATCCTCCATAGACCTTAATACTGTACTCTCACACATGAAGAGGACCCTCTAAAAGAAGATTGCGGTTCACCTGAGAGACCTGTTCATGTAAGTAAATATCACCTTTGCCTGCCCCCTCCTTGCCACCTAACCACCACCTCAACGGTGATGTCAACTTTGGGGGTATTTGCAAAGTCTGTAAAGTCACCAGATAGTGGTAGCACTGCTTTTAAAGGGCTTTACTCAACTATACAAAAGGCACAATAGCCATAGAAAGGATTAGAAAAAAATAAAATGACCCCCTGCACTGGATTGTTAATAGAAAAACTACAATGTAATATGTGAAAACAAATCCTTTAAAAAAACAATACACTTTAACCTGTCTGCAGTAGGCATAATTAGACATGGTGATAGTATCATATACATTTAATTTTTTTGTTTTTGTTTTGCTTTTTTGATACACAGGGAAGAACCTCTAATTTCAAGAACAATGTACCAGCATGTGTCCCTTTACCTTTAAAACAAAAGCTGTGTGTAAAACATACAATAGTAATAACAACCCAAGGAAAGCTAATTTGCACTATAATTGACACACCTGAGACAATACTTTAGACAGCTATATTTTCCCTTTCACAGTAAGTAAGAGCAAAAGCATGTATACCAGTAGGAGGCACTGACGTTGATTTGTTTGTAATATCATGCAAAATATAAGTTATTGTAATGGACCTTGAAAGTCATGTGTCAGTGTTTGCAGATGTGTTTGCAGATGACTCAAAATTAGGCAAGATAACGCAGTGTATTATTTTTCTGCAGAGGGATTTTAATAAATGATGGGACTGATTAGTAAAAGGTTATGCATTTTGGTATGAGGAGTAACTTATTTTATAAATAGTTTTGTTGCACTTACCTAATTATAAGACCTGCTAAGGATCAGATGATTGTTGTCCTGATGTGTAAAGCCATCAAATTCAAAGAGGGTGTACTTTCTTTTTCCCATGACTGTATATTTTTTCTCTTGAAAAAGCAACAGGACTGTTACCCATTTAACTCAATTTAAAGGAGATTTTGCCCATGTCATGTCATAAGAAAACAGCTCTAGAATAGGAGCAATAAAGATGAGGCATTCTCGGCCAAAATAAAATGGTTTCATCGGATTATGTACAGGTTTTTTTTTAAACAATTTCTGGAAGATTTAAAAAGAATATTCAAAAACGTAAAAGTTTTTTAAGTTTATTACATTTCATGAAACCTAGGGATATATTTTTAAAAGATATATACAGATTTTTGATAATTTGTGATCATTTTTTTTTTTATTAATAACGTTTATATCTGTTGGTCAGACTTTACTATAATTTTACCAACTGCTGCTGAACCTAACTTGTATGCTATTAGTTCGATTGAGCAGCTATTGGTTAGATAACTGTAGAGTTATCACAGTTATCACAGTGATCACCTAGAAAAATAACCTGATATATTCTCAATAAAATCAATATAAATCATTTTTTTTTTTAAAAAACTATCATTGCTCCAATAAACTTTTAAAAAACAAGAAGTGAAAATGTGATGACATAATATATGGGTTAACTGCATGTTGAGGTAAGGAATGCCACTTTGCAGTCAAGAAGGATTTTTCCCATTATATGGCAACACAATTCAAATTCAAGATTTTCTTAGTCTTGACATCAGAAATTATAGATTTTATTAAAGACAGGAGGCGAGCATTATGCATTTACTTTCTTTACTTAACTCCAGCAGCAAATACATTTAAATAAAGTTTAGTGAACAATAGAAGAAAAAACTGTCAAATAATTGAAATGTAATGAATATTCAGCAGCTAATTAGCATCCAGCATAGTCTTTATGTTGAATAATCCCAAAACTCCTTCCTCTTTCAAGCTGAGACTCTAGAAGAATAGTGCAACCGAATAAACTCATAGGAACAGGTAATACGAAAACAATGGATCAAGCTGAAATACAAATAAAAGGGTGGGTTAATGGGAAGGATAATACTCTCCTCCTGTCTCCTCCTGTCTTAGGAAAATCTTGAATTTTATAATAAGACAGGAGTCTTATATTATGCATGTTAAAAGCTTAAATAATAGCAAATGAATCTAAATAAATTACAAAATAATTTTTTAACATGTGTGTTAGGCCTAAAATAAAAGCTTTTAAATGTAGATTCCGAAGACAAATCTGCAGCTTTTAATAAATCTGACAAAGAGCCTCCTGCTTGAAAAACACTAGTAGACATAGCTCCTCTGGAACAGTGAGTTTCAAATATGTAAACATCAGTACCTGCCATACACATAGTTTGTCTCACCCATCTGGTTAAAGATATAGAAGTGACAGGGAGAAAAGGGTTACTAAAAAAGGTTATAACGGTTGAGACAAATTAGTGATTTTGAGCTCATTTTTTGAAGACAATTGCCAACATATAAAAGAGGATTATCAGAAAAAGAAGGATAGAAAACGGAATAAAAAAATTGAAAATTAGTTTTAGTACGTCGAAAATTGAACACCATCCAGAATATATTGTCTATTTTTAGGACTAAAGCCTTAACATCAGAGACACTTTTAAAGGAAATTTGACAAAGTAAAATAGTAAGTGTAAAGGAAAGGAATTCTAATGATAATGAATCATTGTCACTCCAAGAATTCTAATAGAATTATAAAACTAGATTATCATTCCAAGTAGAATTATATTTAGGGCATGGAGGGCGTTTAAACTTAATGCCCTTCAGAAGTCTGCAGACTAGGGGGTCTTTGCCCACAGGAAAGGATTCAATCGGGTCATAGTTCAACATTAATAGTACGGTATGCTTTACCTGAGTCAAATGAAAAAAATGAAGAAATTGGGATATTTGCTAGATCGGAATGTATGGGATCCACCGTCTATTCCAAGCACCAATTAAGCCATATTTTCCAGGCTGATCCATAACTTGCACGGGTACCTGGTGCCCATGCTTCTATTTGACTCTGATAACTCTCTATGAGATTTGTGTGACCCGAGATCACTGATGCAATTAGAGATAATTGGTCTGATATCACAAGGGGATGAAGATTCCCGTTCAGATCGCATAGAGAATCCTGACACATTTGTATGAGTCTTGGGTAATCTATTAGTATGGTCAAAAGTTGAGGGTTTTAAAGGGACACTCCAGGCACCCAGACCACTTCTGCTCATTGGAGTGGTCTGGGTGCCAACTCCCACTACCCTTAACCCTGCAAGTGTAATTATTGCAGTTTTTCATAAACTGCAATAATTACATTGCAGGGTTAACTCCACCTCTAGTGGCTGTCTACTAGACAGCCACTAGAGGTCACTTCCTGGGTTCTAGCACAGGAAACCTGTGCTAGAGCGTCGCTGGACGTCCTCATGCTGTGTGAGGACCTCCAGCGTAGCTCAAAATGATTTTTCAATGCTTTCCTATGGGGAGACGTAATGCGCATGCGCGGCATTTCCGCGCATGCGCATTACGTCTCCTCGGCCGGTGGGCGAGATCAGTCTCGCCCACCGGCCGACGCAATCACTGGGAGGAGCGTCGCGGAGGCGAAGACAGCGGCAAAGGACATCGCCGCTGTCCCAGGTAAGTGACTGAAGGGGTTTTCACCCCTTCAGTAACCGGGGATTGGTGGGTGGGTGGGAGAGGGACCCTCCAGTGCCAGAAAAATTGATCGTTTTTCTGGCACTGGAGTTTCCCTTTAAGGCTGCAATGGCCAGGGAGAATTTATCAGAAGAACCCAAGATATTATTACAATTAATTACTCTTTATTTCCTCATTCTCCCTCAGTATAAAAATCTCTACTTGCACCCACTTCACTCATCCCCCCATCCACATTTACATATGCCCCTTTCTGCTACACTCCCACCTTCTCCGATCTCATGCCTTACACTCATTTTTCTACTCTCTCACTCCGATCCACAATCGATCTCAACCTAGACCCCATGCATACAAAACCCATTCATACCTCCTGTCACTTTCTCTACTCCTGCTTCTAGCAGCTGGTGATGTATCTCCCAATCCAGGGCCATTCACCTTCTCTACACACACTAAGAAAACCAGAAACCCCACAAACCTCATCACAATACCCTGCCCTTTACCTTCACTTACTAACATTCAATGTGCACTCTGGAATGCCCGCTCCATCTGCAGTAATTTAAAATCAACAACCATACACAACTTTTTCATCTCGAACTAACTCACACCGCTTGCACTTACAGAGACCTGGCTGTCTCCCTCTGATAGCGCTACTCCTGCCTCTTAATGTTTTGGTGGGCTACAATTCTCTCACACTCCCAGACACAACTGTAAAAGAAGTGGTTCTTTCAGTGTTTCTTTCTCTGGATCTGCTTCTTCTCCCCAACTCCTCTCTGTTGGTGTCCCCCAAGGTTCAGTCCTTGGTCCACTACTGTTCTCCATCTATACTGCCTCCCTTGGTAAACTCATTAGCTCCTTTGGCTTCCAATATCATTTCTATGCAGATGACACGCAAATCTACCTGTCCTCTCCTGATCTCTCCCCGTCCCTCTTGACTAGTGTCTCTGACTGCCTCTCTGCTGTTTCTAACTGGATGGCTGCCCACTTCCTTAAACTAAACTTGACCAAAACTGAAATTCTTGTCTTTCCTCCCTCAAGTGTTGTTTCTCCTGTGTCTGTCTCCCTCCAAGTCAACGGTGCTACCATCAGCTCCACCACGCAGGCTCGCTGCCTAGGTGTTCTCTTTGACTCCAACCTCTCCTTCAAGCCTCATGTTCAGTCTATCGCCAAATCCTGCTGTTTAGAGATTTCGCGAACATAAAATTTTCCGTTCGCGAACGGCGAACGCGGGCGAACCGCCATAGACTTCAATGGGCAGGCGAATTTTAAAACCCACAGGGACTCTTTCTGGCCACAATAGTGATGGAAAAGTTGTTTCAAGGGGACTAACACCTGGACTGTGGCATGCCGGAGACAATTTGCCTCCGGTGGAGTTCCCTCCGCAATGGGCACCTCAACCAATCTGACTTGGGTAGGTACATTTGGGTATGTAAACTCTGTGACATTATCACTTCAGGGGGCCCGGCCGCCCTGCGGATCCCTGTGACCGCAGGTCCCGATAGCTGAGTAATGCGGCCCCGGCCCACGCGGTATAATCGCCGGGGCCGCATTGAAGTGGCCCATCGGGTGGCCCATGCTGTTAGGGCCACCCGATGCTATGTAATTCCAGGGGGCCTAGTCAGCGCTTTATCAACTGCCCCGGTCACTTCCTCCCAGCAACCACTGGGAGCCACGCGGGAGGAAGGAGAGGGAGTCAGACTGACTCCCATCAACCTGAGCCACCATTGGACCCCATGTGTATGTGTGTCTGTATGTGAGTGTATGTCTGTCTGTGTGTCTGCATGTGTGTGTATGTCTATCTATATGTCTTGATGTGTGAATGTCTGTGTGTGTTTCTGTCTGTCTGTTCATATGTCTGTGTGTGTATGTCTGTCTGTGTGTTTGCCTGTATGTCTGTCTGTATGTCTTGCAAGTCTGTCTGTCTGTATTTCTTGCTGTGTGTATGTCTGTGTGTGTGTCTGTCTGTATGTATTTCTGTCGGTGTGTGTATGTCTGTCTGTGTGTGTCTGTCTGTCTGTGTGTCTGTATGTATGTATGTGTGTGTATGTCTGTCTGTGTGTCCGTATGTGTGTGTATGCCTGTCTGTATGCAGTGGTGTATTCTGGTTTTGTGCTGCCCTAGAAATGACAAAACCCAGGCACACCCCCTTCTAAATTTCACTTCCTGTTAAGTGATACACACTGACATATACACAGTCATTATCACACACACTGTTTAACCAACACACACTTTCACTGAAACATACACACTCACGCTCAGCGCTCCCTCACCGCCCTCCTGGACCTTAGTTAGCTGCCTGCAAGCCTGCCCAAACAGCCCAGCCAGCAGCCCCACTGGACCCCAGGTAAAGAAAAAATCCACTCAGTTCTCCCAAATGTAGGGAGGCTGGGTGGATTTAAATTAAAATAAAAAAAAATAATCTGTGAATGTGGGGGAAATGTGTGTGTGTGTGTGTATGTATGTCTGTCTGTCTGTATGTCTGTGTGTGTGTATGTATGTATGTATGTGTATGTGTGTATGTCTATCTGTGTGTCTGTATGTATGTGTGTCTGTCTGTGTGT
Source organism: Pelobates fuscus (assembly GCF_036172605.1). Classification (NCBI taxonomy): domain Eukaryota; kingdom Metazoa; phylum Chordata; class Amphibia; order Anura; family Pelobatidae; genus Pelobates; species Pelobates fuscus. Next base: position 146,423,758 of record NC_086319.1, read on the forward strand.
ATGTTGGTGTGTCTGTATGTATTTATGTATGTGTGGGTGTATGTCTGTGTCTGTATGTATGTGTCTCTGTATGTGTGTGTGTGTCTGTCAGTGAGTATGTGGGTGTATATCTGTCAGTGTGTGTCTGTGAGTGAATGTGTGTATGTCTGTCAGTGTGTGCCTGTGAGTGAGTGAGTGAGTGAGTGAGTGTGTCTGAGTGAGTGACTGAATGTAATTCAGTGTGTGTCTGACTGATTGTGTGTGTCTGTGAGTGAGTGTTTGTGTCTGTGAATGTGTGTATGTCTGTCAGTGTGTGTCTGTGAGGGAGCCTGTGTGTCTGAGTGACTATGTGTGTGTGTGTGTCTGTCTGTCAGTGTGTGTCTGTGAGTTAGTGTCTGTCAGTGAATGTGTGTTTGTGTCTAAGTGATTGTGTGTTTCTGTCAATGTGTGTGTGTGTGTGAGTGTGTGTGTGAGTGAGTGTTTGGTGTGTGTGTGTGTGTCAGTGAAGGAGTCTTTGTGTCTGAGTGATTGTGTATGTCTCAGTGTGTGTCTGTGAGTGAGTGATTGTGTGTGTCTGTCAGTGAATGTGTGTGTGTGTGTGTCTGAGTGATTGTGTATGCTTGTCAGTGTGTGTGTCTGTGTGTGTCTGTGAGTGGGTGTGTGTGTGTCTGTCAGTGAGTAAGTGTATGTGTCTGCGTCATTGTGTATGTATGTCAGTGAGTGTGTGTATGTCTTTCATTGATTGTGTGTGTCTGTCAGTGTGTTTAAAATCAGTGAGTGTTTGTGTGTTTGTCAGTGTATCTGAGAGTGTGTGTCTGTCAGTCAAAGTGTGTATTAGCCTTTAACAGGTTGAAGTATGGCCTTGACAGGAAGGGGTGGGGCACATGTAAATTAGGGGGTGCCCGAGTTCCGTCATGCTTAGAGCCGCACAGATCCAGAATACACCACTGAGAAGAGGCTTTGCTGAGGTAATGTAGGCAGTGAGTAGGTAGAAAGGGCAGTGTGAATCTGAGGGGAACTATGTGTGTAAAATGAACTAAAATTCAACACTGAAATAATATATCTTAATAATATATATCTTAATAAGTTAATAATACATTTATTAACTTCTGAATTACAATATAATGTTGATACCATAGAATATATACCATAGATATATATCAGAATATATGAAGAAATGTGAGGAGAAAAAAAAAGTATACATATTAATCATAAATATTGAAAAATATTATTGATAAGGGTTAAATAATATCATTTGTAATGTCATTCATACTAAAATATACATTTAATTAAACTAAAGTAAAAACTGTAACATTATGAATATGTATGTTACTTATCTCCACTGGAGCAGCAAAGAAAGAGGAAGGAGTTTGGGGATAATTCAATATAAAGACTATGCTGGAAGCTGATTGGCTGCATGCATACTTATTCAATTTCAGTTATTTGACTGCTTTTTCTTTTTTTGTTCACTATACCTTATTTAAACTTCTTTGCTGCTGGAGTTAAGTAAAGAAAGTTAATGCATAATATGAGCCTCCTGTCTAAAATTGTGTTTTTCAACTTGTTTTGGATCAACAGCAGAATGTGTAATTGGTTGAACTTCAGTAACGTGTAATTAAGTGGTATTACCCATCACATGCATTCTAAAAAAATAATGGTTCATTACCAAACTATAACTACGTGTCAAAAAATATAGGAAGGCGCTTTTAGGCCAACCAGACTCAGTCCTATATCATTGATGCCTATGTATACATCATAAACCTCAATGGCACTCACACTCACCTCAGTTTGTTTCTATTTGTCACAATTTAGAATTTTCTCTCCCATTTTTATTACCCTGACAACCCTCCAGATAATATAATACAGATAATTATCCAGATTGGAATTATAAATAGATCCATGAACAAGGTAAAGATGAGGAAAGCGGGAGATTTAAATTCTACATATAAGACAAGTACAAGTTAGGAGTACTAGAAGGCAAAAGGAACCAAACGATGACAAATTTACCATTATTTCAGTCATCACATTTGTAATTGAAAATGTTTCGTTAAACTAAAAAATAGTCATTTCACGTCTTCAAAATAGAAATATTATAAATGAATTAATTTCATGATCCAATAAGTTGCTGGTGTCAAAGCTGATAATGTATTGATAAGAGTGGAATCACTTCTTACCCAAATTTGAGGACAGTCTATTATAGTTTTATTGGAAATTATGTTAAATGAATACAATACATCAGTGGATATTTTTTTTTGTTGAATTTGTTGATCAACATTTTAAGTATATACTTATATATACCTAGGTATATTTACATTTTTTGAGACTTAGTACTTCTTTTAAAAATCTAAATAAAATAAGGAGTGTACCACAGGCATTGCTCAAATACAAAACAATAAAAATTACTGTTTAGTTATATCCCCAATGAAAACATGCATTCATTTAATTATGATGTTTTTTTTCATTGGGGGTATAACAGCTGGCAAAAGATGTAGATCTCTTGTCTGCAGCCTTTGCAAAGCCTCCCCTTCTAACACCATACAGACTTTTTGAAGCTGTGCAATGCAGTTCAATGAGAAGTCTTTGCAAGGCAGGTCCTTTAGTCAATTGCTACCTCTTTAGGTTAGCTCCACTGAGTTAACCAAACCAAGAAGTAACTAACACGACGTGTTGTCTGGTTGATAGCCAAGGGGTCTAACAATGTTCCTTATGTTCTTTTATAAATGTGCCCATTTAATTTGAAATCTGCATTTTTGTAAAATAAAAACAGAAGGATACACTATTCACACATAAAGCATTTCAGCAAGCTAAAGTGCTTTAGGAGTCTGGAGTGTTCCTTTAACAAAGCACTGAATGTTAGGTTTGACAGCTGGATAATGATGTGCATCACAGCTGACTTATTAGGTCTAACCAACTAACTATTTAAGTGCCAGCAAGTGAGATTATAAACTATGCACAGAGTTAAAATATGTACAAAGGATCAGCGCTAATATACTAGATCTTGCAGAGATAAATGTAAGGCAGCACACCTGAAAAATAGGGCTCCCTCACAGGCCCTATAGAGTAGACAAAACTAAAAAAGTGAAAAAAAAGGTCACCTTTTTTAGTTTTATGCACAGAGTTGAATTCAGAAAGTATTGAAATCCCTTTTTTACAGTCTTATGTTACAATTGTTTGTTTGTTTGTTTGTTTGTTTGTTTGTTTCACATCAATATACCCTCAGTACCCCAAAATCACAAAGCAAAATATATATTTTTTTTAATTTAGCAAATGTATTAAAAAGAAAACAAAATGTCCTACCAGAAATCTATTTTGTAAAAATGTGCTGAATCTCGGAATGCCATGTTTGTATACTATGCTTAATGTTTTTTTGTTTTTTTTTTACTACACCTGATACTACTGTTGTGGTGTGCCAGGCTTGTTCGTCATATTATTTTACCAGCACAATAAGATTGACAAAAAAAAAAAGAAAACAAAATAAATATAGAAACATAGAAACATAGCATGTGACGGCAGATAAGAACCATTCGGCCCGTCTAGTCTGCCCAGTTTTCTAAATACTTTCATTAGTCCCTGGCATTATCTTATAGTTAGGATAGCCTTATGCCTATCCCACGCATGCTTAAACTCCTTTACTGTGTTAACCTCTACCACTTCAGCTGGAAGGCTATTCCATGCATCCACTACCCTCTCAGTAAAGTAATACTTCCTGATATTATTTTTAAACCTTTGTCCCTCTAATTTTAGACTATGTCCTCTTGTTGTGGTAGTTTTTCTTCTTTTAAATATAGTCTCCTCCTTTACTGTGTTGATTCCCTTTATGTATTTAAATGTTTCTATCATATCCCCCCTGTCTCGTCTTTCCACCAAGCTATACATGTTAAGATCCTTTAACCTTTCCTGGTAAGTTTTATCCTGCAATCCATGAATCAGTTTAGTAGCCCTTCTTTGAACTCTCTCTAAGGTATCAATATCCTTCTGAAGATATGGTCTCCAGTACTGTGTACAGTACTCCAAGTGAGGTCTCACCAGTGTTCTGTACAATGGCATGAGCACTTCCCTCTTTCTACTGCTAATACCTCTCCCTATACAACCAAGCATTCTGCTAGCATTTCCTGCTGCTCTATTACATTGTCTGCCTACCTTTAAGTCCTCAGACATAATCACCCCTAAATCCCTTTCCTCAGATGTTGAGGTTAGGACTCTATCAAATATTCTGTACTCTGCCCTTGGGTTTTTACGTCCAAGATACATTATCTTGCACTTATCCACATTAAATGTCAGTTGCCACAACTCTGACCATTTTTCTAGTTTACCTAAATCATTTTCCATTTGGCTTATCCCTCCTGGAACATCAACCCTGTTACATATCTTAGTATCATCCGCAAAAAGACACACCTTACCATCAAGACCTTCTGCAATATCACTAATAAAAATATTAAAGAGAATGGGTCCAAGTACAGATCCCTGAGGTACCCCACTGGTGACAAGCCCAAGCTTCGAATATACTCCATTGACTACAACCCTCTGTTGCCTGTCACTCAGCCACTGCCTTACCCATTCAACAATATTGGAATCCAAACTCAAAGATTGCAGTTTATTGATAAGCCTTCTATGTGCAACAGTGTCAAAAGCCTTACTGAAATCTAGGTAAGCAATGTCTACTGCACCACCCTGATCTATAATTTTAGTTACCCATTAAAAAAAATCAATAAGATTAGTTTGGCATGATCTCCCTGAAGTAAACCCATGTTGTCTCTGATCTTGAAATCCATGTGTTTTTAGATGTTCAACAATCCTATCCTTTAACATGGTTTCCATCACTTTCCCCACTACTGAAGTAAGGCTTACTGGCCTATAGTTGCCCGACTCCTCCCTATTACCTTTCTTGTGAATGGGCACAACATTCGCTAACTTCCAATCTTCTGGGACTACTCCTGTTAGCAATGATTGGTTAAATAAATCTGTTAATGGTTTTGCTAGTACCCCACGAAGCTCTTTTAATAGCTGTGGGTGTATTCCATCAGGTCCCATTGACTTATTTGTCTTTACTTTTGACAGTTGAAATAGAACCTCTTTCTCTGTAAACTCACGTGTAATAAATGACTCATTTATCCTTTTTTTAACAGAGGTCCCTTTCCTACAGCTTTTTCAGCTGTAAATACCGAACAAAAATATTCATTGAGGCAGTCAGCTAGACATTTATCCTCATCTACATACCTTCCTTCTTTTGTTTTTAATCTAACTAATCCTTGTTTTACTTTTCTTTTCTCATTTATGTATCTAAAAAAAGTTTTGTCCCCCTTTTTTACTGACTGTGCTATTTTCTCTTCTGTGTGTGATTTGGAAGCTCTTATAACTTGCTTAGCCTCTTTCTGTCTAATCTTATAGGTCATTCTGTCTTCCTCACTCTGGGTTTTTTTATAATTACTAAATGCTAACTTTTTGTTTTTTACTATTTTGGCCACATCTGCGGAGTACCACAGTGGTTTCTTGAATTTTTTGCTTTTACTGACAAGCCTAATGCAATTTTCTGTTGCCTTCAGTAGTGCAGCTTTTAAATAATCCCATTTCTTTTGGACTCCATTTAAGTTGCTCCAGTCTGATAATGACTCCTTTACACATATTCTAATTTTAGAAAAGTCTGTTTTTCTAAAGTCTAAAACTTTTGTTTTTGTGTGATGTGACTCAGTCACTGTTCTTATATACTCCTAAAATCACCTTCCACTAGGAATTTTTAACACCTGGGTAGGCCTCTGCTTATTAGCAAACAATAGCTAATTTACACAGCAATCAATAGCAAGTAGCTAACTAATCAAATCAAATGCCTTATAATTACCAACAGGAAATCAAACCTTGTGCAATCAGTAACCTTTTCCTACAGATGAATCTTACCTGTAACAGTAAAAAAGAAAACTCTTAGCACAACTCTTAGACAGTTGAAGCTTCTGTAAAACTCTCCAGAATATCTCCAACCACAGACACTTAGAAGCAACACTTAGATGAAGCAACCAAGCTATATTAGCCAAGCTAATGACAACAACTCTTATATACTCCTAAAATCACCTCCCACTAGGAATGTTTAACACCTGGGTAGGCCTCTGCTTATTAGCAAACAATAGCTAATTTACACAGCAATCAATAGCAAGTAGCTAACTAATCAAATCAAATGCCTTATAATTACCAACAGGAAATCAAACCTTGTGCAATCAGTAACCTTTTCCTACAGATGAATCTTACCTGTAACAGTAAAAAAAGAAAACTCTTAGCATAACTCTTAGACAGTTGAAGCTTCTGTAAAACTCTCCAGAATATCTCCAACCACAGACACTTAGAAGCAACACTTAGATGAAGCAACCAAGCTATATTAGCCAAGCTAATGACAACAACTCTTATATACTCCTAAAATCACCTCCCACTAGGAATGTTTAACACCTGGGTAGGCCTCTGCTTATTAGCAAACAATAGCTAATTTACACAGCAATCAATAGCAAGTAGCTAACTAATCAAATCAAATGCCTTATAATTACCAACAGGAAATCAAACCTTGTGCAATCAGTAACCTTTTCCTACAGATGAATCTTACCTGTAACAGTAAAAAAAGAAAACTCTTAGCACAACTCTTAGACAGTTGAAGCTTCTGTAAAACTCTCCAGAATATCTCCAACCACAGACACTTAGAAGCAACACTTAGATGAAGCAACCAAGCTACATTAGCCAAGCTAATGACAACAACTCTTATATACTCCTAAAATCACCTCCCACTAGGAATGTTTAACACCTGGGTAGGCCTCTGCTTATTAGCAAACAATAGCTAATTTACACAGCAATCAATAGCAAGTAGCTAACTAATCAAATCAAATGCCTTATAATTACCAACAGGAAATCAAACCTTGTGCAATCAGTAACCTTTTCCTACAGATGAATCTTACCTGTAACAGTAAAAAAAGAAAACTCTTAGCATAACTCTTAACAGTTGAAGCTTCTGTAAAACTCTCCAGAATATCTCCAACCACAGACACTTAGAAGCAACACTTAGATGAAGCAACCAAGGACTGAGCCAAATGTACATGTTGTGAACAAAACAAAACATAAACAAAACCTAGCATTTGCGCTATGTGTCTGTCCAACCGTAATTCACCTCTTTCATATTAAATGCACCCCCCCCCCCTTATTATATATCATTGTATTCAGGGGAAACAGGGCTTTCATTTAATATCAAATATTTAGCTATGAAACATACCGTATATACTCGAGTATAAGCCGAGTTTTTCAGCACATTTTTTGTGCTGAAAAACCCCAACTCGGCTTATACTTGAGTCAATTGTCTGTATTATGGCAATTTACATTGCCATAATACAGAGTGGGGGCTGCGGGGGCTGGCAGAGAGTTTACTTACCTGTCCTGCAGCTCCTGTCAGCTCCCTCCTCCTCCGCGCCGTCAGTTCAGCACCTCGGTCAGCTCCCAGTGTAATCTCAGGAGAGCCGCGGCTCTCGCGAGACTTAGAGTGTGAGCTGACAGAAGAGCTGAACTGACGGCGCAGAGGAGGAGGGAGCTGACAGGAGCTGCAGGACAGGTAAGTAAACTCTCTGCCAGCCCCCCACGCCCCCCCACTGAACTGCCAATGCTGGACCACCAGGGAAGGAGAGCCCCCCTCCCTGCCATATATCAAGCAGGGAGGGGGGAAGAAAAAAAAATATATTAATAATAATAATTAAATTAAATAAATAATAATTAAATTAAATAAAAAATAATAATAAATAATAATAATAACAAAAATTTAAATAATAAAAAAATAAAAAAAAATTGCCCACCCTCCACCAAGACTCTGCAACACACACACACACACACACTGCACTCACACACACACTGCACTCACACTCACACTGCACTCACACACACACTGCACTCACACACACACTGCACTCATACACACACACTGCATTCATACACACACTGCATTCATACACACACTGCACTCGTACACACACTGCATTCATACACACACACACTGCATTCATACACACACGCTGCATTCATACACACACGCTGCACTCATACACACACTGCATTCATACACTCACACTGCATTCATACACACACACACACACTGCATTCATTATACACACACTGTAAATAAATATTCAATTAATATATTTTTTTTTAGGATCTAATTTTATTTAGAAATTTACCAGTAGCTGCTGCATTTCCCACCCTAGTCTTATACTCGAGTCAATAAGTTTTCCCAGTTTTTTGGGGTAAAATTAGGGGCCTCGGCTTATATTCGGGTCGGCTTATACTCGAGTATATACGGTAATTTAATATGAAGAAAATGGGAGAAAATAAGAAATGTTATTATTTATTTAGTTCTACATGACATTTTAACTGTCAATGTAATAATACTGTTTGCTTTTACTGCAATAAAATACACATATTTGTATTCAGCAAAGTCTCAAGTGTAAAACAGCACCCCCTATGTACAGGTTTTATGGTGTTTTGGGAAGTTACAGGGTCAAATATAGCACGTTACATTTGAAATTGAAATTCGCCAGATTGGTTACATTGCCTTTGGGACTGTATAGTAGCCCAGGAATAAAATGTATACCCATAATGGCATACCATTTGCAATAGTAGACAACCCAAGGTATTGCAAATGCGGTATGTCCAGTCTTTTTTAGTAGCCATTTGGTCACAAACACTGGCCAAAGTTAGCGTTAGTATTTGTTTGTGTGTGAAAAATGCAAAAAACACAAATTTTGGCCAGTGTTTGTGGCTACTAAAAAAGACTGGACATACCCCATTTGCAATACCTTGGGTTGTCTACTATTACAAATGGCATGCCATCATAGGGGTCATTTTCATTCTTGGACTACCATAGGGTCTCAAAGGCAACGTAACCAATCTGGAGAATTTTAATGTGAAAAAAATGAAACACAAGCCTTATATTTGACGCTGTAACTTTTGAAAACACCATAAAACCTGTACATGAGGGGTACTGTTGTACTCGGGAGACTTCGCTGAACACAAATATTTGTGTTTCAAAACAGTAAAAAAGTATCGCAGCAATAATATTGTCCGTGTAAGTGCTGTTTGTGCGTGAAAAATGCAAAAAACTTTACTTTTAATGGCGATATCATCGTTGTAATACATTTTACTGTTTTGAAACACTAATATTTATGTTCAGCGAAATCTACCAAGTAGAACAGTACCCCCATGTACAGATTTTATGGTGTCTTGGAAAGTTATAGGGTTAAATATAGTGCTAGCAAATTAAATTCCCTTTACTTTCGGCATGGGTTGTCAGGCAGGTCCCGCTAATTGTAATTAATTAAGATACCTAATTATGTAAAAAATATTACATAAAGATATATGTAGAATTAATATATGTATATATATATATATATATATATATATATATATACGTATGTGTATATATATCTATCTATCTATCTATATATATATATATATATATATATATAATTTTTTTAAAATATTTTTATTTATATATAGGTATATATATATAGTGATATATACATATATATTTATGTACAGGGAGTGCAGAATTATTAAGCAAGTTGTATTTTTGAGGATTCATTTTATTATTGAACAACAACCATGTTCTCAATGAACCCAAAAAACTCATTAATATCAAAGCTGAATATTTTTGGAAGTAGTTTTTAGTTTGTTTTTAGTTTTAGCTATTTTAGGGGGATATCTGTGTGTGCAGGTGACTATTACTGTGCATAATTATTAGGCAACTTAACAAAAAACAAATATATACCCATTTCAATTATTTATTTTTACCAGTGAAACCAATATAACATCTCAACATTCACAAATATAAATTTCTGACATTCAAAAACAAAACAAAAACAAATCAGTGACCAATATAGCCACCTTTCTTTGCAAGGACACTCAAAAGCCTGCCATCCATGGATTCTGTTAGTGTTTTGATGTGTTCACCATCAACATTGCGTGCAGAAGCAACCACAGCCTCCCAGACACTGTTCAGAGAGGTGTACTGTTTTCCCTCCTTGAAAATCTCACATTTGATGATGGACCACAGGTTCTCAATGGGGTTCAGATCAGGTGAACAAGGAGGCCATGTCATTAGATTTTCTTCTTTTATACCCTTTCTTGCCAGCCACGCTGTGGAGTACTTGGACGCGTGTGATGGAGCATTGTCCTGCATGAAAATCATGTTTTTCTTGAAGGATGCAGACTTCTTCCTGTACCACTGCTTGAAGAAGGTGTCTTCCAGAAACTGGCAGTAGGACTGGGAGTTGAGCTTGACTCCATCCTCAACCCGAAAAGGCCCCACAAGCTAATCTTTGATGATACCAGCCCAAACCAGTACTCCACCTCCACCTTGCTGGCGTCTGAGTCGGACTGGAGCTCTCTGCCCTTTACCAATCCAGCCACGGGCCCATCCATCTGGCCCATCAAGACTCACTCTCATTTCATCAGTCCATAAAACCTTAGAAAAATCAGTCTTGAGATATTTCTTGGCCCAGTCTTGACGTTTCAGCTTGTGTGTCTTGTTCAGTGGTGGTCGTCTTTCAGCCTTTCTTACCTTGGCCATGTCTCTGAGTATTGCACACCTTGTGCTTTTGGGCACTCCAGTGATGTTGCAGCTCTGAAATATGGCCAAACTGGTGGCAAGTGGCATCTTGGCAGCTGCACGCTTGACTTTTCTCAGTTCATGGGCAGTTATTTTGCGCCTTGGTTTTTCCACACGCTTCTTGCGACCCTGTTGACTATTTTGAATGAAACTCTTGATCACGCTTCAGAAGCTTTGCAATTTTAAGAGTGCTGCATCCCTCTGCAAGATATCTCACTATTTTTGACCCATTGAGCCTTTCAAGTCCTTCTTTTGACCCATTTTGCCAAAGGAAAGGAAGTTGCCTAATAATTATGCACACCTGATATAGGGTGTTGATGTCATTACAGAGATGCACATCACCTAATATGCTTAATTGGTAGTAGGCTTTCGAGCCTATACAGCTTGGAGTAAGACAACATGCATAAAGAGGATGATGTGGTCAAAATACTCATTTGCCTAATAATTCTGCACTCCCTGTATATAGATATATATGTTATTTCGTTCTACGTGTATTTTGATATAAATATATATATTAATATCACAATACAGTTAGAAGAAATATCAAACACACATCTATATATTTTTTAATTATTTATTTTTAATAATTTTTGTAATTTTATTTTTTAACGTATTTACATATTTTTTTTATATTATATATAAATATATATTTAACAATAATTATATATATATTTAATCAGTATCAGTCTACGTGTAATTTGATATTAATATATATATATAATTATATATATATTAATAGTAAAATACACCTAGACAGTGTATGTTTGTGTATGTATATGTGTATATATATATATATATATATACTTAGATCATATATATATAATATATAAATATGATCTAAGTATATATATATTTTTTACACTTAATAACTTTATTTTATTTGATTTCAGGCCAGCAGGGGGACTGTTATTACAGTTAGTCCTCCTGCTGGCAATGCCTCAGCCAGCTAACCCAGCCATGTGATTGTGAGGTCCTCGCAAGGACCTCACTCTCACATGGCCGGGGGGCCCCAGGAGGACGGATCTGCCGCGGGGGGCTCCCTCGGTAAGTAAAAAAAAAAACGGAGGGCGTACTATTAAGCCCGGCGGCGTTTAGAGCCGCTTAAAATAGGGCGTAATAGTACGCCCTCCGGTCTTAAGGGGTTAACATATGAAGTCAAAACCTTTCATATGGCAGTTAGACCAGATGCGTCCCATTTCTCTGGATTATCTTTGAGATTTTGCTACACTTTACTTGTGACATATTCAATTAATTGTCAAGAAATGAATGGTCAAGAAATTAGTAAGGTGCAAGCACTCCGGGTATATCATTACTATTTTATTATTTATAAAGCGCCATCAGATTCCGTAGCACTGTACAATGGGTTGACTAGAAGACATGTAATTGTAACCAGACAACTGGATGTACAGGAACAGAGGGGGTGGAGGACCCTGCTCAAGGAGCTCCAATCTCGCAGAAACCTCAACTGCCTTGATCTCCAGCATTTCTCCACTAAACTCCAAACTCACCTTTTACCCATCTCAAATCTAACTTGCCCTAACCCTGCAACCTCACTCTACAACTCAACTCTCTCCTCTCAACTAGACATCATGGAACCTCCTACAATTAAACACAGCAAGCGCCCCCAATTACAACCCTGGCACACTAAGCTGAACCGTTACCTCCAAAAATGTTCCAGAACTGCTGAACGCTGCTGGAGAAAGTCTCACTTTGCATGTGACTTCCTCCATTTATGCTGCGCTCCTACAGCCTGGCTCTTTCCGCTGCAAAAGTAAATTACTTTAACACCCTCATAAGTACACTGTCCTATCAACTCAAACACCTATTTCACACTTTTGATGCTCTTCTTCGCCCGTTTACTCCCCCACCTTCTATCACCTTGTCTGCCACAAACTTTGCATCTCACTTCACTGAGAAGATCTCTACAATCAAAGGAGAAATCTCTAATTTCTCTCCTTCCACTACCAATATATCACCCAACCCCACTCCCTCCACCATTCTACACTCATTCACACCTGCTACAGTAGAAGAGGTTTCTGCTCTGCTCTGGTCCTCCCGCCCCACCACCTGTTCCCTCAATCCTATTCCCTTGTATCTCATCCGCACTTTGTCTCTCTCTCTTGCTCTTCCTCTCACTAAAAATTTCAGTCTCTCCCTTTCCTCTGGCACATTTCCCTCACCCTTCAAACATGTAACCCCGATTTTGAAAAAGCCCAACCTTGATCCCAGCTCCCCATCCAACTACTGCCCTATCTCGCTACTGCCATTTGCCTCCAAGATCCTCGAGAGTTGTGTACACCAGATTGACTGACTTTCTTGAATCCAACTCTCTGCTTGACCCCCTGCAGTCTGGGTTCCGCGCTGGTTATTTTGTCAAAACGGCTGTGACCAAAGTATTCAACGATTTAATTGCTGCTAAATCTCGTGGCCATTACTCTATCCTAGTTCTCCTTGATCTTTCTGCTGCCTTTAGAACTGTTGATCATCAACTGCTTCTTCTCCGTAATTTTGGTCTACGGGATACTGCTCTCTCCTGGTGCTCCTCCTACCTCTCCCAGCGTTCTCTCAGTGTTTCTTTCTCTGAATCTGCCTCTTCCACCCAACCACTCTCTGTCGGCATCCCCCAAGGTTCTGTCCTTGGTCCCCTACTATACTCTATCTATACTGCCTCCCTTGGTAAACTCATCAGCTCCTTTGGCTTCCGTTATTATTTCTATGCAGATGACACGCAAATCTACCTATCCTCTCCTGATCTCTCTCCTCCCATCTTGACTCGTGTCTCTGACTGCCTCTCTGCGATTTCCAACAGGATGGATGCTCAATTCCTTAAGCTCAACCATTCTAAAAAAGAACTTCTGGTCTTTCCTCCCTCAAGTGTTGCTACTCCCGTGTCTGTCTCCCTCCAAGTCAATGGCGCTACCATCACCTCTACCTCGCAGGCTTGCTGCCTGGGTGTTCTTTTTGACTCCAACCTCTCCTTCACCACTCATGTCTAATCAATCACAAAATCCTGTAGCTTCCCTCTCAAAAACATCCTCCCCTATTTAACGCCGGATGCGGCTAAGGTGCTGCCCCCATGACTCCTCTCCTGCAACAGTCAAAGATTACATACTAAGCCCTCAGTGATATCATTAAGCAGCTTTATTGGGGAAACAGAACAAGAAATGCAATGTTTAGGCCTGCACAGAGGCCTTTGTCAAGCTAACACCTAAGTGCACACAACTACAATATATAGGTTACATAATTATACAACAATTTAATCCAAATAAAAGATAAATAAAATTTAAAAAATCACATTGTTCAAATGCTGGAAATAGATGTGTATGTAGCTGAAGGTTTAAGTGAATCCTTTTGTTTACAATAACACAGGACACAACATACTACCATTATTACTACTTCATATTACATATGTAGTATAATTGACATATGAAGACTGCAGCATGGTAAAGTAAAACAGTTCTACTAATATACAATGTATTGTAGTCCGCTGCTGACATACAAAGGATCCCCATCATTAAGAGACAGATTAGTCAAAGCTGACATTCCTGCAATTAGATTTAAGGGTACCACTCCTGAAAAAGGTGATTACTTGTACATTAATTGTGTTGCATGACACACTATGATCTAAGGTGAAATGTTAACCCATCCTCATAACGGTAAGAAATATTCTATCAACCATTTTGTCACATGCAACACACATTTCGTTGTGTATATCTTACACACAGTGCCCCTATGGTTAATTACATGTAGGACAAACCATACAAAAATTCAGGGAGCAGTTTTCTAACCACAAATCTACCATACACAAAGTTATGAGGGATTTAGCAATACCAGCCCATTTTTAAGAATATAGACATAATATTTCTCAAATGAAAGTCCAAATTATTGACCTTGTACTGGAGACAATCAGAAGGGGGCATAGAAACAAAAAGTTATTCTTGAGTGAAGCCTTCTGTATAAAGGAATTAGACACTTTGAGCCCGAGGGGCTTAAATGCTGAATATGATTTATTGTCTCTACTTTAAACTGTGCTGTAATTTTATTAGTCTAAGTGTTTTTACTATATCAATATTTCTAATACATTTCTTAATTTCTATAATGTTTTTATTGCAATGATTTACAAATTCTTTATGGTGCTGGCTGCTCCTCTCACCTGGATTCAGTTTCATCCTCAGAATCTTATCACTTTGGACACAATACTGCATTGATGCAGTTTATTGATATTTCAATTATTATGCACTTTATTTTATTCAATTAAGGTATTATGACTTATAAGCACTTTATACACATTAAATTAGATATGTTGATTGCACTTTTTGTACTGTGAATGATGAATTGTTGATTAATTCAATCTATTCTACTATGCACTTTATTTGTGGGGTATATCGGATTTGCATAATTTTTGTATCTAAAAATGATTATCATAGAACATCAATTGATGCGCTAGCATTTTAAATTTGTGCATTTTAATATTAATTTGCAAACAGTGATCAATGACAAATGTATGTAATGTCACTTTTTAGTGTGATTCCTTTACAATAATCTGGTGTGTTAATTTATGATGATAGAGTATATGTTTGGATTTTTTTGCCCCTTATTTGTATTTGTGGTTACTAGCACATAACATAAATATAATATATAACATAAATATATTATAAAATAAAAATATTTTGTAACTATCATACATTATATATTAGTAGCACACTGTTTCACTTTAGCATCCTGCAGTCTCCATCAATTATATTCAATATTATATTAAACATGTTCTACACCTGGATGTTCTACAGCAGTACTGGCAAAATATTCTGTGGACAGATGAAACCAAAGTTGAGTTGTTTGGAAGAAACACACAACACTATGATTGGCGAAAAAGAGGAACAGCACACCAATATCAAAACCTTATCCCAACTGTGAAGTATGGTGGTGGGGGCATCATGGTTTGGGGCTGCTGGACGGATTGCTATCATCAAAGGAAAAATGAATTCCCAAGTTTATCAAGACATTTTGCAGGAGAACTGCAAACCAGCTGAAGCTCAACAGAAGATGGGTGTTGCAACAGGACAATGACCCAACGCATAGAAGTAAATCAACAACAGAATGGCTTAAACAGAAGAAAATACGCCTTCTGAAGTGACCCAGTCAGAGTCCTGACCTCAATCCAGCACCAACACTTTATTTAGTCTACCTCAATACAAAAAAGAAAGTGGCTTGATCCTCTTTTTCCTACAGAGAACCGCAATTATGGAACGACCTCCCGCACACTTTCGAATCTTCCCCAGGCCTAAAATCCTTTATAAGTTCCCCTTCTGCATATTTCAAAACAGAATGGACCTGTCATGGTTGATTATATATTTCTTACCTGTTCTATGTTGAATTTTGTATATATTGTGTATGAATATTGTTTTTGTATTTTATTGTACCCTATTGTATCAATGCAATCTTTTGTGAACCCAGGGCATACTTGAAAATAAGAGATATCTCAATGTATCCTTCCTGGTAAAATATTTTATTAATAATAATAAAATTCTAAGCGTATTGTCTGGAGGAAACCAGGCACCATGCATCACCTGCCCAATTCTATCACAACAGTGAAGCATGGTGGTGGTAGCTTCATGTTTTGGGGTGTTTTTCAGCATGGGAAGAATGCATGCATACATATGCAGCAAATTACAGAGATATCCTTAACGAAAACCTTAGCTTTCAGGACTTAAGACAGGGCCATAAGTTCACCGTCCAAAAGGACAATGACCATAAACCAAGACAATACAACATTATACAATGCAATGCAATTAGTGACCACACTGTGAATGTACTTGAGTGGTCCAGATCTCAAACTTGAACCCAATCGAACAACTCTAGTGTGGTGTGAAAATGGCTGTCCAGTGACGGTCCCCATCCAATCTGACAAAGCTTGAGAGGATCTGCAGAGATGAATATCAGAAACTACCTAAATCTAGTACAAAACGTATTGCATTTATACCCCTCGGCAAAAAAAAAAAAAAAGAAGGTATTATCACTCTCACATGTGCTTCAAATAAATACTGAATTAAGGGTCTGAATACTTATGTTAATATGATATTTCAGATTTTTTCTGTTTGATATATTTGCCAAGGTGTCATACATATGTTTTTTTTTTTTTTTTTTTGCATTGTCATAATGGACTGTTGCATGTAGATTGCTGTGAAAAAAAATAAATTAAACAATTGTAGCATAAGGCTGCAACATAAAAATATGTGAAACAAAATTTGAAGGGGTTAGAATACTTTCTGAATGCACTGTATATATAAGGTCTCTTCAGCACCTGATACATTATACAAACATTCTCTAGAGGGTGCTGGATAACAAGCATATGACAATAATCATATGGAAAATTGAAGCCTAATGGCAATTGCTTTCCCAAGACATTAATTATTTTTTTTCTCATTTCATTAAATGTATCATCACTATTATCATACTGTGACATTATACACCCGCACATACACAATCACACACTAAATAGATCTTTCAATCTAGTTACCATGAAATTAGATCATTTGACAAAATGCAGAGTTATTAAATAAAAAAAATAAAAAACACATACCAAGAACATCTAGAATTTCAATGATTGTTGAAGGGATTGTAGAAGCAAATATACTACTTAAATTCTTTTATTTTTTTTCTCCATCAACCCTGGCAATGACCCAGAAGCAAGTAAAAGTATTAAAATATGTAAAGTGGGGGGGCGGAGTCTGACCGCCAAGCTGCACAGACGTGCATGGAAGGAGCTCGTGCCAGGCGGGCAGCAAAATGGACCATAACGGAGGCAATTCAGCCCAAAAACGCACCGAGGTGCGCTACCCACACTGGGGGTGCACCGCAGACTCGACGGACACCTTCCCGGAGCCTGTCGGAGCCCTGAATCCGAAAAGAGACCTGCGGCCTACGGGAGTAGGGGCCGGGGAGAGGCGGCCGCTCTCTCCGGCACCGGATCCCCTCAGAGGCGCTCCTGATCTCCCAACCCCCCCACCCCTTGGACCGGTGGGGGTTATCCCGGTATCCACAAACCAAGCGGACCGACACGACGACAAAAGACTGCAGCCTCGCAGCCAGCAGTGACCCCAGCCTGCCAGGGCACACCCAAGATGGCCGCGCAGCACGGGCCTAAAGGCGGGAACACTAGCAGTTATACACGCGCTCGCCAACTGGAAGCTCTAGACCTCCTCTGCTCAGGCTTCCACAAACTCATATGCAATAAGGCACTGTCCCACCGTCAAGCGGCTCGAATGGTGGCCTCTTGGCTCTGTCCGGAGACCCGCCGCCGCCACTACGGGCTTCCACAACAAGCCCTCAGGGCAGCCACCCGACCAACTGCACCATGACGACTGCAAGGGCGGAAATCCCGGGCGCAAGCGCCCAAGCTTCCACAACCCAGAGAGGGACCTGCCGACCCACACAACTTGCTCCACACTCAACGTACCCGACAACCTCGGGCCAGCAGGGCTCAGCCCCAAATGGGAGGAATTGGATCCAGACACTGCAAACCCGGGGCGTATCGACGCTGCCGACCAGGGAGGCCGTGAACAAACGAGAAGACGGGTGCAACACACACCAAGCACTGCCACAAAACTGCAACCAGGCAATCAGGAGAAATCCCAGGTACGACATGGCTCTACCAAGCCGAGGTATCGGCTGATCGTGCCACATACTCTTGAGTAAGGTACCCATGTCCCCTAAAGGACTTACAGCCAAAACCCAGCCTGTCGGTACCAAACTAGTGACTCAAAAGCTGCCGTAATATTGCAACACTTTACCTTATTATTTTAGCTTAAATGACCTAGTTATGCTCTATATTAGTTACACATGTTTGAACATAAGTCTATTCTTCACATAATGCTAATCATATTGTCCACCAGCAAAGTTACCCTAACCTAATATTGCTTCATAGCGACTTACTAATCTTAATAGAATAATAGTAATGCTGTTGTCCTAGCTTGACAAATGAATGATCACCCGCTAAATATATTACTAAACCCAGAAATGCTTCGGATTGTCCTTTGCATGCCTAATATGTAACAAAACTCGATGTTTTCATGTTTAAAAAAAAAAAAATATGAGCTGTATCAAAATGCCACTCATTGAAATGCCATGAATATGTCTGCAGTAGCGGTCGTGGCCCTGCAAGCTTGTTTGTAACCTATATGCACATGCAAAACTAAAGAATTTAATAAAAAAAAAAAAAAATATGTAAAGTGATGTGTGTGACAAAAGGCGCCTCAAAGTGTGTAAAACAATAAGTTATAAGCTACGCTACTACACTCAAGTGGGAATCTCTCTCACCAAACAGACATGCATAAACCAAAATGGAAGGGAGCCAAAAAGCCACCGACCTCAAGAGTGAAGCGTGAGAGTGGTTTTAATGTGGCCACCTACCCTAATTGAGAACAAAGGATCCTTATTTGGAGACTGGAAAATAAAAAAACTATATAGTGTAGAAACATTTATCACTTTATAACTGATAAAGTGTAATCAGTCCAACTCACAGGGATATAAGTCGCACAAAGACAAGCTCAAATCATAAGCACAGTGGTTTGTTAAACCACACAATTTCCTTGTAGCTTTAATACTCTGGGTGTTATCCTCAAAAGAAAAGCAGAGAGAAAAGAGGTGCAGTCTCCTTGTAAAGTATATCTGAACATGCACAACAGGTAATGTAATCAATGTATAACTGCTCACCTTCACTAAAGCCCACAAGACATGGCTCTAGGTAAATCTTGCCAAGTGCCAATTAAGGGGGCACAACCCTTCTTTGAAGCAGATGATATGGAGCCGCTCAATGGACAATAAAATAATGTATTACATATCATAAAATAAACAATTAAAACTTAAATTAAAAATAAGATTAAAAATCAAGTCGAAATAGACCTGTCCTTAAGCCTAGTAATACATTTTTTTATTGTCCATTGAGCGGTAGGTGGGGTAGATGGTCACATTGAAACCACTCACGCTCCACTCTTGAGGTCAGTGGCTGTTTGGCTCCTTTCCATTTTAGTTTATAAAGTATTATTACATTAAAAAAATAAATAAATAAGATATTAATTATTGGAGCTCACACTCTGACTCCTGGTTACATAGTTACATAGTTACATAGTTACATAGTTACATAGTTACATAGTTAGATAGCTGAAAAGAGACTTGCGTCCATCAAGTTCAGCCTTCCTCACACCTGTTTTTTGCTGTTGATCCAAAAGAGAAAAAAAAAAAAAAAAAAACCCCAGTTTGAAGCACAATTTTGCAACAAGCTAGGACAAAAAATTCCTTATTGACCCCAGAATGGCAGTCAGATTTATCCTTGAATCAAGCAGTTATTACCCTACATTGAAAGATTATATCCTTGAATATTCTGTCTTTGCAAGTATGCATCTAGTAGCTGTTTGAACATCTGTATGGACTCTGATAAAACCACTTCTTCAGGCAGAGAATTCCACATCCTGATTGTTCTTACAGTAAAAAAACCTTTCCTTTGCCTTAGACGAAATCTTCTCTCTTCCAGTCTAAACGCATGGCCTCGTGTCCTATGTAAAGTCCGGTTTGTGAATAGATTTCCACACAATGGTTTGTATTGGCCCCGAATATATTTGTATAATGTTATCATATCCCCTCTCAGGCGACGTTTTTCTAAACTAAATAGGTTTAAATTTGTTAACCTTTCTTCATAGCTGATATGTTCCATTCCTTTTATTAATTTTGTAGCCCGCCTCTGCACTTTTTCTAGTGCCATGATATCCTTCTTTAGAACAGGTGCCCAAAATTGCACAGCATATTCAATATGTGGTCTTACCAGTGATTTATAGAGAGGCAAAATGATATTCTCGTCCCGAGAATGAATGCCCTTTTTCATGCATGACAATACCTTACTGGCCTTGGCCACTGCTGATTGACATTGCACATTGTTGCATAGTTTGTTGTCTATAACAATTCCCAAGTCCTTTTCGTGTGTTGTTATCCCTAATTCGCTTCCATTAAGGGTATACGTTGCTTGTGTATTCTTTACGCCGAAGTGCATAACTTTGCATTTTTCAACATTAAATTTCATCTGCCATTTGAGTGCCCAGTCCTCCAGTCTATCTAAATCCTTCTGCAGCAAAGTAATATCTTGCTCACATTGTATTATTTTACAAAGTTTTGTGTCATCTGCAAACACTGAAACATGACTTTCAATGCTGTCTTCAAGATCATTTATAAAAATGTTAAATATTAAATAGACCCCTGAGGGACACCACTTGCCACCTCTGTCCAGCTTGAAAATTTACCATTAACGACAACTCTTTGTATTCTGTTTTTAAGCCAATGTTCTACCCAAGAACAAGCATTTTCATCGAGACCGATTTCCTTGAGTTTGAACACTAATCTTTTGTGTGGAACTGTATCAAATGCCTTGGCAAAATCCAAATAGATCACATCCACTGCAACACCCTGATCTATACTTCTACTTACTTCTTCGTAGAACGCAATCAAGTTAGTCTGACATGACCTGTGCTTCATAAAACCGTGCTGATTTTTGCTGATAACCATATTCTTCTCAAGGAATTCTTGAATATTATCCCTTAATAACCTTTCAAATATTTTACCAGCCACAGAAGTTAAGCTCACAGGTCTATAATTTCCAGTCAAGGATTTTGAACCCTTTTTGAATATAGGAACCACATCTGCCTTCCTCCAATCCTCCGGAACACTTCCTGAAAGAAAAGAATCTTGAAAGATTAAAAACAGAGGTTCACTTATTTCTACACTTAGTTCCTTAAGTACACGTGGATGGATACCGTCAGGCCCTGGAGCTTTGTTTATATTAACTTTCTTTAGTTGCTGCAGCACATTGTCTTGAGTTAACCAATTACAATTATTCTGCAAGTTTTTAGTAGCAATCATTTGCACATCTATTGCCATGGGTTCTTCTTTAATATATACGGAGGAGAAATAGTTATTTAGAATTCCTGCCTTTTCTTGGTCTTCATTAACTAACACCCCCGTTTCAGTTTTAAGTGTACCTATACTTTCATTTTTGGGTTTTTTGGAATTTATGTACTTAAAAAATGCTTTGGGGTTGGTTTTGCTCTCTTTAGCTATCATTTTTTCATTTTGAAGTTTAGCAAGTTTAATTGCCTTTTTGCACGCATTATTTGCTTTCTTATATCTTTTATAAGATGCATCTGATTTGTCTGATTTAAATGCTTTAAATGCCCTTTTCTTATTTTTAATCTCTTGTTTTACTTCTCTACTAAGCCACATTGGTTTTAATTTGTTTCTTTTATACTTATTTCCCAATGGTACATACTGAGAAATGTACCTTTCTAATATTTGTTGGAAGATGATCCATTTATCCTCAGTGTTCTTTTCACTAAAGAGTTTATGCCAGTCAATATATTGTAAAGCTTCCCTTATCTTATTGAAATTGGCCTTTTTAAAATTATATGTTTTAGTATACCCCATGTGCTTTAGTTTTTTTGAGTTTATTTCAAAGGACACTATATTGTGATCACTATTTCCCAAGTGCTCACCTACTTGAATGTTGGTCAAAAGATCAACGTTGTTTGTTAAAACCAGGTCCAGACAAGCGTCCATTCTAGTTGGTGCTTGTACAAGTTGTGACATGAAGTTGTCATTTAACAAGTTTAAAAACCTAATTCCCTTTGCTGAGCTACTAGTCCCTATGTCCCAATTTATGTCTGGGTAATTAAAATCTCCAATAATTAAAGTGTTACCAAGATTTGCAGCTTTCTCAATTTGCTCAAACAGCTGTTGTTCCTCGTCAATATTAACATTAGGTGGTTTATAACATATCCCAACCAATAGTTGGTTTCCCTTCTTTTCCCCCAAGCAGATATTTACCCATAAAGCTTCCACATTTTCCTCATCGCATTCAATTTGCTTAAGATTTGGCTTTAAATCATGGTTGACATACAAACATACCCCACCACCCTTCTTGTTTTTCCTATCCTTCCTAAATAATGTGTACCCATTTAAGTTAACTGCCCAGTCATGTGTCTCATCCCACCATGTTTCAGTTATGCCTATTATATCATATTGTTTAGTGTATGCTAATGCCTCTAGTTCCCCCATTTTGTTATTTAGGCTCCTTGCATTAGTAAGCATACATTTAATATCATGCGTCTCTTGTTTATTTTGTGAATTACCAACATTACATAGCTTCTCTGTTCTGAGCTTGCCCCTCCCCCCGTCTCCACCCTCCTTATACTGTTCTAAAGCCCATCTCCTTTCTGTCCTATCTCCATTTTGTAGATTGCTATGACCCTCCCCCCCTACTACTAGTTTAAAATCTCCTCCAACCTTCTAGCCATCCTATCCCCCAGCACTGCAGACCCCCTTCCGTTTAGGTGCAATCCATCACTATATAGGTTGTACCCAATCGCAAAGTCGGCCCAGTGCTCTAAAAACCCAAAACCCTCCTTCCTGCACCAAGACTTCAGCCACGCATTAACCTCTCTAATCTCCCGCTGCCTTTCCACTGTAGCACGTGGCACAGGTAATATCTCTGAGAATACCACCTTGGAGGTCCTTTTCTTGAGTTTGCTACCTAATTCCCTGAAATCATTCTTTAGGACCTTCCATCTTCCTCTTACTTTGTCATTGGTACCAACATGGACCATGACCGCTGGGTCATCCCCAGCCCCTCCCAATAATCCATCCACTCTGTCAGCAACATGCCGGACCCGAGCACCCGGGAGACAGCAAACTGTCCGGTTGAGCCGATCAGAGTGGCAGATTGCCCTATCTGCTCTCCTAATGATAGAGTCCCCTACCACCACAACCTGTCTTGCCTTCCTTACATTTTGATCCCCACCCGTACTAGAGGGGCTGTCACCTCGGCTGTTAGAAGTAACAGCTTCCTCTAATACAGCTACTCCTGAGCTGATGCTCCCAACATCTTCCCTCAAACGGGCAAATCTGCTAGGTTGCACCAAATCAGGACTAGCTAGCCCTTTCCTCTTCCCTCCCCCCCTGCTTCCTCGCCCCACTGTCACCCAGCTACATGCCTGTTCCCCATCTGTCATATCTCCTCCCTCTCCACTACCTGTCCCCACTAAACTCTGCTCAGTCAGCAGCAGACTCCTCTCAAGATTGTCGATCTCCCTCAAAGTTGCGATTTGCTTCTCAAGATCTCCAATCTGAGCTTCCAGAGAAGCCACTCGCACACAACCATCACAGAGGTATGGACCATGGACGGGTACATCCAGGCATCCATACATGCAACAAGATGTGCATTGAGTTAAACTAACAATCTTGCTAACACTCATTTCCCCAGATACAGATAAAAAAAAAAAAAAAATAAGTAAAAAAAAAAAATCTATATATATATAAATAAATAAAAAAATTAAAAATTACCTTGATAGTTTAAACCCCTAGTTAGTTGTAACTCCTGGTTTTTTAACTCCTACTTGAAAGAGTCTACTTAATAGAGTCTGCTTCCAAATAATGTGAGCAAGTTCAGTGAGTTAGGGGTGTGCCTTTATAGGGATACAAATCCCACACAGGTGCAATTAATAAACACTCCCCCCAATCAATCAAGCAGCAGCACAAAAGAGGGGGAAAAACCAGAACACCAGGAAAAAAATAAAAATAAAAAAAAAACTTTTTTCTTTTAAACTTTACAGACTGAACCAATTAAACAAAATAAAATACAAACCACTCTCCACAGTATACAAACCACTCCAAGCAACTCCTGGTTTTTTAACTCCTACTTGAAAGAGTCTACTTCCAAATAATGTGAGCAAGCTCAGTGAGTTAGGGGTGTGCCTTTATAGGGATACAAATCCCACACAGGTGCAATTAATAAACACTCCCCCCAATCAATCAAGCAGCAGCACAAAAGAGGGGGAAAAACCAATTAGTCAAATCGGGGCAAATTACATACATGTTTATTTTGTATAGCACCGAGAGGCAGTACAGGATTGCCCATTAGTTGGTCTAAGTGCCTGTCTAAGGCTCTCAGTGAGATTAAATAGAGCTTCCTGATTGGTCTTGTGCAACTCATCTGCTTTGTGGTCTGTTCAGATACTGGATGCAGACCATTTTAAGAGCTCCCTTGCAGTCCCTTTGTACTTCTTGATGACTCAGAGCGCCATAGTCAGTACTCTGAGTCATTAAATGTGCTTTGGAGCCATGAGGGAGCTTCTACCATGCTCTGCACCTGATATTGGTGCAGACCACAATTCTCTCCCATCGAACCATCAGGGTAGGCTCCACTATTGAACCACCAGGAAAGATAAGCAAGAGGGGGGTGAGCACACACACTAAGTCTCCTCTATTAAACACACACACAAAATTCACAGCCAACACACACACACCACTCACAGTAACAGAACCGATCTGGAACCCTGCATAGGGCCCTGGACAGCCTTAATGTGGCCCTGTTGGCAGCATATCGTTGATACAGGGTAGCCAAGAGGGTTTATCAAAATAAAAGATAACTGAATCCTCTGGCTCTCTAACTGAAAGCCTAATTCAGCGTGAATTTAGCTAATTAGATTTAAAATTTACTTTCAATTCCCAAAAATTCTCCCTTTAGTGAATATCCTGCGGAACTAATTCAAATGCTGATATTAATTCAAGGAACTTTATTTCCACAACCATTTTGGATTTTATTCTTTCAAATGATTCCATTTATTTTTTCATATAACAGTATAGACTTTTATAGTACAAAAATACAATGTGCAAAATGTACATATATCTAAAGCTGGCAACAGTGGGCCTTAAATGTATTATATATTTAACATTTCTGTTCTATTTTCAGTGGTGATATGATATTTCTGATAATATGATAATAATATTATTAATTTGTTCATTATTAGCTTGGTTTTCAGGCACATGTTAAAAATGTGTATTGAATATAATTAAAATGTGAACAAACTATGGCAAAAGTAAAACTTCACATAAATGAGACATGTATTAACTTAAGTTTCAGCATACAGCTTGACATTATGTATGATGTCCATGCCATCAGCTTAACGGTTAAAACAAGACCAAGTTATCACCTTATCTACAACAGTTGCTGGACTAGTCTGTGATCAAAAAGGCACGTGCCATTTGTTTACATGTAAACATAAGGCCTAAGCCTACCTGTGGCATCAGAAAAGAGACTATACACAAAGCACACTAGGTCTTATTTGGTTTAAGGAGTTGAAGTAAAACCATTAATCTCTTGGGGAAAGTAGTTCTCTGGTAGTTTAAGTAAACATTGTTAAATAAAGATCTATTAAAAGAAAGTAAAGCTTACAGACAACAACAGAAATATCAAGGGGCACCGCACATACTAATTCATGGTATTGTTTGTTTCTCTAAAAAGATCTTTGTTTTGAGATGTTTATTTGTTACGTTGTAATTTGCAATGTCATCTGAATGACGAAGGGTATGCAAGGTGTTTAATGCAGGTATTTCTAAAGGCTGCAGGTATTTAATGCAGACCCATACAGAAAGAAAAACAAATATAGATATGATAATATATAATGTACGGTATATATAAATCATACATGAGTAGTGAAAGCATTCCTGCTGTGTGTTAAATGTGAAAAAAAGATGAAATAGTCAAGTAAAAAATCCAGTATTAAGGCTGGGTTCTTTTTCAAAATCAAAGGGCACTTATAAGATAGATCATTAAATTATGGAGGTGTTAATAGCTTACTTTTTATTACATACTACTACATAACAAACAGAAATACCTTCAATACATTATTTCATTATTTACATTATTTTATATATATTTAACTGGATATATATTTTCCCATATAGCATTGTGTCATCAGGGAGGAGTTTACAGTCTAAAGGGCTTTAAGTGTTCAAAATTAATGTCCAATTTTCCCATGTCTTTATAAAAGGTAAATTTAACCTGCAAAAATGCACATATATAATTATCATTATTATTAATATTATATTTTATTAATTAATTGTTGAAAAAAGTTAATATGCTAAAATTTGCACAAAAATGTCCTAAGCCCTACAAAACTTACTTTTAATTAGCTACACACATGTTCTCTACAGCTAATGAAGATCTATCCACAAATAAACATAGAAACATAGAATGTGATGGCAGATAAGAACCATCCACTGACAGATAAGAAGCATCCACTACCCTCTCAGTAAAATAATACTTCCTGATATTATTTTTAAACCTTTGCCCCTCTAATTTAGGACTATGTCCTCTTGTTGTGGTAGTTTTTCTTCTTTTAAATATGGTCTCCTCCTTTACTGTGTTGATTCCCTTTATGTATTTAAATGTTTCTATCATATCCCCCCTGTCTCGTCTTTCTTCCAAGCTATACATGTTAAGTTCCTTTAACCTTCCCTTGTAAGTTTTATCCTACAATCCATTAACCAGTTTAGTTGCCCTTCTCTGAACTCTCTCTAAAGTATCAATATCCTTCTGAAGATACGGTCTCCAGTACTGCGTACAATACTCCAAGTGAGGTCTCACCAGTGTTCTGTACAATGGCATGAGCACTTCCCAGTCCCACATTTTGTTCAGCACTTACTTTAATGACACATCTCCAGTCTAAAGCTTCTCATAGATGTAGGCGGTTTAATTGAGATTAAAAGTGTCCATGGGAAAGCATTTCTCAATGCTTTCCTATGGACACTCTGCGCGATGAAGGCATAATATGCCTCCAATGTCGCAGATGCGCCTCTAGTGGCTGTCCGGAAGACAGCCACTGGTGGCTGGCTTAACCCCAAATGTAAACATAGCAGTTTCTATGAAACTACTATGTTTGCATCTGAAGGGTTAAAACCTGAGGGACCTGGCACCCAGGCCACTTCATTGAGCTGAAGTGGTCTGGGTGACTATAGTGTCCCTTTAAATTGCTAGAAAGCCAATCAGCAGGAGTTTTGATGTTGCATGTATGTTACTCATTCAGCCTGTCCATGGTGCCTGGGGTTAACTTCATGTCCAAACTGTGTGAGTAAAATGGCGCTGGAGAGGAGAATTTGGGGCTAAGCCTTTTGTGAACAGTTTAACACCTAAAGGTAAACAAGTGCCAGGGACCTCCTGGTGCCATAAGAAGTCCATTTCAATCAAGTTCTCCCTTTAACTTTTTTTTTTTTTTTTTTTTTTTTTTAGCTCAACAAAACGTGTCAATGTTTCAGGCTGCCAGAACTTTTATCAAATATACATACAAGCAACCATCTCAGAAATATGTACTCAGAATTATGCATTCACATTGTATCCACAATTAATTAATGTGTTTCATAAATAACACAACTTAAGTATGATATTTACCAGAGATCTGCCTGCTAACATCTGCCAAGTCAGAATTAAATAAGAGGGGTTTGCCGGACAGATATCTTCTGTAAAAAAAAAAAAAAATTGGAATGTTGATGCACAGCCAACTGATGAATGATGTATCCATGCAGTTTAACTATGCG
The DNA here is from genome assembly GCF_036172605.1 of Pelobates fuscus. Lineage (NCBI taxonomy): Eukaryota > Metazoa > Chordata > Amphibia > Anura > Pelobatidae > Pelobates > Pelobates fuscus. Next base: position 146,451,767 of record NC_086319.1, read on the forward strand.
AACACAAGATCATGTTAACAGTTGCTTAGAAATAGTAATATGTTTTATTGGATTGCGTATAGACTGCATTTTGCATGTGTATTGCACCTGCAATAAGCATAATGTTATCTATGTGCTGTAACAGCTGTGTTGATTATTGGATGCTTTGCTTACTGGGTAATAGGTGACGTGGAAGGGGACTTAGATGGATGTGATAGGGGACATGGAGGAAGGGGCAGGGGGGACATGGAGGGGGACATGTATGTATACATGAATGGAAGAGTTTGGGGACAAGGCAGAGGTTAGAAGGTTAGGAGAGGAGTGGGCCAGCATGTAGTAGGGGACAATCTTTAGAAAGTGTAGCACTAGCGCATCGTTAGATGCATTTATGCCAAGCTCAGGGTGCTGTCTGCATAGTATGCCCTTGGTTGGTCATCATGCATGATTGTTAGGCAGTCTAACGTGCATTCACACCAGGCTGACCCTCTAATTCTTCTTGCAGACACACCCCAAATGTTTGTCCCTTTGAGCAATTCTGGTTACATGATTCGGGAACTGAACAGCCACACGGAGACCATCCTGGAGCTAGTTAAGCTTAATTGCTACTTTGTAGCAATTTCCACCGCAGTGTTCTAAGTGTTCGTCTGGGTGGCCACATATCCTATGGACGACCACGAGGTGGCTGCCATCTTGTTTGCATGAACACAGGCAGCGGTGTTAGGTCGTCGAGTTCATGGAACTATTTTCGGACACTGAAACTCCCGAACACCGCTGGACTTCCATGATCGCCTGGGTTCAGTTTTATAGCACTTAGGAAGACACTGTTCGGTGGAAACGTTCCCACGATCAAGGGGAACAAGCTCCAGGGTAAGACTACTGACTATGTTCGGTAGTTTGTTTGTTTTTAAACTACCGAACTAGACCGACCGCAGATTCTCTGAAACTGTTTTGGGTGTGGGACTATGCGTGTGGTCGCTCAAATTATGACTTCCAGGAAATTCTAGGAAGCAGCGATTGACTTAGGTACCCGGTCTGGGTGCCAGGCGGTCCTTCACAATATATAAATAATAAAATAAAATAAAAATGAATATGTGTAAAAATAAAGATAAAACAGATTAATATTTTAAAAAATAAAGAAGATAAAACTGACCAATATTTTGCTAATACACTTCCAGCACTACACAGTCTACATTACCCAAGATACTAGTCGCATGGCGTGCAATTATTGCCGCACATCACGTAACCAGCCCCATCTGAAGCCCTCCAAGAGCCAGCACCTTCCGACATCTGCCAGAAATATGTACTCAGAATTATGCATTCAAATTGTATCCACAATTCATTAATGTATTTCATAAAAAAAGTTAAGTATGATATTTACCAGAGATCTGCCTTCTAACATCTGCCAAGTCAAAATTAAATAAGAGCGTTTTGCCGGACGGATATCTTCTATTAAAAACAAAAAAAAATTGGAATGTTGATGCACAGCCAACTGATGAATGATGTATCCCCCAGTTTAACTATGCGAACACAAGATCATGTTAAAGGTTGCGTAGAAACATTCATATTTGTATTGGATTGCGTATAGACTGCATTATGAATGTGTATTGCACCTGTGCTGTCACAGCTGTGTTGATTACTGGATGCTTTGCTTACTGGGTCAATAGTACTTTTTATGCTTCCAACAACAGGCTACATTAGGGATGTGCATGGGGAAAATTTTTGGTTGGGCATTCCGAAATTCGGGACTTCGGCAATTCGGAACTTTGGCAATTCGGAACTTCGACACTTAGGGACTTCGGCAATTTGGCACTTCGGCTATTCGGCTATTCAGACGTATCCGAATGTGCGAATTGACCGAAATTCTACGGATTTGCCATTCGGAATGAAACGAATTGCACATGTCTAGGCTACATATTACACGTCATTAGGGGCAGACCTAGGAGTTGGCAAATGCAGCCCCAACGGGGCACAGGTCGAGGGGGGCACAAAAGTCAGTTGGCAAACTGTGTCCTCGGGTAGTGTGCGGCTCCATAAACTAGGAGGAGAGTGCCTCCACCTTGTGCTTTGCATAAGAGCATGTCCCTTTTGTGCTCTGCCTCTGTCATTACCTGTAAGAGCCCGTGCTACCTTCACCTTGGGCGCCGGCTGTGTGAGAGAAGGAGCTGCCTGCCACTTGTGAAGGAGAGAGGGAGATATGGGTGGAAGGAGTAGGGGCACATGAATCAAAGTGGTAGGCTGACATTTATTCAAGGCGAAAGGGACATGGAAGGTAACATGTATGGAAGGGACAGGGGGACATGGAAGGATACATGTATGGAAGGGGTAAGGACATGGAAGGGGTCATGTATATCAGGGGTAGGGGACATAAAAGAGGACATGTATGGAAGGGGCAGGGGGACATAGAGGGGGACATATATGGAAGGAGTAGGCTACATGTATGAACATGGTAGGTGAGGTGAAAGGGGACTCGGATAGATGTGATAGGGGACATGGAGGGGGTTATGGAAGGGGGTATGGAGGGCAACATGTTTGGAAGGGGCAGGGGCACGTGGAGGGGGACAGGTATGGAAGGGGTAGGGGACATCGTAGAGGACACAGAGGGGAGGGGAACATGTATAGAAGGGCAGGAGGACATGTATGGAGACATGGAGGGGCATGTATTGGAGGGGTAGGGGACATGGAATGGGACATGTATGGAAGGGGTAGGGGAATATGTATGGAAGGGTAGAGGCAAGGCTGGATTAACATAGGGGCTGGTGGTGCTGCAACTCCAGCCCATGCCTATTTAAAAAGCAAAAAATAGGCCCATTGATTTAAAAAATATATATCTATATTTATTTATTTTATGTTTTTCTAATTTTCATTTTTGTTAACTAGTCTTCATATGATCTTGCTTAAATATGGAAACAAAGCTGGTGTGGACTACCTGACAATGCAATTAGTTAAGGTAAAGCTGACTTTGGGCACTATGCAGATGCTCTTGCTGCTTTAGTCTCTCTAACACTGTGGCATGTTCCCTTTGTTCTACACTTACTACATACAGAAGGTTAGGAGAGGAGTGGACCACCGTGTGCTAGGGGACAGTTCTTAGAAAGCGTAGCACTAGCGCATCTTTATACGCAATTATGCCAAGCTCAGGGTGCTATCTGCATAGTATGCCCTTGGTTGGTCATCATGCATGATTGTCAGGCAGTCTAACGTGCATTCATGCCAGGCTGACCAACTAATTCTTCTTGCAGACATGCCCCTTTTTTGGACGTTTGTCCCTTTGAGCAGTTCTGGTTACATGATTCACATCAGTGGCCCACGCTTTTGCACCGTGAAAAAATAAATAAATGAATAAAATAGGAATAGGAGTAAAAATTATATAAAATATAAAAAAATAAACAAATATAAAAATATATAATTATATATATAAATAATAAAATAAAATAAAAATGAATATGTGTAAATATAAAGAAGATACAGACTAATATTGTGCTAATACACTTCCGGCATACACAGCCTACATTACCCAAGATACTAGTCACATGGCGTGCAATTATTGCCGCACACCACGTAACCCGCCTCATCTGAAGCCCTCCAATAGCCAGCACCTTCAGACGTGTTCGTCATACAAACCCCATAAACAATTTCCGCCAACCACGTGGCACAGCATCAGAATCTCGTATAACGCGACCGGTCTTCTTAACCCAAAATAACCACTTTAGTACCCCCGTTTTTATTCAAAAATAAAAAGATCACCTATTTATAACATAAAGTTTTCGTTTATACCCTTTTTAATTCATTTTGCAATGTACATTTCAATCTTCTGTTTCATGTTGATGACGGCATTTTGATGCCAAAATTTGAAATTAAGTGTATGTTTTCCCTATATATTCCCCAATGTACCGGGTTATATGATTTTATTAGCATTTGAAGAAGTCGTGGGTTGGCGAAACATGTGGTTTGTTTTTAATTACTATTGCATTATTAAAGGAATATTGGCTATTTTATCCTCGTGCCAAATACTTTTAATATTTTTTTTTTTACCTTTATTTATTTTAGCCTAATCACATAGATTTTCGGAGATCAACTCACCAAAGAATCCAAGGTGGGGATTATAGCACCTACGCCTTGTAAATTGAGCAGTAGTTCCTGCTCAACTAAATGTGAGTATAAGACCTTTTTATTGGTTAATCTACACATATTTTATACACATAGAATGAAATAATATATATATATATATATATATACATACATATATACGTATATATCACTATATATATACCTATATATAAATACAAATATTTAAAAAAAATTATATATATATATATATATATATATATATATATATATATATATATATACATATATATACACATATGTGTATATATACATATATTAATTCTACACCTGTACATGGGGGGTACTGTTTTACTCGGGAGACTTTGCTGAACACAAATATTAGTGTTTCAAAACAGTAAAATATATTACAACGATGATATCGCCAGTAAAATTGAAGTTTTTTGCATTTTTCACGCACAAACAGCACTTACACGGACGATATTATTGCTGTGATACTTTTTACTGTTTTGAAACACAAATATTTGTGTTCAGCGAAGTCTCCCGAGTACAACAGTACCCCTCATGTACAGGTTTTATGGTGTTTTCAAAAGTTACAGCTTTAAATATAAGGCTTGTGTTTCATTTTTTTCACATTAAAATTCGCCAGATTGCTGATGTTGCCTTTTTGACCCTATGGTAGCCCAATAATGAAAATTACCCCTATGATGGCATACCATTTGCAATAGTAGACAACCCAAGGTATTGCAAATGGGGTATGTCCAGTCTTTTTTAGTAGCCACTTAGTCACAAACAATGGCCAACATTGGTGTTTTTTGCATTTTTCACACACAAACAAATACTAACGCTAAATTTGGCCAGTGTTTGTGACCAAATGGCTACTAAAAAAGACTGGACATACCCCATTTGCAATACCTTGGGTTGTCTACTATTGCAAATGGTATACCATTATGGGTGTAAATGTATTTCCTGGGCTACTATACAGTCTCAAAGGCAACGTAACCAATCTGGCGAATTTCAATTTCAAATGTAACACGCTATATTTGACCCTGTAACTTTCCAAAACACCATAAAACCTGTACATAGGGGGTACTGTTTTACACGTGAGACTTTGCTGAATGCAAATATGTGTATTTTATTGCAGTAAAAGAAAACAGTATTATGACATTGACAGTTAAAATGTCATGTAGAACTAAAACAAATAACAAAATTTCTTATTTTCTCCCATTTTTTTCATATTAAATTATGTTTCATAGCTAAATATTTGATATTAAATGAAAGCCATGTTTCCCCTGAATAAAATGATATATAATAAGGGGGGGTGCATTTAATATGAAAGAGGTGAATTACGGTTGGACAGACATATAGCGCAAATGCCAGGTTTTGATTACGTTTTGTTCTGTTCACAACGTGTACATTTGGCTCAGTCCTTAAGGGGTTAAGGGGGTTAAAACTTCCAGTGTGAAGGCAACTGCAGGCTAAACAAAACATCAGTAGATATTTTGCAATATTTGACTGCTAAGTTGAATGGCAGGTTTTAAGTTGTCATTCAAGTTTTCATAATTGTATACCATGGTGACAACCTGTATTTTTATTTAATGTACATATGTCTTTATGACAGATAATTTGTACAACATATTTGTTTCGTATAGGCTAAAAGTGGTTTCAGCTGGAAAAAAAAATCAGATGAAACCAGAAACCAGATTATGTGTTTAAACAAATCTCACAGTTATTGTATTTGCAAATCATCTTTCAGCACTCCTGTCCCAATTTGCTTTGGTATGTTAGTGTACTACTATTTTCAGTAGTTTAACCACTTAATGATCAATGACATGCCAGGAATGTCCTAATGTAAATGGACCATTGATTTCTAGTCCGTGAAGAGTTAAAGTTCTTTAACGAACTTACTCTGAGGTTTGTTTGTTTTTGGTTTTTTTGTATTTCTTGTTTTATGTGTGGTAGTGTCATGTCATTCATAGGTCACAGTGAACGAATAGATTTCATTTGCAGTGTGTTAAATAATAAGAAAACAATTATTGGAAATTTGCTCTAGCAGAGAGCTGTGAATGCACTCATTTAGAGCTGAAGTGCACCAAAGTTACTAATGAAGAGCTTAAAATCTCAAGTCCTACACTACAAGCCAGCTTTTCAAAGTGATCTATCACTGCAAACTTGAAAGGGCCAATAGCACAATAAGTAGGGGTGAATTTCTACTCACCAGGGCTACATTTTTACTCCCCATTACATTTATTTACAATACTGAAATGTTCTAAACTGTACTGGACCTTCCTTTCATACCATTCATGTAAAATTAAGCTGTTACTTACCATCCTCTAAGTCATCTCCTCACTGGTGCTCCACTACTTCTCCAGAAGGCCCTTATTAGTGATAATCTTCTGGTAAATCCAATGCTTCTCATAGAAAAACAAAGGGTGGCAGAATGGAAGTGTGACAATGTATCCTTTAGGAAAAAAATTAAATCCAAAGCTTTCCTATTAGAAGTCTCACATCCACTTTGAGCAAGCTTCAAAGCATGTGAGGAAAAGTACTTTCCCGGGTGTCTTATTGATGTCCAGGAGGGGTGCATCCTAAGTGTTTTGTAAAAGTGCTGATTTGTTGTGAGATACCAATTTTATAAAGTAAGAAAGAGCCACTCTTTAGGGATTTGGGGTTTCCCTCAAGTTACATGAATCAGATACGTATACATCCATATCTTGCCGAGAAACACAGTATCTTTCTCATCAGTCAAACCTCAATAACTGAACCACAGTTTTATATATAAGTTGATGGTGCATATATCTCCAGAAGGCCTGCTCATTCCTGAATAATGAAGATATTGCCTTGGAATTCTATTAGCGGATTGAAGCTGATAGGATGCACAGAGTACATGTAGACCATTATGTTTGTTGGCCTTATGTGTTTCATATTTGAGGATGCATATTTCTTTGTGAATTCATTCTAACTACACAAGATGCCTGCATCCACTGGAAAGTACATATCTGAAATTATACTTCTTTATAACATGCTTCCTTATCATTTCCAGATAACTAAATTGCTGCTGAGTCAACTTGTTGAGTTTTTATGCCCTACATTTCATTTTGCTCTCTTTTACAGTTCCTCTCTAACAAAGCATCATTTAGCCATGACAAACTGATATTACATAACATATATATTATTTATCTGAATCATATACTGATAATTATTTAGATGTGTATTATATCTCCTATGTTATTTTTTGTTGCTATGTCAATATAATGTACATTCATGTACTATCACATTTGCCCATATTAAAGCATTATTGTCCGTGCTCTGGCCACACTGCTTAGTTTTGCAACATTGCCACATTGCTTCTACATAAACACAATTACTGCTACCTTGCTCATTATTCTACTTGTTACACATAATATACTATTGACCACCGCATTGTCCATAATCCTCCCATATTGCTTCCATATGCGTCATTGCCCATTCAATCCTATATTGGCTCCCTTCTTATTGTCATATCTTTTTTTTCTCTGTGATTTAATAATGCAAACTGAATAATATTGTGAGTGTTTCGAGTACATTTCAAAAAGTTAGCCTCTGGTCAGATGACTCCACATAGGCCAATCTGCTCCTACACTCATTCTACAGCTCCTACTCCCTGGTTACCAATTTCATCTCACCATTTTTCGACCTGCTCTGCCTTGCTTTTTAGATTGACCTCCATTCTTCATTTAAGAACATACACTTGTGTCATGAGTCATCCTTGAAATGCCAGGATGGGTAACTATCCTGCCCTGCACCCATTGAGTTATTTCTTGTCATTATTTGCCTATTTTATTATTTATTTATTTATTTATTTTGTGTGGTGTGGGGAGAGACAAATACATAAAGGAAACAAAAGGGGGGAGTCATAAAAGGTGGGAAGACAATTCAGAAATAAGAATCATGTGAGGGGTGAAGGGGTGTAAGCATGAAACTGAATGAAAGGGAGAAGGGGAAACAGTAAATTGCTGGACAGATACAGAGTTAATTAGTTGTGCATGGTTGTGTTATTTTGTGTGCCTATGTTTTTTGCTTAAGGTTTGGCATTAATGTGCATGCAGTTGACCTTATTTATTATCACACAACTATTCTTTTTTCTTTTATTCTAAATTCTTTATTGAGAGAAAGTTGTTTCACTCTCTTCCATTTTCTTTCTTTTTTTTTCACCATATTTAACAAATCATAAATGTTTGAAATCATACATTTTACATGTGCATAAGTTACGTCTGTACAGAAAATAGTAATTATTAATTGTCAAAACATAAATTGAATTTAGCATTCACATAATTGAGTTTAAATACTTTCATTCATCAGCATGTATTCAAACTACATTCATACCTTGGGTTCCTGAAAGAGAGAGAAATTAAAAGTTGCCATCTGTCTATGCGTGTAGGTCAGAGGAAGGTTGATAATAACACTCATCAAATTGCTTAGTTGTATAAGTAATTTAACCAGGGTTGCCATTAACTTTCACATTTTTTTACTGTGTCTACTTATGAAGAAACTGCGTTTTATTCGATATTGATATGTAATTTGTTCAGATATGGTGGACCACTCTAATATAGTAGATTTCCAATTAAGTGCTATGGTTATTTTAGTAGCAAAAAAAAATTAAAATATGTGTAATCAGATATTCTTGGGATTTATTACAGACTGGAAAAATCTATTGTAAATTCATCAATATTAAGGAATTTCCCTCTCTTCAAAGTAAAACCAATCAAAGGTACTGATATTAGCTGTGAAGTGGGCCAGCATTGCAGATTTGTGTAAATGGTAGATATCAGGGTATAATTTATAGATTAGAATGTCATCGGCTATTCTTGGGTGTTTACCCAGCCAGATATAGTCTTTGAAGAGAGCTGAAAATCTATTGAAAATTTTAGTATGCACTCTTAATGGGATTGTTCTGAGTAGGCACTCACTACGTTAATCCGACCAGGCCATGATATCTCAAATCCTCTCCGGATGGAGAGATATGATGAGAGAGTGGTCAACATTTCATTATAATTAAGTTCTATCATATGCCTAATATCAAATTTGATTTTGATCCCATATAGTCAATGAGTTTTATTCACAACCACTATTCTTTATTTATGGCATATCATGCTTGTACAATAATACCTAATGCCTCAATTTTTGGTGCTACATCCAGTATTTCCACAGATAAGTTGTATTTTCTGTATCTAATTGCCATGGACACGCCTATTCTGTGTGTACATACTTTCTTTTTCAACATTACAAATTTGGTTTATCCTTTTTTCTGAATTAGCTCAATGCTCTACAGAGCCAATCTGAATTCCCTTACTGTGGTTAATACCATATATTATGGGCTATTGTAACACCTATTATAATGTACCATGGCACTCCATATATTGGAAACATATCTTTATTAGAATCAAAATAAGATAAAAATAGAAATGTATATGGTACAATCTATTATATGGCATTTAAGGAAACTCAAATACATTGACAATAGACAACCTACATGATCCAAGAAAGATTTGAACATGCAGAAATACTAATAAACCCTAAGTGTTACCTTGAGAAAGTCAGACAGAGGAGACCACAAACTCCAACATTTTGACTCCTAGGTCTTTTTCAAGGGGATCAATAAATAGTATACATTATAACATTTATTCATTATTACTAACTGGGTAATAGGATTTCTCTATGTAGCACCCAATCAATTTCTGAATATTAAATACTTACTGTGGTGCGCTTCAATAAATATTGTTCTATTGTAATACCTCACACATTGTTTACCCCTTGGTCACCCATTTAACCATGGTGCTTTCATTTTGTTCTGATACTCCTAACTGTTTTTTCTCTAAAGCCTAGATCGCTCACTACATGATAGTCATGGAGCTACAGTTATCCACGTGGCGTCCTCCCCACTCTTGCAGCATTTTATCCTTGTAATACCCCAACTGTGATAATTTTCACTCTAGCCAACTTAGTTTCCCCATAAGTCATATATCCTATTCTGTTTTGAAAAGCTCACTACCCTCATAATGTACTTTCAGGTTTTCTTTTCTGTACATATTACAAATGTTTTGGTGTATGCTATTTCTATCCATCATATATCATATAAGATACTTTGGCCTATGACCATACATTTTTACTTTTGAACTTATGCAAGTGTCTTACATGTATGTATTTTTCTCTGCTTGCTATACTAAGTCAGAAGGTTCAGATTTTTCCTTTCCCTGGTCCTCTATTCAACCCCTGCTGCACTGTACCAAGGAAATTACCATCATTAGGCCTATATGCCTACAAGATCCCTCTGTATTATGGATTGACAGTACTCTATATCGACAAATGCATCTTAATCGATAAAGAAGATGCCTCTTCTCCCCCTCTTGCTTCCTTTCTCTCTATCCTTCTTGGTTTTTTAGACTCCTGTCTATTTGTTGGTAATATCACCTTAATGCAGACAGTATCCTCTATCCTTCCTTCATCATCTTTAATTTCCTGCCATTCAATGTTGTAGCAAATTGTTCTGTCCTGTCCTGCTCTTATCTGGTCTTATTTGTAATCCAGACATACTCTTCTTGATCTTTTACTTTCTCTTTCTTGACCAGAGATGTGTATGTATGTATGTATGTATGTATGTATATCTCTCTCTTTCTTCCCACTTTATATACCTTTAGTGTTGAAAATATTTCCATTAATGCTAAGAATACTATAATCCTATTAAGCAACTTAGTCTCATTCGATGGGACCACTAGTCTAAAGTCGAAGTTTTACTAGTCCATGAAGCTTACTTGCTAGCTTCTCACACCTTCAGCCTACTAATATATTATGTATATTATAGGCACTTTTTTCTCTCTCACGTAAAATATTCTAAGACTAAGGTGGCATGATTGTACTTCACAAATCCTGCCCTCTCCACTATCACTCCACATTTTGACCCTAATGGTAAACCTTTTGCTCACTCTACGCACTGACCCATCCCTATCTAATTTTTTTGCATTCATTTTAGTCTGTTTTGCCCTCTTTTTTTTTTTTTAACCTCCTATCTTATTTTTGGGGGTGATTGTAACGCAGTCTAAATTCCAGCACAGGAGAACGGAGAGCAGGAGATCCCTGCTTGTCTTTTGCTCTGATAAACTTTTTGCCCACTTCCTATCCATCTTTTATCTGTTGGATATTTGGAGAGCTCAACATCCTTAAGAACTTGAATTTAACTTTTCTACATTGATTTTCACGTCCACATAATTCATACTCATTTTATTGCATTCTCTTGCTATACCTGTTCTGGCTACTACATCTTTTCTCTTCTTTGTATGACTCTCTCTTGGGGTTCTCCTTCACATATCTTCACGCCTTTCTTTCCGATTTGTAATTAACCCACCAGGACTGCTCCTTTTTCTCTTTACTTTTTGCACTTACAATGGAGCCCTTTCTCCATGCTCTCTGACCTTGCCAGGATATTTCAGGCATTAAAAATTATGGAGATAGGTTAAAAGCAGCTGAACAGTCACATGGCATCACAGCTTCAGCGATTTCATGCCATTGGGCAACAAAACCCAATACAAACATCTACCGGTACCTGTTAAGAGAGGATGAATCAGCATGGGTCGGAAGACTAAGAATCAGAAACCCGACAGGCCACGGCAAGGCATGGACATAGGAGACCTGCTGAGAATGGCGCAGGGGGCTGCTAGGCACAAGATAGCTGACTACCCAGAGATGTACTCCGACCTCCTGGATGACTTTTCCCGAGGGGAGAAAGTACTTGATCTGCAGGCCAGGTCAGCACCAGCACCAAAACCCCAAAGCACAGATTTAGCACCAGTAACAACAGAGGTGCCCGAAAGATGACTGGCAGATAGTGATGTCCCGAACAGTTCGCTGGCGAATAGTTCCTGGCAAACATAGCTTGTTCGCGTTCGCCACGGATGGCGAACATATGCGATGTTCGGTCCACCTCCTATTCGTCATCATTGAGTAAACTTTGACCCTGTACCTCACAGTCAGCAGACACATTCCAGCCAATCAGCAGCATACCCTCCCTCCCAGACCCTCCCACCTCCTAGACAGCATACAATTTAGATTAATTCTGAAGCTGCATTCTTTTTTTTATTATTATTTTTTTTTTACAGAAGTGTGTTATATTTGAGCATGCTAGGCTGAACGTGCGTATATCATGGCTAGTTTTACTGAGGGTATGAGTATATAGCAGTACATTGTTGTGAAAGATGGCTGTCATGTTTAGGGTGTAGCTTGCACGTTATCAACTGTGTATTTATATCAGCAGCTCCACCACTATTTATAAATCAAGTGTGAGTCGCCCCATGAGATGAGACTAGTGAATAACATAATACATGAACGGTTAAGGTAAAGGCATGTAAGGAACTACGACAATAAACTCTTTAGGAGGTGAAATAATGACATGTTTAAACGCTTGCTACTTTACGATTAGTTAATGTGCAGAGAGCAGTTCATGTGATCAAAGGCATGGTGTGGAGGATCGGCTATAGTGGGACATGCTTGGCAGGCTGCTGTTTACTGCTTGTGCTCATCCGATCCCTTCTGGGTGCCAGGTGCAGACCGTGGGAGTCCCTGATACCTGGAACAACAAAGGCAAGTCTCTGGCTGAAAAGACTCCTTGTGGGTTTTAAAATTCGCCTGCCTATTGAAGTCTATTGCGGTTCGCCCGGTTCACCCGTGCGCGAACATTTGCGGAAGTTCGCGTTTGCTGTTCGCGAACGGAAAATTTTATGTTCGCGACATCTCTACTGGTAGACCTCCAGTTGACTACCCAAACTGATGTGGCAGGCCTCCCATCAGACATTCAGGGGCTGACAGAATGGCTGGGCACCATGAAGAATACATCTGACGCCCACGAAGCACACATCACCTCCTTGCAGCAGGAGATCCAGGGACTACGGAGCCGCAACAAAGAATATGACCGCAGATTTGCAGCCCTGGAGGACACTAACTAAGACCTAACCCATATGGTTACCGACCTGTGCACTAATTCCCCCCCACCACGCGCTGGCTTATTGCCCAGGCCGTAAAACCAGCATGACAAGTTATAAACCTGGTGGTATATCTATACCCTACACGTACATCATACACTAACCCGATTAGCCAGACATTCAGACAACTGGGACACTAAAGATGTACCTAGATTAGCTTAATGTGACACGAATATAAACACAAAAATTCACCCCACAATATGCTGAGCTGAACCCACACAACACTGTTGGCTTATTACGTTTTGTTTTCTTTTATACTGTGACAATGCTCGTATCTCAATGATGTATTGTTAAACCTTGTGGTTTGAAACAAAAATACAAAAAATACAAAAAAAATAAAATAAAAAAAGTAGTCACTTATGTTGGTGTTGTTCTGTTGACAATGTCTGGCCATTCTTCCTCTATCTTGTCATTGTTCTTTTGACCCAGTATTAAGAAATTTCTGGATATTAATTAAAGGACCACTCCATACTTCCAACTACTCAGTAGTAGATATACCTCCAATGAATACATGCATGCATATTTCCATGTATCTTTTCATTGGGACTATAGTCTAAAAGAGCTTACAAAAGCTTCAGTTCTTATGACTGCAGCCTTTGCAAATTTTATTATATGCAAACAAAATACAATATAGTCTATGTATGCCTATAATATTGGTGCATATTGATGCAGTGTGTTTGTGTCTAGTGGAAGCAGTGTGTATTTGTGTATAAGGGATGTATTATGTGTTTCTGGTTGTGTGTAAGGGATGCATTGCGTGAATCTGTGTTTGTATGCATAAGGGATGCAAGGTGTGTGTCTGTATGTGTGTGCATTGAGTGTAAGAGATGCATTGTGTTTCTGTGTGTATGTAAGAAAAACAGTGTGTGTGTTTGCATGTGTGTGTAAGGGTTTGCATTGTATGTTTCTGTGTATGTGTGCAAATGATGCATTGTCTTTGTGTGTAAGGGTTGCTTTGTGTGTGTGTGTAATGGATGCATTGTGTGTTTCTCTGTGTGTAAGGGAAGCATGTTGTGTTTCTGTGTATGTATAGGGATGCATTGTGTGTTTCTGTGTATGTATAGGGATGCATTGTGTGTGTGTGTGTGTGTGTGTGCGCGTAGTGTGAAAGAGCTCCCTGTCTTGCCCCCTGTCCTATAGAGCTGTCCCTTCTGTCCCTTAGAGCTCTCCCCTGCCCCTTAGTGGTCTCTCCTCTCCCCCACCCTCCCCTAGCGGTCTCTTCTCACACTCACCCACCCTCCCTGTGCTCTTCTCATCCCCCCCTCCACCCTCGCTGTGTTCTTCTCACTCCTCCCTCTGTGTGTTCTCCTCACCCCCTGTGTTCTTCTTACCCCCCTCCTCCCTGTGTTCTTCTTACTTCCCCCCCCTATTCTTCTTACTCCCCCCTTGTTCTTACCCCCTTCTTCTTCTTACTCCCCGTTCTTCTTCTTACCCCCTTCTTCTTCTTCTTACACCCCCCTTCTTCTTCTTACCCCTTCTTCTTCTTTCTCCCCCTTCTTCTTCTTACCCCTTCTTCGTCTTACTCCCCACTCTTCTTTTTCTTACTCCCCCTTCTTTTTCTTACTCCCTCCTCTTCTTCTTCTTACCACTCTCTTTTTCTTATCTCCCCTCCTTCTTACTCCCCCCTCCCCCTCTTCTTATTCCCCCTCTCCTTATTCCCCCTCTCCCTCTTCTTACTCCCCTCCCCTTATTCCCCCTCTCCCTCTTCTTACTCCCCTCCCCCTCTTCTTCCCCCCTCTTTTTCTTTTCTCCCCTCCTTCTTACACTCCCCCCTCCCCTCCTCTTACTCCGCACCTACCCTTACTCCCCCTTCCCCTCTTACTCCCCCCTCTTATTATCCCCCCTCCCCTCTTCTTACTCCCTCCCTCCCCTCTTCTTACTCCCTCCCTCCCCTCTTCTTACTCCCCCTTCTTCTTACTCCCCCCTCCTCTTACTTCATCCTCCTCTTACTTCCCCTTCCTCTTACTCCCCCCTCCCCTCTTACTCCCCCCTCCCCTCTTACTCCCCTCTCACCTCTTACTCCCCCTCCCCTCTTCTTACTCCCTCCCCTCTTCTTACTCCCCCCTCCACTCTTCTTACTCCCCCCTTCCCCTCTTCTTACTCCCCCTCTCCTCTTCTTACTACCCCCTCCCCTCTTCTTACTCCCCTCTCCCCTCTTACTCCCCCCTCCCCTCTTCTTGTTCCCCTCCCCTCTTCTTACTCCCCCTCCCCTCTTCTTACTCCCCCCCTTCTTCTTACTCCCCCTCCTCTTACTTCCCCCATCTTCTTACTCCTCTCTCCCCTCTTACTCCCCCCTCCCCTCTTCTTGTTCCCCTCCCCTCTTCTTACTCCCTCTCCTCTTACTCCCTTCTCATCTTACTCCCCTCTCCCCTCTTACTCCCCCCTTCCCCTCTTCTTCTTCCCCTCCCCTCTTCTTACTCCGCCCTCCCCTCTTCTTACTCCCCCTTCTTCTTACTCCCCCCTCCTCTTACTCCCCCCCTTCTTACTCCCCTCTCCCCTCTCCCCTCTTACTCCCGCCTCCCCTCTTCTTACTTCCCCCCCTCTTCTTACTCCCCTCCTCCCCTCTTCTTACTCCCCCCTTCTTCTTACCCCCCCTCCCCTTATCCCCCTCCCGTCTTACTCCCCCCTCCCCTTCTTCTTACCCCCTCCCCTGTAGCGTGGCCGAGCTGCTCTCCGGTCCGCGGTGCCCGGCCGGAGTGATGGGAAGGTGCACGCTCAGTTCGGCGCGGAGTTTCTGTTTCCTGTAACCGGCCGGACTGACAGGAAGTGCACACTGAGCGTGCACCTTCCCATCACTCCGGCCGGGCAACCTGGACCGGAGTGCAGCTCG
This sequence comes from Pelobates fuscus, assembly GCF_036172605.1. Taxonomy (NCBI): domain Eukaryota; kingdom Metazoa; phylum Chordata; class Amphibia; order Anura; family Pelobatidae; genus Pelobates; species Pelobates fuscus. The sequence continues at coordinate 146,467,652 of NC_086319.1, forward strand.
GCCATGCTACAGAGGAGGGGAGGGGAGAATCTGTCCTGCAGCCGCCTGAGGCTCTTTACAGAGTGCTCAGGCGGCTGCAGCATTTAAAGGGCCGGCCCGCCGCGGCCGGTCTTAAAAGGATCTGGGGGGCCATTGCCTCCCTGCCCCCCAGCCCAGCCCGCCCCTGGGCATAAGCATAAATGTTAACCCTTCTCATAAAAGCAATGCCATGTATTTAACATGATCTTAAATGTCACTAAACCAATCCACTGATGATACAAAGCCAGATATTTTCATGTGTTTTAAAAAAAAAAAAAAAATGTGCTGTTTAATATGCTACAAAAAGGCCTGCAGCCGCTGTTGCGGCTCTGCACGCTTGTTGTTACTCTGTGCACAAGAAAAATAAAGAATAAAAAAAAAAATAGAGTTACCCTAACACGCAAATCTAAAGGAAACAGTAAGCATATCGATCCTTAGAGTGGCCAGGTTAATGCCCGATATGAAATGTCTGCAAGCAGACAGAGAATAAACAAGAGACAGGCAGAGGTCAAGATAACAGAAATAAATAGCGTCGATAGCCAGGCCAAAATCAGGATAACAGAGAGCAAGAATAGTCAAACAAGCCAAGGTCAGAATACAGGAAATCCAATGCATAGCATAAACACCATCTCAGATAACAAAAACCACAACAGGGCAAAGAAACAAGGAAAAATAGAAAGTAGATATACCTTATACAGTGTTGTGATTGGTTACAGAGGACCATGATGTCACAAGTGCATATACATCAAAAAGTTACACATGGTCTAACACTATACTATACTATACTCTATAAAAGGAGACTAATGGGAGGGGTCCAAGTCACATATCATGTTATAATGAGGCACGAGGAAGCTAGGGATGAGTCGGTGTGCTTCAGAACTCAGAAAATACATAATTTATGAACTCTAGGCTGTGGGGCTAAAGTTCACTATTGCCGGATAGGGGGCATTGCCATGGCAATGCTCCGGGTTTCGCAAGAGGAACCCGGCAGAGCTGCAAGATAGAGCTCCGCCGGGTCCTCCCCTCCCTCCCCAGATGCATGTCTGTGGTTCGTCATGGAATACTGCAGGGCCAGCACTCGGATTGCGCGGGCCCTGCATGGACCGGCCAAGGAGATCCTGTGACCTCCCCTGTCGGCCTCGGCCCATGACCATCGCGGCCCACTAGGCATATGCCCAGTGTGCCCGATGGCCAGTACGTAAAATACATAAAATAGGCTTTTTTTGTGTTTCTAACTATTCATTTTTTTAATCTCTTTTTCTCGTTTATGTTTAATCCCCCTAATTTACTGACTTGGCTATTTTCTCTTCTGTATGTGCTTTGGAAGCTCTTAACGTGCTTTGTCTCTTTCTGCCAAATATTATAGATCTGTCTATCTTCCTCACTCTGGGTTATTTTTATAATTACTAAATGCTAACTTTTTGTTTTTTACTATTTTGGCCACTTCTGCAGAGTACCACAGTGATTTGTTCATTTTTTTGCTCTTGCTGACAAACCTAATGCAATTTTCTGTGAAACTTTTAAACATGCCCATTTCTCTTGGACTCCATTTAAAAAGCTCAAGGCTGATAATGAGTCCTTTCCGCATATTCTAATTTTATAAAAGTCTGTTTTTTTTTTTTGCGTCTTGTGACTCAGTTACTGTTTTTATATTAAACCAATCCTAAACTTTAACCTACAGTAATATCTGATATCAAATTTCATATATTACTGTACTGAAGACAAAAATCGTACAGTGATCAATCCAGAGACACGTTATTTTGCTAGTACTCCTCAGAGTTGCTCAACTAATAATGGTACTAAGAGTATAGACAATGAGCGTTTGAGTGCTACATGACTGTCTCTGTGGATACAAATGTAGATGGCCTTTGTATGCCAGCTTACAGTATGTACTATGTGGACCCTGATGTCTGCTGGGCTGATATGGGTACAAGAAACTAATATTAACTGCTTATGGTATGCAGAAAAAATGAAAAAATACATAAATTAAATTGATGAAAAATGCATGCTTATAGAGTTTCTGGATCACCATTGTCAGTAATGGATGCTAAAATTGGAGATTCCTTTCTGGCAAACCTGCAATCCAGTTAAATTTAGGCAAATTGGGTGTTCAGTACAAATTTCGATTTATGAGTGGCATATTTCCCCCTCCTCCCCCCTCTACCCCCACCCCCAAAAAACGTTTTTGCTATGATGGACAATCATGTGGACATACGTTTCCTGTTCAGTCAAGAGTTGGAAAACAAAAGATGATTGATGGTTAGGTTACAGATAGTAAATATTTATTTTATTCACAGATCAAGTGACAACAGAGCAATAGATAGAAAAAAAGGAGGAACAGTAAAACAATCTATACTTCCACACAGAATTAGTAGATAACTCCCTAATTTGCTATCCATACGTGGGATTGCCATAAGGATACCTAGAAGTTACCAAATAAGGGAGCTATCTGATAAATAGTGCTATAATTGTGTATACTTAAATATGGAAATCCCACATTAGGGTACCAATCTAAGGAGTTATCTGCTAAACTGTATATTGTATTGTATATTTGTGTATAATGCTGATGTGTGCATGCATGGCTGTATTTGTGTGTAGTATTGGTGTTTTAATGGGAGGGCATGCTTTGCTTAGTATTATTATTATTATTATTATTATTATTATAATTATTATTATTACTGCTATTTATAAAGCGCCAACAGATTCCGCAGCGCTGTACAATTAGTGGAGAAACGTACAATATACACAGACAAATACCAGAGGTAAGAGAGCCCTGCCCGTAAGCTGATATCTAGCCATTGGAGCTCTTTTATACAAAGTGCTTGGCTAGATGGCCCGTGAGCTTACAATCTAAAGGATACCATGGGGATTTGAGACAAGAGGTAGCAGGGGAAGTTTGGAGGTGATGGCTGAACGAGTTAACAAAGAAGCAGCTATTGGTAAGATGTTAGGGGAAGGAAGAGGTAATTGGGTGAGAATCTCAAACAGCTGGAGGAGCATGCAATATATTTAGGGGGAGCCTGGGTGGGTGCGTGGGTGGGAGGAGGCGAGCGTGGGTGGGAAGTGGGGAGAAAAAATGCAGTCTTTCACTGAGTTGAGTGAGGCCTGAAGAACAGAGAATGGGATTGAACAGTTATATGGAGGTATTTACAACTGGGGAGGAGAAAAGGGGGGGAGGGAGGAGAGAGGAGTAGAGTATCCATGTGTTCTATACTATTGAAGAGATTAGCAACCAAATTCTATCACCCAAAATATTAATAACTGTCTACATGAAATATTGGTCAGAAACATTAAATGACTATAGTACATACTGCATGCACAGAATATTACAAACTACAGGCTAACTACAGGTAAAATGGTTACAAATCTATAGTAATACATGAGAATGTTAGCAATCCAGGAATACAGGAGGTGGAGTATCTTCCAGAGTGGTAGGTGTTTCACTGCAGGATGGAAAATGCAGTCTTTCACTGAGTTGAGTGAGGCCATAGAGTGGTAGGTGTTTCACTGCAGGATGGAAAATGCAGTCTTTAGTGTTTCAATGCAGGGGTGTTTGTAGTGTTAGTGTTTGCATGCAAATGCATGTTTATGTACAGTGTTAGTGTTTGGTCGCAGGGCTGTTTTTGTGTACAGTGTTGGCATTTGAATGCAGATGTGTGCTTATGTGTATTGTAAATGTTTGAATGCAGAGGTTTGTTTTTTTATACTGCTAGTGTTTGAATGCAGTGGTATATTTGGGTGTAATGTTGTTGTTTGCATGCAGGAGCATATACACATATAGATTGCCACAGACAGAAACACACAAACATTGCCACATGCACATACACACATATACATTGCCACATAGAGATGACCAGACATCCACAAATAGTGTCACACTTGCACACACACAAACAGAAAGCCTCACACACAGATATCAAACACTGACATAACAATTGTTTTCTTGTTTCTGTACCGACAACCATACATTCTCATTGATCAAACTTGAAAACTAATATGCTAATGAGGTCCACACACTGCCTCCACCCCTCCATACCAATCATTGGCTAACCTAACTGCCAATCTTGAAGCACCACAATTGGTGACTGGGATTAAACCAATCCGATCCTTTCAGACCGGTATTTAAATAACTCCAGAACCTTACCCTATTTCATTCCCCCTGAAGAGTCTGCGCGTCGGGGCTTGGCTCAGGAAACTATTTACCTCGGCATTCTTCACATTTGAATTCTTCATCTCTCATTACGATATTTTGCCGCACTTTCGGCACACAGATATTCCAACATGTTTATAACTCCTAAGAAGCCACAGGTTGACTGAGCCGTTATCTATTGATAAAATTAATCCTGATAGAAGCTGTCTTTATTATAGCAACTATAGCAACCTTATTCTCCTCAGACGATAGGTGCCCACAAAGGCACAGCACAGGATACTATATCTTCTAAAATACAGCTCCAGATAATTGCTGTATAATAATTAGAAGCTTAGAAATTCAGTTTTATTAGAATATTAGGTACTTCTTAAAACACAGCAGTTTATCTACGCTAAGACTAGCTCTATCTCTATCTCTATTAGACAGTCTTCTATCATTTGCATTAACACTATCTGGATCGCTAACTCTCTAGCTAATTTCATATCGAACTGGCTACTCTCAGAAAAAGCAACACTTTGATACATATGTTGCTATCTTTGTTAAACAATCTGTCTGATTGCCAGCACTAGCAAACTTAATCAGCTAGAGCTCATCTGTATATATAATTCCCCCCTTTCCCCTTTTTTAATTTTTTTCCTTTCACTTATTGTTTTATATAAAGTATCTCACCATACATATTATTTTTGATCTCCCTATTGTGTGATTATAATTTTTTGCTTTTTAAAATAACTTTTCTAATGGATACATTTTTTTTTAACTTATTATTCACTTAATTGTTTGTGGGCTAAGTCTCCAATCTGCCAAAATTACTTCTACTGAGGGTTATTACCTCCCTATGCCCACATACAAAACCTATCGAGCTCCCTGTATCTCCCTCTTTCAAGTTGTACACACAGGAACAGAGGAGTTGAGGGCCCTGTTCAATGAGCTTACATGCTAGACTGAGTGGGGTAAAGTAATACAAAAGGTAAGGATAGTATTAGACTATCCTCAAGAGAGGAATCAGTCGGGAGCTATTAACAGTTTAATTGATATGCTCTCATGAAGAAGTGGATTTGTAATGATTTTTTGAAAGAGGGTGAGCATCTAACGGAGGAGGGAAGTGAGTTCCACAGGAACGGTGCAGCCCTCGAGAAGTCTTGAAGGCGAGCATCAGAGGTGGGAGTACGGACAGAAGGTAGATGTAAGTCTTCAGCAGAGCGTAAGGGCCTAGACGGGACATACTTGTGTATTAGGGATGATAGACAGGTGGGAGCAGCATTATGTAGAGATTTGAAAGCAAGAACCAGAATTTTAAATTAAGCCCTATTTCTTACAGGAAGCCAATGTAGGGACTGACAGAAGGGTGAGGCGTGGGAGATGCGGGCGAACAGGAAGATGAGCCTTGCCGCCGCATTCATTATGGACTGTAATGGCGCAAGTTGGGAGCACGTAAGACCACTGAGAAGCAGATTACAGTAGTCAACGCGAAAAAGGACAGTGGAATGGACCAGCACCTTAGTCCCATTGTGGCGTTAAGTAGGGTCGGATGCTTGCAATGTTTTTGAGATGGAAGCGGCAGGATTTGGCGATAGACTGAACATGAGGCGTGAAGGAGAGGTCGGAGTCAAAGAAAACACCTAGACAGCGAGCCTGCGTGGTGGAGCTGATGGTAGCACCGTTGACTTGGAGGGAGACAGACACAGAAGTAGCAACACTTGAGGAAGGAAAGACCAGAATTTCAGTTTTGGTCAAGTTGAGTTTAAGTAAGTGGCCAGACATCCAGTTAGAAATAGCAGAGAGGCAGTCAGAGACACTAGTCAAGAGGGATGGGGAGAGATCAGAAGAGGACAGATAGATTTGTGTTTCATCCGCATAGAAATTATATTGGACGCCAAAAGAGCTAATGAGTTTAGAAAGGGAAGCAGTATAGATGGAGAACAGCAGGGGACCAAGGACTGAACCTTGGGGGACACCAACAGAGTGAAGTTGGGGAGAACAAGCAGAGCCAGAGAAAGAAACACTGAAAGAGCGCTTGGAGAGGTAGGAGGAGCACCAGGAGAGAGCAATATCTTGTAAACTGATATTGCGGAGGATGAGAAGAAGCTGTTGATGTTCAACAGTGTCAAAAGCCGCTGAAAGGTCAAGGAGAACTAGGATAGCATAGTGACCACAAGATTTTGCAGTCAGTAGATCATTGGATACTTTGGTCAGTGCCATTTCTACAGAGTGCTTAGCACGGAAACCAGACTGAAGTGGGTCTAGCAGAGAGTTGGGCTCTAGGAAGTCTGTCAATCTTGTATACACAACTCTTTCAAGGTACTTGGATGCAAAAGGCAGTATCGAGATAGGACGTTAGTTGGATGGGGAGATAGGGTCAAGGTTGGGCTTCTTGAGAATCAGGGTTACAGTTGCATTTTGATGGGCAATGGAAATATGCCACAGGAGAAAGAGAGATTAAGAATTTTAGAGAGAGGTAGAGAAAGAGAAGAAGACAGAGTACAGATGAGATTCAAGGAAATTTGATCTAAGGAGCAGGTGGTGGGGTGAAAGGACTGGAGCAGAGCAGAAACCTCTTCTGCTGTAGCGGGTGCGAATGAACATAGAACAGCAGAAGGAGTGAGGTTAGTGGAAGTATTGTAAGGGGAAGAAGAAAGATGAGAGATCTCTTCCCTGATAGGTAAAAGGAGAGTCTGGTGATTAGTGGAGAAATGCTCTAGGTCAAGTGCCATTTCTATGAGATTGATGTTCAGACGGTGGTGTCAATTGGGTCTTAGGTATGCCGATGTCAAAAGTCAGCAGATGGTGGTCAGGTAGAGGAAAAGGAATATTGGAGTGATTAGAGGCGGTACAGAGATTGGTGAAGGCGAGATCAAGAGTGTTTCCCGCTGTGTAGGTTGCTAAATTGGACCATTGCGAAAGACCAAAGGAGGAGATTACAGAGAGCAGATGAGAGGCATCAGTTCAGTTGGGGTTGTTGATTGGGATACTGAAATCCCCAAGTATAAGGGAAGGAGTGCTAGATGAGAGGAAGCAGGGAAGCCAGGAAGAGAAGTGCGCAATGAATAGCCTAGGATGACCGGGAAGGCGGTAGATGATAGCAATTCTTAAAAGAGTGGGTGAACTTCCAACGAAGAAAAGTATAGGGCAGGGGGAGTCATGATTGGTTGAAAGGTGCATTGAGGGGAGAGAAGGATGCCTACACCAGCACCTTTACAGTTGTGTCTGGGAGTGTGAGAGAATTGTAGCCCACCAACACATAAAAAGTCAGGAGTAGCGCTATCAGAGGGGGACAGTTTGGTCTCTGTAAGTGCAAGTAGTGTGAGTTAGTTCGAGATGAAAAAGTTGTGTTGATTTTAAATTACTGCAGATGGAGTGGGCGTTCCAGAGTGCACACTGAATGTTGATAAGTGAGGGTAAAGGGCAGGGCATTGTGATGAGTTTTGTGGGGTTTCTGGTTTCTGGTTTTCTTAGTGTGTGTAGAGAAGGTGAAGGGCCCTGGATTGGGAGAGACATCACCAGCTGCTAGAAGCTGTAGGAGAGAAACTGACAGGAAGTGTGAATGGGTTTTGTATGCATGGGGTCTAGGATGATATCGATTGTGGGTAGGAGTGAGAGAGTAGAAAAATGAGTGCAAGGCATGAGATGAGAGAAGGGGGAGAGTAGCAGAGAGGGGCATATATAAATGTGGATGGGGGATGAGAGAAGTGGGTGCAAGGAGAGATTTTTATACTGAGGGAGAAGGAGGAAATAAAGAGGAGGAGAAGACAGATCATTGCTAAACTGGGAAAAAGTACATTGGAAATAATTTGAATATCAAGAGCAGGTGATGGTAGGGTAAATATTAAGTTTTATGGGTTAAGAAAGTGCAGGAGTGTACTAATAAGAGGCAGTGTGTACACCTGTTATTTTTACTTATCTAAAATGTGGGTGTGACATACAATCTATAAATGTAATAATGAGCATGGGGTGGGGTGGTTAGTGGAGGGGAGGGCAGGTATCAGACTTTCTTACAGCAGTATTGGCGCTTGATAGTTTTGAAATCAGGCTGTTGAATAAAGATATGTAAGGGTCAGACTGGCTTGCAATAAATCTGAAGGAGGTGTATATGTATCTAGGCACAGAGATGAGGGGATGGTTATTAAAATAAAAACATCAATAAAAGAAGCGAGGGGTCAGGGGTCATTCAGAAATCAGAGAGGAAATAGATGAATGCTTATAGGAGAATAAAACAGTTACATACAGGGCTAGCAAAACTACACTTTAGCATGACAGACAAGATATAGAGGCAAGAAAATATACAATGCACACAGGATATATAAAATAAATAAATCAAAGTCACCCTGATATAACAGGTATCCGCACACTTTCAGGAAAAAAAGGCCCTTTTCAGTGACGTAATCTTGCTATCCCTGAGCAACCCAGTAATATCTATTTCTTCATTAAAACTCTTAGATGATTTTGTAAAGGATTCCAACCACAAAAACTACATAGAAAAGACACAGACCCTCCCACTAGGATTGCCTCATAAATTAAATCCTCTCCTACAGAGGGACTTGAAATTTGACTGGAGAAACAAAGCTATTTCCTACCTAGGCATACAACTCACATCAGGCAATAATCAACATGAACGACATAACATTAATTAATTCAACAATTTAATAGAGGATTGGTCCAAAATTGAGGTTTCTTGGTATGGCATGAATAACTTAGTAAATACTGCTCCTCCTACCCAGTATCCTATCAGGACCATCACAACCTATAGCATTCATCAGGTTGCTTGAGATAAAAATTCCAGCCCATCTTCACAGGATACAATTAGAGCCACCAAGAGTGTCTCAGGCCACATGCTGATTATATACATGGGGAACTGTAAGTTCTGGATGTTAGATCGTACTATATAGCTAGCACATAAGTTCAAAAAATATCATTAAATATAAAACAGTATACACCCAATGTGAATAGACACTAAAATATACTTATGTGTGTTGAAGCAGCACAAGTTCAAAACATCTGAAAATACAGACAAAATAAAAACATAGTGCTTTCTGTATAGTAGCAATAAATGTGAGAAATTGAGTGATTGGAATCAAACTCACAAGGATAGAGCAGTGCCAGGCTCTATATAATCAGCATGTAGGGTGCCCATACGGGCTAAAACGATAGAATGCCAGAACAGGATACCGGGTCAGTAAAAAATGTGATTTATTTCAGGATATTAAAAAGGAATATCAGGACATAGATATAAAAATATATATATATATAAAATTAAGCAGTGTAAAAACAAAAGAATCACTGTCAAAGGTCCATACAAGTCCAGATTCTCAAAGTGCAAATAGACAGCAGAAATGTTTCAGCTATAAGCTTTCTTCAGTGTTTGTTCATAGCTGTATTTCGTCCGTTTTTATATCCTGTTCCGGTCTTGATCAGCTGACGTTCATTTCCTTATTGCCGATGTGACGTCACTTCCAGTATGACGTCATCACGCGGCGTGTGATTTTCTGCTGATATTTCCTCTCTTCACTAATATGTAGCCATTTTAACTGAGGGCAAAGTGCCCTAATGCAAAACAAATATAAAACATATGTGGTATGGGAAATAAATCAGCATATTAGAAATTATTACCCACATATAGAGAAACACCATCTCCAATATATCCTATATTATAAAACGATGATCCATATATTGCAAGAAAAACAAATTACATTGTTAAAAACAAATGAACTGATGATATTTCAGTATAAAAATAGGGTAAATACGTGATAACATAGCATATACCATATGATGTAGATGAATTCCCTCTGGTAAATTATAAAATACATACAAATGCATAAAAATACATAAACTTAACACATAAAATTAAAAATACATCAATGTACAGAAAGAGGGAAGAACGTATAGAAAGGTGAGTCTAAAAGAAATTATATCCAATACACATAAAGATAGATCGGGAAAAAAGGTACTATAGATATACACTATAGGTGAAAAGCTGCCACTCAATAGGCACACCCCAATTAGCCTATAAAGCAAAATAAGAAAAGACGACGGCGGAGAAGCTACAGCATCTACAGCTCCTGAGGAAGTCCCGAAGAACGCGGGACGAAATGCGTTGAGCCAGAGGCATTGAACACAGCAGTCCAGAGACCGTTATTTCACCACCACATTTGTATTGTATTGTGAGCCGCAAGTATATTTCAGCCCTAGGAGTCGCGACCAAGGGCTGTATGTTGCATCTGTTCACTTGTGAGCTAAGTGGTTGGTGTCGGGCTTTGTTCCCTGGTCTTAGAATTGCACTGCTTTGTATTTCTTATTGGAAAATATTGCTATTAATTTGATATTCAATTTTATATTTATTTTTATTTATTGAGAAGTGTACATAATACATGTTTGATTTTTTTAACAAACCTATACACTTGTCTGTAGTGATTAGCGCCTTCATTTGGTGGGTTTGCACCCACCTTCTTTTTTCTTAAAAGGAATTATAAACAAGAATTTTTTTTTTTTTTTTTAGAGAAAATGGATAAACTCTAAATCAATATTAAGTCCCCTAGGGAACATGGTGTCTAGATTGAAAATTCAATTCTTCAAAATTGTCCTCTCCCCTCCAATTGATATTCTTTTTAAAATAGACCATGAAGCCCAAAGAAGAGGGTGGTGTTTATCCAAAAAAATGTGCAGGTGCGCTATGTTTGTGTATCCCCTCTGGATGTTTCCCACATACTGGAGCCCACAGGGACACCAGAGAAGATACACCACATTCTTGCAATGACAGGTTAAAGTGCTCTTAATGTTAAAGCTTTGGCCTGTGGCATATGATTTAAAATTAGTTAGAGTGTCCTTCTTATTATTCGTTTTTTTACACGCTGGACATATCTTACAGTAATAAAAAACAGGTTTTCTCTTTTTTCATTTAATAAAAAACAGGTTTTTGTTTTAAAAAATTCCCGTCACTCCTATTCCTTTCTGGTCTAATATAACTATGTACCAGGCTGTCTTTTAACTTCCTTGCTCCTCTATATATAATATTAGGTTTAGCATCTATGATCCCTTCAAGATTGTTGTCTGTTTGTAGGATGTGCCAATATTTATTTATAATATGTTTTATTCATTTGACCGTGAGTAGGGGCATGTCTATTAAACAGTGAGCAGCCCCCCTCCCGAGCACCCACCCGTGCTGCACAAGTGGGGGCTTCTAACCTGAAGGGGGGACCTATTGCCCCCCCGGCTCCCACCCCTGAACGGTGGGTGGGGGCCCTAATGTAAACTAATGATTACTTAGTATTAGTAAATTATGCCCCTACTCGCTATACCGCGAGTAGGGGCATATCTATTAAACAGTGACTCATAACTCTCTGATTGGTGGATTAAGTAACCAATCAGAGAGTTATGAGTCAAATTACACAGAGTGGGAAAATTTAAAAGAACTTTCCCACGCTGTGTAAAATGACACAGAGCACTGATTGGTGGATTTCAAACCAACCAATTAGAGGGCTGTGACAGGTAAATGTAGAGACTTAGAGACTTACCTGTCAGTCTCTTCATTTACCCGTCAGAGCACTCTGATTGGATGGATTAAACACACCAATCAGAGTGCTCTGAGCCTAATTGCAGGGCGGGGCAAGGCTTTATAAGCCTTCCCTGACCCTGCAGAGCTCAGTCTGCGCGGAGCCCTCGCCTGGTGATGATGTTTTTTTTTTTTTTTTATTGTGTTGGTTATTGTGGATTTTTATTTCGGCCTTTTTGGGGCTGAAAAAAGAAGATTTTAGAAGAAAGAAAACATTGAATGGTAAGTTTTATTTTTTTTACAGGTACTTAGTTAAAGATCCCCCCCTTATTTTTAGGTTGAGGGTGGTAGGTAGGGGGTTAATTTTTTGGGGGGGGGGGGTAACATTTTTTTTAGGGTCCCCACCCGCCGCTCATGGGTGGGGGCCAGGGGGAGGACAATAGGTCCCCCCATTGGTATTTAGGGCCCCCACCTGCCGCTTAGGGGTGGGGGCCAGGGGGAGGTCATTAGGTGGACCCTTATTAGTATTTAGGGCCCCCACCCACTGCTCAGGGGTGGGGGCCTGGGAGGAGGACATTAGTTCCCCCCCCTTATTCCAATTTAGGGCCCCCACCTGCCGCTCAGGGGTGGGGGCCAGGGGGGAGGACATTAGGTCCCCCCTTATTAGTATTTAGTGCCCCCACCCGCCGCTCAGGGGTGGGGGCCAGGGGAGAATACATTAGGTGTTCCCCCCTTATTCCAATTTAGACATGCCCCTACTTGCGTTATTGTAGGGGCAAAATGTACTAATACTAAGTAATTTTTACTTAGTATTAGTAAATTTGGCTGAAAGACCAATTTAGTTCTTTCAGCCTTTTGGTAGATAACTCCCTAATACCATGGGAATTAGGGAGTTATCTACTAAGCGGCTGCAAGAGAAGTCCCAAAATGCCGAAGTTCCGAAATTCCAAAGTTCCTAAGTGTCGAAGTGCCGAATTTCCGAAGTGCCAAAGTTCCGAAGTGCTGAAGTGCCGAGGTTCCGAAGTTGCCGAAGTTCCGAAGTGTTGAAGTGCTGAATTGGGAAAGTTCCAAATTTTTGGAATGCCGAACCGAAAATTTTCCCCATGCACATGCCTAATAGCCTGCTTAAAATAAACTATGTTTAAGTAACTCCAAGTGAGCTTCTCCTCAGCGCTATCTACTTACATTTCAGGGTGGGAACTAGAAGTTATGATAGCACAGCCAGGAATGGTGCAATGGTGCCTGCAAATATAATCTCATGTCAGTCGGCCCTTGACCCATTAGGGCCCTAATGCAGTTTCATCGACTGCACTGCCTCTAGCTCCATGTCTGTTACCACTGCTTTAACTAGTTGATATTAGTTTAAAAGTTTTGTTTCTCATGCAAAGTAGTTGTTGGAAAAATTGGAAACAGCATATGTTATGTTATTAATATACTCTTTATATCCTTTTTAGGTTGTTCAATTTAATGTTGATAAATATCAGTTGAGAATGCATCAAAAGGAGAAAAATGTGTTGTTTGGAGAAACTCTCCTTCTCAGTTAAAATTACCACTTAGCTTTTTTTCAGCCTGAATTTTCCAATTCATATTTCAGTTACTGAAACTTGTAGTTTAGTGAATAAACCCAAAAGTAAAAGCTATTGAATAGGGAGAGCCAAGAATGTTAAGGAGAGATGTGAATAGAAAGAGTTGTGTGTGTGGTACCTACGAAAGGCCGAAAAGTACCACATGGTTGACACTAAGGAAAATATAGGGGCACTTAAGAATGAGAAAAGCAAACAATAATTAATAGAGGTATATGGGGGTTAAGAAGAGCAAGCCCATATATAGAGGTTTGATCAGGGACAGAAAAATGATGAGGACAAAGAAACATTAATAGGGTCTTAAAAACAAGTGGGATATGACTGGGATGTACATAATTCATGGCTTACAGCATACACTTTTTTCAGTATTTATTTTTGCTTTACAAAGAAAACACAAGAGTATAATGTAAAAGAAGAGAAGAGAATAGATTAATGATAACAGACAAGTATAATAACCTCAACTCATGGAGTCAGTGTTCCATAAGTAGAAACAAACATTGTGCCAACTTCCTTCAGGTGACAAAACATTCACATCATCTTTAAAAAAAAAAAAGTTGGAAAAAAAACTGGCGTCATAGATACATCTGTTCCTCAGTAAGCATCATTTTTATGCTTATTTTAACAGATGGCATACAGGAAAGCTATTGCTTTAACTGTCTGAGTTATGCCAGCACAAGAGCATTTGAAGGGAAGTACATGAACATTTCGGTAATCTGAGTTAACTAAAATGTTTGAGTCTCAGCCAGTCTCCTTTATGTAGTGATATTGTTTTACTGGTATAATTTAACTGATTTAAATGTGCTGTACTGAACATAGAACATATTGTGCTTTTTATTTTGTACTCATGCATATTGTTGGAAAAATAAATGTCACACTAAATAAATGACTGATGTTGTGCAGTGCTTAACACGTACTCCACCACCAAAATGTATAGATATTGGATTTTCCAAGACTCTAATAGTTTCACTACTGGGTAGCAGATTCCAATAGTTGCTATAGCCATTATAATTCAATCTTTCGACCCAGAGAAGGTTGAGAACAACATTTTGAAATATCACTAAAGGGAGAGGGGCGAGAGGCTGAAAGAAAGCATTATTGGGTAGACTGGGATATAATTAGAGAAGACATGCCCTTAACCCTAGACTTGTATTAATAAATCATATAATATAAAAGGGTGAAAAAACTACATAAAGATAGGGGACAAACCTATCCCTAGAGTTTGTAAAGGGGGGGTTACGGAGCTAAATAGGGCTTAACTCTTTACAATTATGAAAATAGGTGTGGGTGGTTCACCCCTAAGAATAAGGGGAACAGCCAACCACATAGAGAACCTCCAAGTAAAATTACAACATAGGGTAATAATAGGGTGAAAAATAATCACATACCGAAGAAATCACCAAAAATATTGTCAAAAAACGTGAAATGAAAGGTTGCAGGCGTTCATTGGGGACGGTGTCCGGCAGGCCTCTAACCCGGATGTTGTTTCACCTGGATCTATTGTTTAACTTTAAGTTTAAGTCTTCTTACTGTGTAGGTAGGCGTTGTCCTGGAAGTGGGAGGTAGTGGTTTTGGCCAGTGTGGAGAGGCAGGCCTCTGCCTGGTTGGTCCTAATGGTAAGGGCCTTGAGGTCTCCCTTCAGGTCCAGGATGTGTTGGTCCAGTTCTGCCGCTGTGTGTGCCTTAATTTCGGCTGTGGCGTCTCTTAGCAGCATTTGCAGGTCCTGTTTGGTAAGGGGGGAGTCAGCTGCCGCTGGTAGGCCACTGCTTTCATAATCTGAGCCGGAGCCCTCCATTCTTTGAGGGCAAGACAGCTGCCGTGGCACGCTTTGAGAGCGAAATAGCATGGCCACGGATGGGGTTTGTTCCCGTTTTTTCTTGCCGCCGCCCATGCCAGTGTAAGTATGCAGCACTTGGCAAAGTGGGTAAGCCGTTTGTGTGGCTGTGGTGTGCCAGTGGTCGCAGATGTTAGCGGAATTTATCACAGGGGAGAGAGAACTACGAGATTAAGTGTCCATCTCCTACAGAGGTCAGGCTCCGTCCCCCTTGGGTATTTTTAAAAACCCCTTTCAGTACCTTGAATTTTAGGTCCTTCATTGAGTGGACAGGCTGGGTAAAGTGGTGTCCCACAGGAGTGCAGTATGATTCTTCTTTGTGGTGTTTAATGGAGTGTCTGTGCATATTTATTCTGCCATTTAATTGCTGGGTAGTTTCCCCAATGTAGCATCCTAGGTGGCATTTGGTGCATTGAATCATGTATACCACATTGCTGGATGTGCAGGAGTATGATCCTTTAATGCTGTAGTAATGTGGTATACGTGATTCAATACACCAAATGTCATAAACTATTTTCAGCAGGGCATTCTTCACTTCTAATATCTCTTTTCTGTAATTGTAAAGTGCTGTTATATATGTTGGAGCTATATAAATGCAAAAACTGTGTTTGGAAGACAACATCGATACTATGACATGTGTCACAATGATACATATTTTACAAAGTTACTGTGTCCTTATTGTAGAATTGTTGAGCTCTTAATTTAATTTGTGCCATTCATTAATTCTATGAAATATGTACATCCCTTTCACACAGATTTCTATTACTTAGAACAATGCCCTTTCTTAACTCTGTTTTGTTAACTCTCTTTGCCCCTTCCTTGTTGCTTTCATTCCAATTAAAAATTGCAAAATGTTCCCCAGATTACTCTGTTGCCTAATCTGCTTCCTTTATCTTTTGTTCCTTCCATTTAATTCAATAAAGATGTGCATGATCAGTTTCCTAGAAACAATGACTCAGTGTGACACAGTTGGACAAGGCTAACGACTAACAGAAGCAGTTAATCATACACTCCTTACTGTTTTTCAATTTTCTTACCGTTAAGGACCAGGGCTGTTTTTTTGGGGTGTTTAGCTGTAATTTTCCTCTTAATCATTTACTTTACCCACACATATTATACACCGTTTTTCTCACCATTAAATGGTCTTTCTAAACATATCATTATTTTCATCATATCATACTATAAAAAAAATTATAAAATATGATTAAACATTTTAAAAAATATATACTTTTTCTAACTTTGACCCCCAAAATCTGTTACGCATCTACAACCGTCGAAAAATACCCATGCTAAATAGTTTCTAAATTTTGTCCTGAGTTTAGAAATACCCAATACTTTTTTCTTTTTTTTTTGCAAGTTATAGGGCAAAAAGTAAAAGAAACACTTTGCTATTTCCAAACCATTTTTTTCAAAATTAACAAAAGTTACATTGTAACACTGATATCTGTCAGGAATCCCTGAATAACCATTCACATGTGTATATATATATATATATATATATATATATATATTTTTTTTTTTTTTAAAGAAGACAACCTAATGTATTAAACTTGGTGTATTTTGACTCTTTTCATGCAACCATTTTACCACCAATCTATGCTAAATTAAAAAAAAAACTAAAATAATTGGTGATTTTTTTGACACACATAGCAATTTAATAATACATGTACAGAAAACTTTAAGGGTTACTGCCAAAGAATACCCCAATATGTATTCAGCAACATCTCCTAAGTACAGTGATACCACCCATGTATAGGGTGACACAAAGACCTTGTTTGGAGGGTGCACATTCCATTTTTCCAACATGGAATTTTCCCATCTGGTCATCATGCATCCATGTTCTATTTGGGACATTTTTTAAGCCGGACAGTGTAATTTACCCCCATCCAACCATATATTTTTGAAAAGTAGACACCATAGGGTATTTCAAATAATGGTATTTGAACACTTTCCATGCACTAATTCTATCACCAGTCTTTATCAAACTTTTGGATAGTCATTTTTTGTGTGTTATTTTTCTCTCACATTGTACTTTAGGCATGGATTCTCTGTTCCTGTTATGTGTAACTGACAAAGAACACACCAATAAGTAGTGATGTACCGAACTGTCCGCCGGCGAACAGTTCCCGGCGAACTTAGCGTGTTCGAGTTCGCCGCCATGGGCGAACACATGGGCGGTTCGATCCGCCCCCTATTCGTCATCATTGGGCAAACTTTGACCCTGTGCCTCTCGGTCAGCAGACACATTCCAGCCAATCAGCAGCACTCCCTCCCTTCCACACCCTCCAACCTCCCTCCCAGCATCCATTTTCGATTCATTCTGAAGCTGCATGCTTAGTGAGAGGAGGGAAAGTTTAGCTGCTGCTGATTAGATAGGGAAATTGATAGCTAGGCTAGGGTATTCAGTGTCCACTACAATCCTGAAGGACTCATCTGATCTCTGCTGTAAGAACCTTTTTAGGGCTAGAACATCAGCCTGCTTTTTTTTTTTTTTTTTTCCTGTGTAATGTAATTGCAGGTGCCTGCCTGCCAGCTTCTGTGTGAGGTTCACATTGGATACTGTGCCTACTTGCCCAGTGCCACCACTCATATCTGTTTTAACAATTGGTTAAGCTTTAGATTTAAAATAAATAATTTGTTTTCACTGTAATAGAAGAGCAGTTGCCTGCCTGCCAGCTTCTGTGTCAGGTTGGATGCCTTGCCCATTTGCACAGTCAGTGCCACCACTCATATCTGTTTTAACAATTGGTTAAGCTTTAGATTTTAAATAAATAATTTGTTTTCACTGTAATAGAAGAGCAGTTGCCTGCCTGCCAGCTTCTGTGTCAGGTGGGATGCCTTGCCCATTTGCACAGTCAGTGCCACCACTCATATCTGTTTTAACAATAGGTTAAGCTTTAGATTTTAAAGAAATAATTTTTTTTCACTGTAATAGAAGAGCAGTTGCCTGCCTGCCAGCTTCTGTGTCAGGTTGGATGCCTTGCCCATTTGCACAGTCAGTGCCACCACTCATATCTGTTTTAACAATAGCTTAAGCTTTAGATTTTAAAGAAATCATTTTTTTCACTATAATAGAAGAGCAGTTGCCTGCCTGCCAGCTTCTGTGTCAGGTTGGATGCCTTGCCCATTTGCACAGTCGGTGCCACCACTCATATCTGTTTTAACAATAGCTTAAGCTTTAGATTTTAAAGAAATATTTTTTTTTCACTGTAATAGAAGAGCAGTTGCCTGCCTGCCAGCTTCTGTGTCAGGTTGGATGCCTTGCCCATTTGCACAGTCAGTGCCACCACTCATATCTGTTTTAACAATAGCTTAAGCTTTAGATTTTAAAGAAATCATTTTTTTTCACTGTTATAGAAGATCAGTTAGTTGTCTGCAAGCGTCTGGGTGTCAGGCCCACTTCAGCGTGTGCTCTGCAGACCTGTGCCAGCGTGCTTTGACAGTTGCCAATCATATCTGGTGTCTCTTTAGCGTACTTTTACAAAGAAAAAAGGTTTCCAGTGTAAGCTAATAGCAGCCAGTCAGTGTCCTTCAAGCGGCTCTGTCAGGCCTTCCTTCAGCGTGTGCCCTGCACAACCCTGCCAGCGTACTTTGACAATTGCCACTCATATCTGGTGTCTCTATAGCGTGCTTTTACAAAGAAAAAAGGTTTCCAGTGTAAGCTAATAGCAGCCAGTCAGTGTCCTTCAAGCGGCTCTGTCAGGCCTTCCTTCAGCGTATGCCCTGCACAACCCTGCCAGCATACTTTGACAATTGCCACTCATATCTGGTGTCTCTATAGCGTGCTTTTACAACCAAAATTTTGTTTCCACTGTAATAGAAGAGCAGTTGCCTGCCTGTCAGCTTCTGTGTGAGGTTCACAGTGGATACTGTGCCCTCTTGCCCAGTGCCACCTCTCATATCTGTTTTTACAATAGCTTAAGCTTTAGATTTAAAAGAAATAATTTTTTTTCACTGTAATAGAAGAGCAGTTAGTTGTCTGCAAGCGTCTGGGTGTCAGGCCTACTTCAGCGTGTGCTCTGTAGACCTGTTCCAGCGTGCTTTGACAGTTGCCAATCATATTTGGTGTCTCTTTAGCGTGCTTTTACAAAGAAAAAAGGTTTCTAGTGTAAGCTAATAGCAGCCAGTCAGTGTCCTTCAAGCGGCTCTGTCAGTCCTTCCTTCAGCGTGTGCTCTCCAGAACTGTTCCAGTGCACATTGCCAATCATATCTGGTGTCTCTATAGCGTGCTTTTAAAACCAAAATTTTTTTTTCACTGTTATAGATTGAATAGCAGTTACTTGTCTTCAAGCGGGTGTGTCAGGCCTACAGTGTGTGCTCTGCAGAACTGTTCCAGTGCACATTGCCAATCATATCTGGTGTCTCTATAGCGTGCTTTTAAAACCAAAATTTGTTTTTCACTGTTATAGATTGAATAGCAGTTACTTGTCTTCAAGCGGGTGTCTCAGGCCTACAGTGTGTGCTCTGCAGAACTGTTCCAGTGCACATTGCCAATCATATCTGGTGTCTCTATAGCGTGCTTTTAAAACCAAAATTTTTTTTTCACTGTTATAGATTGAATAGCAGTTACTTGTCTTCAAGCGGGTGTCTCAGGCCTACAGTGTGTGCTCTGCAGAACTGTTCCAGTGCACATTGCCAATCATATCTGGTGTCTCTATAGCGTGCTTTTAAAACCAAAATTTGTTTTTCACTGTTATAGATTGAATAGCAGTTACTTGTCTTCAAGCGGGTGTCTCAGGCCTACAGTGTGTGCTCTGCAGAACTGTTCCAGTGCACATTGCCAATCATATCTGGTGTCTCTATAGCGTGCTTTTAAAACCAAAATTTGTTTTTCACTGTTATAGATTGAATAGCAGTTACTTGTCTTCAAGCGGGTGTCTCAGACCTACAGTGTGTGCTCTGCAGAACTCTTACAGTTCACATTGCCAATCATATCTGGTCTCACAGTAGCTTGCACTTATAGTACCACTAATCCCCAAAAAAATGACAGGCAGAGGCAGGCCACCCTGCAGGGGCCGTCGTGGTCGTGGTGCTGTGATTCCCTTTTGCCCTAGAATAATGCCCAGTTTTCAGAAGCCACGTACCCTGAACTTGAAAAGTTCTGAGGACATAGTTGACTGGCTAACACAGGACACCCAATCTTGTACAGCCTCCGCTCGGAACCTTGACGCACCATCCTCCTCCAGCTTAGCTTCAGGCACCTCTCAAGATAGCACTCACCCGCCTGCCGCCACCACCAAAACTAGCACCACAGCCGCTTTACTTGGTATGTCAGAGGAGTTATTCACACACCCGTTTGAAGAAATGAGTGATGCGCAACCATTATTGCTAGAGGATGTAGATAACAGGGATATGTCTCAGGCAGGCAGCATTAAACACATGGAGGTACGGTGTGATGATGATGATGTTGTACCCGCTGCTGCTTCCTTTTCTGAGTTGTCAGATACAAGCGAAGCGGTTGATGATGACGATGCGTCCATGGATGTCACGTGGGTGCCCGCTCGGCAAGAAGAAGAACAGGGCGAAAGTTCAGATGGGGAGACAGAGAGGAGGAGGAGACGAGTTGGAAGCAGGGGGGGGTCGTCGCAAGGAGCTAGTGGCACAGTCAGACAGCATGCATTGGCACCCGCGGTCAGCCCGACAGCACGCCAATCAACGCATGCTGTGTCCACCACCAGAATGCCGTCATTGCAGAGCTCAGCAGTGTGGCATATTTTTTGTGTGTCTGCCTCGGACAACAGCGATGCCATTTGCAACCTGTGCCAAAGGAAACTGAGTCGTGGGAGGTCCAACACCCACCTAGGTACAACTGCTTTGCGTAGGCACATGATCTCACATCACAAACGCCTATGGGATCAACACATGAGTACAAGCAGCACGCCTACTCTAAGCCGCCATCCTCCTCCTGGTCTAGCATCTTCAGCCACGTCAACCACTGCTGTCCTTCTTGCCCCCTCTCAACCATCCGCCACACCGTCTCCCGCCTTGAGCAGTTCCCGCTCATCTGCCCACAGTCATGTGTCTGTCAAGGACATGTTTGAGCGTAAGAAGCCAATGTCACCAAGTCACCCCCTTGCCCAGCGTCTGACAGCTGGCTTGTCCGAACTATTAGCCCGCCAGCTTTTACCATACAATCTGGTTGAGACTGAGGCGTTCAAAAAATTTGTAGCTATTGGGACACCGCAGTGGAAGGTACCCGGCCGGAATTTCTTTTCACAAAAGGCAATCCCCAACTTGTACTCGATTGTGCAAAAGGAAGTCATGGCATGTCTGGCACACAGTGTTGGGGCAAGGGTCCATCTGACCACTGATACCTGGTCTGCAAAGCATGGTCAGGGCAGGTATATCACCTACACTGCGCATTGGGTAAACCTGCTGACGGCTGACAAGCAAGGAATGCGTGGCATTGCAGAGGAGTTGGTGACACCGCCACGAATTGCAGGCAGTCCTGCTGCCACCTCCTCTTCTCCTCCTACTCCATCCTCTTCCATAACCTCCTCGGCTGAGTCCTCTTGTGCTGCTGCGTCTTGCTCCACATCAACGGCACCCTTCCAGCTCCCCAGGTACTATTCCACATCCCGGATACGGCAGTGTCACGCCGTCTTGGGTTTGACTTGCTTGAAAGCAGAGAGTCACACCGGACAAGCACTCCTGTCCGCCCTGAACGCACAGGTGGAAAAGTGGCTGACTCCGCAGCAACTGGATATCGGCAAAGTGGTGTGTGACAACGGAAAGAATTTGATAGCGGCATTGAAGTTGGGCAAGTTGACACATGTGCCGTGCATGGCACATGTGTGTAATCTGATCGTACAACGCTTTGTGCATGAGTACACAGGCTTACAGGACGTCCTGAAGCAGGCCAGGAAGGTGTGTGGCCATTTCAGGCGTTCCGACACGGCCATGGGTCACTTTGCCGATATCCAGCGGCGAAACAATATGCCAGTGAGGCGCTTGATTTGCGACAGCCCTTCACGTTGGAATTCCACACTCCTAATGTTCGACCGCCTGCTCCAACAAGAAAAAGCTGTTAATGAATATTTGTATGACCGGGGTGCTAGGACAGCCTCTGGGGAGCTGGGAATTTTTTTGCCACGTTACTGGACGCTCATGCGCAATGCCTGTAGGCTCATACGTCCTTTTGAGGAGGTGACAAACCTAGTCAGTCGCAACGAAGGCACCATCAGCGACATCATACCATTTGTTTTCTTCCTGGAGTGTGCCCTGCGAAGAGTGCTGGATCAGGCTGTAGATGAGCGTGAAGAGGAAGAGGAAGAGTTGTGGTCACCATCACCACCAGAAACAGCCTTATCAGCATCGCTTGCTGGACCTGCGGCAACGCTGGAAGAGGATTGTGAGGAAGAGGAGTCAGAGGAGGAATGTAGCTTTGAGGAGGAGGAGGAGGAGGAGCAAGACCAAACACAACAGGCATCCCAGGGTGCTCGTTGTCACCTATCTGGTACCCGTGGTGTTGTACGTGGCTGGGGGGAAGAACATACCTTCAATGACATCAGTGAGGAGGAGGAACGGGAAATGAGTAGCTCGCCATCCAACCTTGTGCAAATGGGGTCTTTCATGCTGTCCTGCCTGTTGAGGGACCCTTGTATAAAAAGGCTGAAGGAGAACGACCTGTACTGGGTGTCCACGCTACTAGACCCCCGGTATAAGCAGAAAGTGGCGGAAATGTTACCGAATTACAACAAGTCGGAAAGGATGCAGCATTTGCAAAATAAATTAAAAAGTATGCTTTACACAGCGTATAAGGGTGATGTCACAGCACAACGGGAATCTAACAGGGGGAGAGGTGGAAGTCATCCTCCTCCTCCTCCCACGACCACGCCGGCAAGGACAGGACGCTTTAAAGACGTGTTGTTGATGGAGGACATGCGGACCTTTTTAAGTCCTATGCATCGCCACAGCCCTTCGGGATCCACCCTCAGAGAGCGACTCGACCGACAGGTAGCAGACTACCTCGCCTTAACTGCAGATATCGACACTCTGAGGAGCGATGAACCCCTTGACTACTGGGTGTGCAGGCTTGACCTGTGGCCTGAGCTATCCCAATTTGCGATAGAACTTCTGGCCTTCCCCGCTTCAAGTGTCCTGTCAGAAAGGACCTTCATTGCAGCAGGAGGTATTGTCACTGAGAAGAGAAATCGCCTAGGTCAAAAAAGTCTAGATTACCTCACCTTTATTAAGATGAATGAGGGATGGATCCCGAAGGGACTGACACTGGGCGATACATTCGATTAAAAAAGGCCTGATGAGATGAGCTGCCTTGGGCTAAAAATGGTCCACATGCTGCTGTATTTTAGCTCTGAATGACGTTTGACTTGTGTGACTTATCCGCCACCAACTAGGGTTCAAGCCGCCATGTTTTAGGGCACTTTCTGCCTGTGAAACAAACATCAATTTTTCTGGCCGCTGCTACAGCAGCGGCTGCAACAATACCAAATTTTTCAGGCATGTGTACATGCCTAATTTTTAGGCCCACTGGTGCAGCACTGTGGCTTCAAAAACCAAACCAAAAAAAAATCCTCCAAGATGGCACCAATATACCAGTGGTCTAAGCATCTTCCCACCTTGGCCTAAAAAGGGGAGGTGATTCAACAATTAAAAATCTCTGCCATTTACACATCCACTGATAGGAGACGCGGAAGGTATTAAACTGATATGAACAATACTAAACTCACCACTCCTATCTGGTGGCACATTAGCTTGCCCGCGCAGTGCCACAAATTTCAAGTAAGAGGACCGACCAAGCATCTTCTTCCATCTCCCTGTTACATAAATCAATGCCATATCCATAGAACTTGTAGAGAATATCCAGGATAGTTTTACAGGGCCAAATCATGTCGCCTGTTGAAAGAGGTGACCTTGCTCGGGTCCCAGGTGTGCGGTTCCTAAAATGGCTGCCATGGGGGCGGGGCCTGACAGCAGAGCGGAGCGGACGCATGTAACTGCTGCTCCCGCATCTAACTATACCTACAGCCGAATCCTGCTGAACAGAGGCGGGGATCCATCGTATGGAAGCTGTAGAGTGATAGAGCATACCGAGTCCTGCGAGATGATACCACACAAGTGGCCTTCTGCTCCGGTACCAACCTACCTGATATTGCGGCCTACAAGCATGGCGGCGGCGGGGGAGACGGCCGGTCTCCCGCGGCCTAAACGAACAGCGCTGCAAAGCTCGAGCCTCTGTTCCCCCCCCTATGGACCGGCGGGGGTTATCCCGGTCCCCACCAGTCAGACACACATGCCTGCACAGCCAGCGACCGCCCATTCAAGCCTGAGGCCTAACCGCATGGAGAGAGAAACGCAACTCACAAGGCCTGCACCCGCACAAAGTCAGTATACAAACCTGGACCTGATATTTCAACAATTCTGGGTCAAACTGGAACGACTATTCACAAGACCCTCCTCAGCTTACGGCGATTCCACAGGGGGAGCGGGCAAGCAGCTGAGCGGGCCTGTCCCGGGCAACGCGCGCTCTCCTACCTTACCGGGGCGTGCTGAATGCCCACCCAGGCTGAGGGTCACAAGGAGAGTACCTCCACAGCATCGACCACACCGCCGGAGGCCTGACCGTCGCTGGTGACGGCAGAACACCAAGGCTTTCTGTGACGCCCGTAAAGGGAAAAACTCGGCCTCCACGAGTACCCGAGTTTGTGGCACCTGGATGCGGACCCCACACAAGGCCTGGGGCCAGGGGGAGGCCTTTCCAATTTTGCAGCCCACCGGAAATCTACACACCTTGCAAGCATCAGCTCCCTCGGAGCCACGCAGAGGAATAGGCTGAAGAAGAGGTCCGTGAACTGCGCCCAAGCCAGTTGGCAACCCATACCTTGCTGGAGTTGGTTCCAATGTAAAAAATATATGACCCAGTGACTTCCTGGACGATTTTTGCGCATACCTGCAGTGATAATATTGTTTCAGCTAACTGCCGTTAAGTTGCAAACCCCTACTGAGTGACGCTCCCTATAGTGCTTAGCTTGTTTGACTCACGATAATGTATGCATGTCTAGCCTAGTATGTCCTCCATTAATGTTAATATACTATATAAAATGGCTACCTGTGTCTTCATGCCGGCACTCCATGATTATCTTTTACTCGTGCACATAAGCATACTGTTTTTACTATTCCTGCTAGCCTAGCCACTGTTTAGCTTTGTATATTAGCCTGCAGCTCTGTAAGCTCTACCAATAAGCGTTTGTCAGGATCGGGACAGGGATCCAACACGCAGAGTACAAAGAGTGGAAAGGTACGTATACCGGGCCTTAGAATGGCCGGACTAACGTACCGAGAGTAATAGAGAATAGTCAGAGACAAGCCGAGGTCGAGGGAACGGGAAGACAGATAAGCGAGAGACAAGCCGGATCAAGGGAGAAGAGAGAAGCAGGAAAGTACAACAAGCCGAGTCAAAACCAAATAGAGCAAACTAGAATACCAGAGCACTGAGTGACTAGACAAGCTAGAACCACGACAGGGCAATGAGCTGAAGAGAGAAGTAAGCTTAAATACCCTGGCTCCGGATGGTAAGCACGCCTCTGACAAGTGCCGATTGGCTATCGGACACTTGAGTGACAGGTCGCTCGTGATAGCGTCATGACGTCACGTATTGAGCGTCCTGCTAGAAAAGGACGTGGATTCCTCGCGGCCGGTGTTTAAGTGGCTGGATGAACCGCGAGGAACGGAGGAAACAGCTCGCCTGGACGGATAAACCATCAAGTCTCTACCTCCCTTAGAGGTAGAGGCCTCAGGTACCCTGACAGTACCCCCCCTCTCAGATACGCCCACCGGGCGGAAGGAACCGGGGCGAGATGGGAAGCGAAGGTGAAATGCTCTGCGAAGGCGAGAAGCATGAACGTCCTCCTGAGGTACCCAACTCCTCTCCTCAGGACCATATCCCCTCCAGTTGACCAGATATTGCAATTTTCCCCTTGAAATTCTGGAATCAACGATGGAGCTGACCTCGTACTCCTCCCGACCCTCCACCTGAACAGGACGAGGCGAGGAGACCTTAGAGGAGAATTTGTTGCAAATAAGAGGTTTCAACAAGGAGACATGAAAAGAGTTAGGAATGCGTAAGGCAGGTGGCAGAGCAAGGCGATACGCAACCGGATTGATACGAGTGAGAACCCTGTAAGGGCCTATGTAGCGAGGAGCAAATTTCATAGATGGAACTTTTAGTCGAATATTCTTAGTACTTAACCATACCCTATCCCCAGGAACAAAAACAGGAGCTGCTCTTCTATGCTTGTCAGCGTGTTTCTTGAACAACGAGGAACTATGTAACAGAATTTGCCGAGTCTGATCCCATAATTTCTTCAGGTTGGCGACATGATCATCAACCGACGGTATCCCCTGAGAAGAGGAAACCGAAGGAAAAATCGAAGGATGAAAGCCATAGTTCATGAAGAAAGGGCTAGAGCGAGTTGAATCGCAAACAAGGTTATTGTGTGCGAACTCCGCCCAAGGAATCAGACCGACCCAATCGTCCTGGTGTTCGGAAACAAAGCAACGCAGATACTGTTCGATCTTTTGATTGGTACGTTCAGCAGCTCCGTTAGACTGAGGGTGATAGGCCGAGGAGAAGTTCAATTTGATGCCCATTTGAGAACAAAAGGATCTCCAGAAACGTGAGACAAATTGAGAGCCTCTATCAGAAACAATCTCCGAAGGAATCCCATGTAGGCGAAAAACCTCTCTTGCAAAAATCTCCGCCAATTCAGGAGAAGTCGGAAGTTTAGGTAATGGCACGAAATGGGCCATCTTAGTAAATCTATCCACCACCGTGAGAATAACAGTCTGTCTCTTGGAAGCAGGCAAATCAACGATAAAGTCTATGGACAAACAGGACCAAGGTTTCTCAGGAATGTCCAAGGGGTGTAAGAGGCCACATGGAGATGCATGAGGTAGTTTAGTCTTGGCACAAGTTTCACAAGCTGCGACGAACTCCTCAATATCTTTTCGAAGTGAAGACCACCAGAAATCCTTGGATATCAAAGAGTATGTCTTGCGAATACCAGGATGACCAGCTATTTTACTTTCGTGAAAACATTGTAAGAGCTCCAGTTGAAGTTCAGGAGGAACAAAGTTTCTTCCCTCAGGAGTGTTTTCGGGAGCTAGATGTTGTGACTTCAAGATCTGGTCAAGTAGCGGAGAATGAATTTTGAGACTGGTATTAGCAATAATATTGCATTTGGGTACAATGGAGGACATAAGTGGTTCAACTGAAGCAGAGGGCTCATATTGGCGAGATAGCGCATCGGCTTTAGAATTCTTTGACCCAGGTCTGTAAGTCAGAACGTAATTGAAATGGGTAAGAAACAACGACCAACGAGCCTGCCTGGAGGACAACCGCTTAGCCTCTCCGATATAAGACAAATTTTTGTGGTCAGTTAGAATGGTAACAGGATGTAATGTACCTTCCAATAAATGTCTCCACTCTTTCAAAGCCTTGATAACCGCTAGTAATTCTCTGTCACCAATGTCATATCTGCTTTCAGTACCGGTCAATTTTTTAGAGAAAAATCCACATGGATGTAATGGTTTATCAACCCCCAACCTTTGAGATAGGACAGCACCTAAACCAGTCTCTGATGCGTCTACCTCAAGTAGAAAAGGCAGAGAAGTGTCGGGGTGAACTAAAATTGGAGCGGAAGCGAAAAGCTCCTTGAGAGTTTTGAACGCAAGGAGAGCTTCAGTAGTCCAATTCTTAGTATCAGCCCCCTGTTTGGTCATATTAGTGATAGGTGCGATGATGGAAGAATAGCCCTTAATAAAGCGCCTATAATAATTAGAAAAACCAATAAATCTCTGTACGGCTTTAAGACCTTTGGGTAAAGGCCACTCTAGAATGGAGTGGAGCTTATCCGGATCCATCTTAAATCCCTCCCCAGAGATCACATAGCCGAGAAAGGTTACCTGGGTTTGATCAAAGCTACATTTCTCCAACTTGCAGTACAAGCCATGCTGGAGAAGCTTGTGCAAAACCCTCCTGACTTGCTTGTGATGAGTCTCAATCTCACTAGAATGAATGAGTATATCATCTAGGTATACAATGACGCACTCTTGCTGAAATTCCCTAAGAACCTCATTTATCAGATCCTGGAATACAGCTGGCGCATTGCATAACCCAAAAGGCATAACAGTATATTCATAGTGACCATATCGAGTATTGAATGCCGTCATCCACTCATGTCCCTGCTGGATTCTCACCAAGTTATATGCCCCTCTGAGGTCTAACTTGGTGAAAATTGTAGAGCCCTTCAAACGATCGAAGAGTTCGGTGATCAAGGGAATCGGGTAGGCATTTTTAATGGTTATCTTATTCAAGCCTCGATAATCAATACAAGGTCTCAAAGAACCATCTTTCTTTTTAACAAAAAAAAATCCAGCCCCGGCAGGGGAGGAGGACCTCCTGATGAATCCCTTGTCTAAATTCTCGTGAATATACTCCTCTAGAACTGAGTTCTCTTTTGTAGATAATGGGTATACATGACCTCTGGGAGGCATGGTACCAGGGAGTAGGTTAATTTTGCAATCAAAGGACCTGTGAGGGGGTAAGGTATCGGCTTTCTTTTTGTCAAATACTGCCTTTAAATCTAGATACTGAGGCGGAATTTGTGTCTCTGTAGGATTGTCAGAGGTAGTCGATGTGTTAGTTAATCCGAGAGGTAAGACCTTCCGCAAGCATTTTTCTTGACAATTCTTTCCCCACGAAACTATCTCCCCTGACTCCCAATTAATAATAGGGTTGTGTCTCCTCAACCAGGAGTACCCCAGGACTATGGGAATAGACGGAGAAGAAATGAGCATTAAGGATATATCCTCTTTATGTAGGATGCCAACAGTTAAGTTAATCGGTATGGTCTCATGGAAAATAACAGGCTCAAGTAACGGTCTACCATCGATGGCCTCAACAGCCAGTGGTGTCTCTTTTAACTGGGATGGGATAGCATGCTTGGCAACAAAACCCTGATCTATAAAGCTCTCAGCAGCTCCAGAATCGATTAGTGCCATAGTCTTTACTACTCCCTTCTCCCACCTCAAAGAAACGGGTAACAGAAGCCTGAACTCTTTGTAGTTGTGAATAGAGGACAAAGTAGAAACACCCAAGGCCTGTCCTCTAGAGAAACTTAGGTGCGAGCGTTTCCCGAACGATTAGGACAATTTAGGCGTAAATGTCCTCTGACTCCACAATACATACATAAACCCTCCCTTCTTCTGTACTGTCTCTCTCTCTCTGTGAGATGAGTACTGCCTATCTGCATAGGTTCAGAAATACGTAAGTCCTCGAACTCAGAATTTTGAAAGGTAGGTGCTAGTTTAAAGGAGGGTCTGCGGGTCCTATCTCGAGTGTTCTGCCTCTCTCTTATGCGTTCATCAATACGAGATATAAAAGAAATTAAATCCTCCAAATTCTCAGGGAGTTCTCTAGTAGCGACCTCGTCAAGAATTACATCTGATAACCCATTCAGAAACACATCTATATAAGCCTGTTCGTTCCACTTAACTTCTGCCGCCAAGGACCTGAACTCTAGTGCATAGTCCACAAGTGTTCGATTGTCCTGTCTAAGGCGCAACAGTAATCTAGCTGCATTGACCTTTCTACCAGGAGGGTCAAAAGTTCTTCTAAACGCAGCTACAAAGGCATTATAATTATAGACTAGTGGATTATCATTCTCCCATAAAGGATTGGCCCATCTCAGAGCTTTCTCAATGAGTAAAGTAATAACAAATCCAACCTTCGCTCTATCTGTAGGATAAGATCGGGGTTGTAATTCGAAATGGATGCTAATCTGGTTCAGAAAACCACGGCACTTCTCCGGTGACCCGCCATAACGTACTGGTGGGGTAATACGGGAAGAAGCACCTACAGTGGCTACCTCTAGACCTGAGACTGCAGGAGAAATAGAAGGAGTACGTGTCTCCTCAGGTGGGTTACTAGCACGAGACAAAAGTGCCTGTAGTGCTAGAGCCATCTGATCCATCCTATGCTCCATGGCGTCAAACCTGGGATCAGAAGAACCAAGCTGACTGTTTGTACCTGCAGGATCCATTGGCCCTGTCGTAATGTCAGGATCGGGACAGGGATCCAACACGCAGAGTACAAAGAGTGGAAAGGTACGTATACCGGGCCTTAGAATGGCCGGACTAACGTACCGAGAGTAATAGAGAATAGTCAGAGACAAGCCGAGGTCGAGGGAACGGGAAGACAGATAAGCGAGAGACAAGCCGGATCAAGGGAGAAGAGAGAAGCAGGAAAGTACAACAAGCCGAGTCAAAACCAAATAGAGCAAACTAGAATACCAGAGCACTGAGTGACTAGACAAGCTAGAACCACGACAGGGCAATGAGCTGAAGAGAGAAGTAAGCTTAAATACCCTGGCTCCGGATGGTAAGCACGCCTCTGACAAGTGCCGATTGGCTATCGGACACTTGAGTGACAGGTCGCTCGTGATAGCGTCATGACGTCACGTATTGAGCGTCCTGCTAGAAAAGGACGTGGATTCCTCGCGGCCGGTGTTTAAGTGGCTGGATGAACCGCGAGGAACGGAGGAAACAGCTCGCCTGGACGGATAAACCATCAAGTCTCTACCTCCCTTAGAGGTAGAGGCCTCAGGTACCCTGACAGCGTTATGTTCAGCGAGGTATGCGAACCAAGCGCCTCATACTAAGTTCAGAAATGGGTAACAAGGTGCTTTTGATTTTGTTCTTCTTGGATTTATTAATCGACAAATGCATACGTGCCCTAGTGTAAACGCCTGTAAAAATAACCCACCTTGTATATCCTATGATATGCTTCCATAGCAATTCTAACCTAATACTCTGTGACGCAGACCTCTTGTATTGCATACATTGAGACTATCTCGTCTGATGAACCATGTCTCTAACGTCTAACCTATGCACCAGATGTATCCCGCATATCTAACTTGTTCTCCCTTTATATAAAAATGGCTGTATGTTCTATGACCTTATCAACATAATCCCTACGTTCATGGATAAGGCTTTATGCCTCTCTTGCAATGTTAGGTCACGATATATAATGGAACTGTCACATAAGTGCCATTGCATACTATTCAAGCCTGTTTATAATATGTTTTCGTTAATCAACATAAAAACCAAAATGAGGCATTTATATCGCGGAAATGTACACCATCAATGTTATTGCTGTATTAACCCTATATTATGTACCACTTGCACGTTTCCCTTTCTCTATTCTGTAACCCATCTTGCGTGCCTCAATAAAAGAAAGATTGACAAAAAAAAATAAAAATGGCTGCCATATACATGTCCTCTGATAGGAGACGTGGAAGGTATTAAACTGATATGAACAATACTAAACTCACCACTCCTATCTGGTGGCACATTAGCTTGCCCGCGCAGTGCCCCAAATTTCAAGTAAGAGGACCGACCAAGCATCTTCTTCCATCTCCCTGTTACATAAATCAATGCCATATCCATAGAACTTGTAGAGAATATCCAGGATAGTTTTACAGGGCCAAATCATGTCGCCTGTTGAAAGAGGTGACCTTGCTCGGGTCCCAGGTGTGCGGTTCCTAAAATGGCTGCCATATACACGTCCACTGATAGGAGACGCGGAAGGTATTAAACTGATATGAACATTTACTAAACTCACCACTCCGAGTGCTGTTATTTATTTAATTTTTTTGTGGTGAGGCTTTACAGGACAGAGTGCTTCTCCACGGGACATGTTAACTCACGGGCAGCTGGCTCATCAAGGAACCAGAGCAGCTTGAACGAGGTGAACTTGCTCGGGTCCCAGGTGTGCGGTTCCTAAAATGGCTGCCATATACACGTCCACTGATAGGAGACGCGGAATGTATTAAACTGATATGAACATTTACTAAACTCACCACTCCGAGTGCTGTTATTTATTTAATTTTTTTGTGGTGAGGCTTTACAGGACAGAGTGCTTCTCCACGGGACATGTTAACTCACGGGCAGCTGGCTCATCAAGGAACCAGAGCAGCTTGAACGAGGTGACCTTGCTCGGGTCCCAGGTGTGCGGTTCCTAAAATGGCTGCCATATACACGTCCACTGATAGGAGACGCGGAAGGTATTAAACTGATATGAACAATACTCCACTCCTATCTGTAGGTCCGTCCCATTGTGATTTATGCCCCCCACCCACCGCGCAGGGATGGGGGCCGGGGGGGAGG
Organism: Pelobates fuscus; assembly: GCF_036172605.1. Lineage (NCBI taxonomy): Eukaryota > Metazoa > Chordata > Amphibia > Anura > Pelobatidae > Pelobates > Pelobates fuscus. Next base: position 146,499,904 of record NC_086319.1, read on the forward strand.
AAAGTAGCCCCCCCATTGTGATTTATGGCCCCCTCCCACCGCGCAGGGGTGGGGCCGAGGGGGGGAGGACAGTAGGTCCCCCCATTGTGATTTATGGCCCCCACCCACCGCGCAGTGGTTGGGGAGGACAGTAGCTCCCCCCAGTGTGTATCATGGGCTTTGAGGACAGGTGTCAATCCATACCTGCCAAGTGACCCTATGTAGGGGGAACAGTCCCTATTCTGCTCTGTGTCAGTGTGTATCATGGTCTCTGTGGACGGGGAACAGTCTCTATTCTGCTCTGTGTCAGTGTGTATCATGGTCTCTGTGGACGGTGAACAGTCTCTATTCTGCTCTGTGCCAGTGTGTATCATGGTCTCTGTGGACAGGGAACAGTCTCTATTCTGCTCTGTGTCAGTGTTTATCAGGGGCTTTGAGGACAGGTGTCAATCCATACCTGCCAAGTGACCCTATGTAGGGTTAACAGTCCCTATTCTGCTCTGTGTCAGTGTGTATCATGGTCTCTGTGGACGGGGAACAGTCTCTATTCTGCTCTGTGTCAGTGTGTATCATGGTCTCTGTGGAAGGGAACAGTCTCTATTCTGCTCGGTGTCAGTGTGTATCAGGGGCTTTGAGGACAGGTGTCAATCCATACCTGCCAATTGACCCTATGTAGGGGGGACAGTCTCTATTCTGCTCTGTGTCAGTGTGTATCATGGTCTCTGTGGACGGGGAACATTCTCTATTCTGCTCTGTGTCAGTGTGTATCATGGTCTCTGAGGACAGGTGTCAATTCATATCTGCCAAGTGACCCTATGTAGGGGGAACAGTCTCTATTCTGCTCTGTGTCAGTGTGTATCAGGGGTTTTGAGGACAGGTGTCAATCCATATCTGCCAAGTGACCCTATGTAGGGGGGACAGTCTCTATTCCGCTCTCTGTCAGTGTGTATCAGGGATTTGACTATCTTTATTCAGATTCAAAAATTACAATTCCAGGAAAAATTTAACAAACATTTACAAGAACATGTTATGCACATCATAGAAACAACGTGAACCTCTTTAAAGCCACAAACTTAAGACAAAAAGTATGTACACACAAAGTGTAAGGGTTTGAAAGAATATTCTGAATCCTTACATGTTTACTTTATCGTTTGTTTGATTTTTGTGAACCATATATAAACTACAAGCAGCGTGAAAACTATAAAAACTCAAGTGGCCATGCTGATCAAATTAAATAGTATGCTTTACACAGCGTATAAGGGTGATGTCACAGCACAACGGGAATCTAACAGGGGAAGAGGTGAAAGTCATCCTCCCCCTCCCACGACCCCGCCATATCTGCCAAGTGACCCTATGTAGGGGTAACAGTCTCTATTCTGCTCTGTGTCAGTGTGTATCATGGTCTCTGAGGACGGGGAACAGTCTCTATTCTGCTCTGTGTCAGTGTGTATCAGGGGCTTTGAGGACAGGTGTCAATGTTAGGTGATTTCTGCCCTTTATGGATTAAAAGCAGACTCTGCATCAACTGTGTAATTTTCCATGGGAGTTTTGCCATGGATCCCCCTCCGGCATGCCACAGTCCAGGTGTTAGTCCCCTTGAAACAACTTTTCCATCACTTTTGTGGCCAGAAAGAGTCCCTGTTGGTTTTAAAATTTGCCTGCCCATTGAAGTCAATGGCGGTTCGCGCGGTTCGCCGGTTCGCGAACATTTGAGGAAGTTCGCGTTCGCCGTTCGCGAACCGAAAATTTCGGGTTCGCGACAACACTACCAATAAGTGTTCAGCAACATCTTCTGAGTACAACAGTAAACCCAATGTACAGGTTTTATGGGTTTTTGCAAACCTACAGGGGTCAAATGTAGGGCTTTCCCTTTTGCCATGTTTGCACATTGAAATTTGCCAGATTTGTTTGCTGGGTCTATGTTGCCTTTGAGACCATATGGCAGCCGAGGAATTTTTACCCCATCATGGCATGCCATTTGAAAAAGTAGACAACCAACAGTATTTAAAATGGGGTATGTCCAGTCTTTTTTAGTAGCCACTTATCCACAAACGCTTGCCAAATTTAGCGTTCATATTTGTTTTTTTAAATTTTTTACACAAAAACTGGACTTTTACTGGTGATTTCATAGTTGTGACAAGTTTTACTGTTTAAAACACTCATATTTGTGTTCAGCGAAGTCTCCTGAGTATAACAACACCTCCCATGTACAGGTTTTAGGGTGTTTTGGAAAGTTACAGGGTCAATATAGGGCTTGCCCAATTAAGTTTGCAAGATTGGTTTGCTTGGTCTATGTAGCCTTTTGAGACCATATAGTAGCCCAAGAATGTGAATTAACCATATCATGGCATACCATTTTCAAATGTAGACAACCCAGGGTATTCAAAATAGGGTATTTCCACTCCCACAACAGACTTTTGTGCACTACTTTGTCTCAATATATTTATGAAGCTTATTAGGCATAGAAAATACTGAGACAAAGTAGTCCCTTACTTCTAGACACTTTGCAGAGCTACCGGCATCTAGAAATGTCAATCCCCCAGCTGTCACTAGTAACTACATTTACATTTACACTAACCCTAAACTAAATAACCCAAAACACCCATCTTACCCAAATATTAATTTTAACCCCACTCTAACCCTAAACCCAATAACGCTAAATACCTATTATACCAGACAGTTAGCCCCTAAGGCATTTAATCCTCTTACACACTAAACCCTCTTTGTAAGCTAACTCTGACGTTAACTCCTCTCTAACCTTAAATCCCTCCTTCACCCTAAACACTTTTAACATCGGCCTTGATGTAATATTTTTATAAACTTTTCAAATATGTTAATGTTTTTGGATAAACCTTTCAAATGATTTTACAATGTTATCAAAAATATTAAAGGTATTGAAAATATTAACTAAATACTTAAGTTGTGTATTTTTCGCAAAGTCCACTAGTTGAGTAGAAATTATTATATGATAAATTGTGAAACAAAGGTGATTTTTTTTTTTTTTAAATGTTATATTTCATTCATACTTAAATTATGCGTCATGTATACATAAAGGCAAGTCTCACTTTCTTTGTCAAGCTAAGAGTGTGGAACTTCCCTCATGCTCCACTCGTTCTCAATATTTCTTATGTGCAGGAAAAATACATAATTCATAATAATGTAGTCCCTACTATGTCTTATATATGTTTTAAAGATTAATGGATTAGAAATTAAGAAAATAACAGATTCTAAAACAGAAGGAGAAGAAGAAAAACATGTATAAATGTAAGCTTAAGGCGATAGAGCAAAAAAATCTAGAAAATGTGCCAAAAATATCTCATGGATTTTGGAAAGGATCACTCCCTAAGTGTTAACATTAAACTGTAAAAAAGCACAACTTCTACTAAACTGAGCTTTGTATGTTTATTTATACTTTGTAAAGCAAGGGAATGCCTCTTAAAACAATTTCAAAGTAAAAAAAAAAATGTAAGCCTTATTGCAGAATATTGATTTTTCTACTGCAAATCTTGCCCTGAGTTTTAAAACAGATGCATTTTATTAGGTGAATAGAAACCTCATAATCCCTTCTATGATATTTGCATCAAATTTGAATATATTTGTAAGTTAATACAAAATAAATAGTGAAACACATTTAAGATACTGATCACTGCATTTGTAGATGAAACATAAAAAAATTAATTTGGGTTATATTACTTTGTCTTTGTTTTACCTTGTGTAACCTTGAATGCTGTAATCAAGTTATGCAAACATGCAGGTGTTTTATCTATATCTACATGAATACATTTTGAGATCATTTAAGCAGCATTCTCTGAATATTTTTTTTTTCATTTTACATAAAAAGTCATTAAGAATTTATGTTTAATTCAGTATTACGTAAATGACAGAACAATGGCATGCTTTTAATTTCATTTTGCGATAGTATGTATAAATGCTATTACACATTTTCCTCTTATAACCTTCTTAAGGTCACTATCAGAAATTTTGAGGCCAATTATAAGGTCATCTGCTGCCCTCCAACACACACATGCATACACAAAAATACAGATAGCTAAACATACATACTCCCTAATTCCTCTCTTGACTGCCATGTTATCTTCCTTCATACACTGCCATGGTTCCTATTAATTCCTCTCCAGACAGCTGTATGGCATCCTTAATCCCTATCAAGGCTGCTATCTAACCTGTCTAATTCCTATCCACTCCAGACTTCACCTTTCCTCCCTAATCCATAACTCAACTAGTACCAAACTTTCCTAAAACCTTTAAAGACTGCAACCTAATACCCGTAATCATTTTCCAGGCTGCTCTTGGAAATTATAATAACAACTTCCCCCTCTTTCTTTACCTATTTTTATAAATCCTTTAGGTTCATAAGTTCCTATAATTACGTGGAACCTCATCCTTTACTAGCCCGTTCTCATCCTCTACAGAATTTTCACATCCTTCCATCATCCATTGAAAGGTAATTTAAAGGTACACTATTATCACCAAAACAGGCAGTTCAGAATAGGCAGTTACTCAGACAGCCACTTTTGCGCGATAGCCTCCAAATGCTTTCATTGGCTTGACTGTGATCATCAACTTTGATAATCTCAGTCAAGGGGGCAACGAATAGTGATGTCCCGAACGCTTTGGCGGCAAATAGTTCCTGGCAAACATAGCATGTTCGTGTTCGCCACGGACGGTGAACATATGCGATGTTCGGTCCGCCCCCTATTCGTCATCATTGAGTAAACTTTGACCCTGTACCTCTTAGTAAGCAGACACATTCCAGCCAATCAGCAGCAGACCCTCCCTCCCAGACCCCCACCTCCTAGACAGCATATAATTTAGATTAATTCTGAAGCTGCATTCATTTTTTTTCTTTTTTTTATTATTTTTTTTTGTGTGTTTATTATACATTATCCTCCATAGCCAGTAACCTGTGTTTATTAAACATTATCCGCCCCATAGCCAGTAACCTGTGTTTATTATACGTTATCCCCCCATAGCCAGTAACCTGTGTTTATTATACATTATCCCCCATAGCCAGTAACCTGTGTTTATTATACATTATCCTCCCATAGCCAGTAACCTGTATTTATTATACATTATCCCCCCCTAGCAAGTAACCTGTGCTTATTATACATTATCTCCCCCATAGCCAGTATCCTGTGTATATTATACATTATCCTCCCATAGCCAGTAACCTGTGTTTATTATACATTATCCTCCCATAGCCAGTAACCTGTGTTTATTATAAATTATCCATCCCATAGCCAGAAACCTGTGTTTATTATACATTATCCCCCCCCATAGCCAGAAACCTGTGTTTATTATACATTATCCCCGATAGTCATTTATCGTTGGACCTAGGCAGCATGATGTCTTAGGCCAGCCCAGAGAGTGAGTGAGTGAGTGAATAATATAATATATATGTTCAGAAACATATTAGTAATATATGTAAATCGGGTTCATGCAAAGAGGGTGAAAAGGTATTAAAGGGCCACTCTAGGCACCCAGACCACTTCAGCTTAATGAAGTGGTCTGGATGCCTGGTCCAGCTAGGTTTAACCCTTTTTTATATAAACATAGCAGTTTCAGAGAAACTGCTATGTTTATATAAGGGTTAAGCCAGCCTCTAAATACTCTAGTGGCTGTCTCATTGACAGCCGCTAGAGGCGCTTGCGTGATTCTCACTGTGAAAATCACAGTGAGAGCACGCAAGCGTCCATAGGAAAGCAGCATTGTAAATTCTTTCCTATGCGACCGGCTGAATGCGCGCGCAGCTCTTGACGCGCATGCGCATTCAGCCGAAAGGGAAGATCGGAAGCGGAGAGGAGGAGGAGAGCTCCCCGCCCGGCGCTGGAATAAAGGTAAGTTTTAACCCTTTCCTCTCCCCAGAGCCGGACGAGTATGTTTTCCTGGCACTATAGTGGTCCTTTAAAGAAAAACACACTTATTGCATCAAATTTACAAAGCCAAACTTTTAAAAGCTTTCCTAATTTCTTTCTCGGGATGAGGAATATATCGGTTGTAGACTGAGGATTTCCATCTGCCCAATCTTTTAATAATATGCACTGGAGTGTCAGTGTTGAAGGAGACCGAAGCTGCTCCTATTCTAAATGAAAGACCCGAGACATGGATACAACCCAATCTTAGGAGTAGTGTTCTGATGTAGAAGATGAATTTAGCCGTAGTCAGAAGGATTCAGTGAGAGTAGTGGTGAAATGTGTGTGGCATGACTGAGTGTGGGTAAGTAAGAGTCAAGTATTTTTTAACTGGGCACTAGTTCTAGGTGGGATAAAGTGGTATAGCGGATGGATGAGTAGTTTGGTTCCTTTTAGAGGTTTGTAGAGAAAGTATATAGAGATCATGATTTTTAGCGATATCCAATATTTTTAAGGTGGTCCCAGTGCCACCACTCATATCTGGTGTCACAATAGCTTGCATTTAAAAAAAACTGTAATATAATAGCAGTCAGTTTCCTTCACACGTGTGCGTTTCAGGGCCTGCCAGGGCACAGTGTCACACCAGTGCAACTCATATCTGGTGTAACAGTACTGTACATAAAAAAAACAAACTAGAAATTTGACTGTGAAATAATAGCAGTCAGTTTCCTTCACATGTGTGCATTTCAGGGCCTGCCAGGGCACAGTGTCACACCAGCGCAACTCATATCTGGTGTAACAGTAGTGTACATTTAAAAAAAAAAATACAGGGGGCTTGTTGTCACCTTTCGGGGACCCTTGGTGTTGTACGTGGCTGGGTGGAGGAAGAGACCTTCAATGACATCAGTGAGGACAAGGAACGGGACATGGCTAGCTTGGTATCCAACCTTGCGCAAATGGGGAGTTTGCGGTTGTGCAAATGGACTGTTTGCGGTTGTTTGCGGTGCGTTAAACGGGGAGTTTGGTCTGTCACTGTGAAGCGGGCGTAACCCTTACACTACCTGATCGATACAACATCATACCTGATTTTTTAAAGCACGTTATTCCAAACAATTTAGGAATGATTTATGCCCTTTATGGATTAAAACCAGACTCTGCATCAACTATGTAATTTTCCATGGGAGTTTTGCCATGGATCCCCCTCCGGCATGCCACAGTCCAGGTGTTAATCCCCTTGAAACAACTTTTCCATCACTATTGTGGCCAGAAAGAGTCCCTGTGGGTTTTAAAATTCACCTGCCTATTGAAGTCTATGGCGGTTCGCCGGGTTCGCCCGTTCGCAAACATTTGCGGAAGTTCGCGTTCGCCGTTCGCGAACGGAAAATTTCATGTTCGCAACATCACTAGCAACGAGACCTGCTGGAATAAAGGTAAGTAAAACACATTTCTACTGCAGGGAGAGCAGGGCCAGCCACCTAGGCGCCAGTCATGTTTGTATTCCTGACACTATAGTGTTCCTTTAAAGATTTTTACATGTTTGTATTTCTGACACTGTAGTGTTCCTTTAAAGATTTTTAAATTCCTTTTTCTTGACAAGCCGCTTTAATGGTAGCCATGATCTCCCCAGCCAGAGCAGATGAGATGTTCAGAAAACAACGACAGACTGATTACTAAGAGGCTGGGTTATAGGGGGGTACATGCTTAGTGATACTGATATGTGCAGAGAAATTAGAAAAGCTCACAGAAAGCATAGAGACTCCAGGGTTGCTGTATCTCTTGTGCAGAGAGAACTTGCTGGAATTTTTGATGTGGTCTGCCCTTATTGGTGGGATCAGTCTGATTTGCAAATCGAATAGGTTCACTCTGTAATGGCACAAGTGAGACAAAATATGTGTGAGATCTGAGTGGGGACTAACCGGAACGCAAGCTAATGGCATTCTCTAAGCTTTTGTTCATTCTCAGAGTTCTCATATTTTCAGAGGTTTTTGTACACCCCTGATCAATAATGTGAAAAATATGGTATGTCCTTTATATTAGTTGGTACATCAAATATTCAGCATTGATTGATATTAAAAGCATCATTCTTCTCAATAATGTGAAATGTTTGAATGCCAAACAATTAATAATATAAAGTCTAACTTGTTTCCTTAGTCAAACGAAAATTACAAAAATAAACACTTACAAAAGGAAATGTGCTTGAGTACTGTGAAGGTTCACTGGATCTGTGCTCTAAGCACTAGTTACATGAACTTTCCAATGGCAACAGTTAGTTTTCTTCAGTTGCATTTGTTAACATCCTATAGCTTAAGGAAATACAATGAAACCATTCAAAAATGTCAACATCTGACAACAGATCTCAATACTGTAGCCAAATTTGGATTATCAATGCCTTTGTTCCCCGCTGTTTTCTACAACCTTTCAGTTATGTTGTCACACCTTAATATATATATATTTTTAAGATATATTCTCATTTCTATCCACATCAGCTTACAGGATTACCACTGTATTAAAATGTCCTTGTTACCTTTGACACTTGGCAGGAATTGTGAGCGAAATTAGTTTTACAAGAATAGTGAATAAATAAAATAAAGCCAGAAATGTACATAGAGTAGTAGTTTAATTTACTTGTTTCACATTGAAGGCCTCTGTGACAATTTAATTGAGGTGTTGTGATTTGTTTTTATTTCATCTAAAGTCATTGGTCAATATTTACCCATATTTCAAACATCTTCTTGAATGTTATAAGCACTCATTATGGTACAAATGTCACAAGCAATCCAGATATCAACACATAACTACAGCAGTTAAAATATTTATGTGTATTCCATCGTACCAAATATATCTCTCTAAACACCTACGCTTATCTGAAGTGCACCTGTGATCCCCCCGCCCCCCATCGCAAACATAAAAAAAAATCAAAGGGAAACTGCAGTTTATTTTCTGCTGTGCCTTTGACACATAATCTAAACTAAAAAGTACAACTTATTTGTTTTAACGCTGTAACTATCTAACTTAGTTACCATAGCTATTGGTTTGTTCAAAAACTACATTAGTGACAATTTCCCTCAAGATATAAAAAGTGAGGTCCTAAAGTGGTAAAAACAATTCAACTAATTATAAAAATAATGTGTTAAATGTTAAACGTTAAAAAGAAAATGACTAAAGTGTAACAAATATATAGAAACAGGGCCGGACTGAGAAAAAAAATCCGGCCTGGGTATTTTTTCATCACAGTGGCCCACTAAGAAGCTGGCGGGGCAGAGAGGGTGTGTTTTGTCATCACCAAGGAAAAGCATGCCCCCTCTCAAAATGTGCATGTTGGTTCAATGCTCTTCCAGGGCAGACCATGTGCAGAGCCCTGCTAAAGAGCTCTAGCATGAGAAAAAGGCCCTGTATTGCTTCTGAAGAGTGCAAGCAAATTTAATAATATGCTTGCACTGTGTTTCCTTGCAACTTGTCTCTATAAATGGGATATCAGGAGACAAAAAGCGAAGTCTATTGTGCATGTGTTTGGAGCCTGCTTGTGGGATTGCGTGTGTGTAGAGTGTGTGTAGAGTGAGCTGATTGTGATGTGTTATTGTGGTAAGGTCGGTTTTAGTCATGTTGTGTTTGTGGGGTAATGTAATGCATGTGTGGCTAGGGCTGTAGAGAGTGTGTGTATAGGGGATGCAGTATGTGTGTGAGGGTTGCAGTGTTTATGAGGGGTGCTGTAGTAAATATATATACATATATTGTGTATGTCTGAGTGCTGCAGTGTGTTCGGGGGGTTATGTGTGTATGTGTGAGGGATGCAGATGAGGGGTGCAGTATGTGTGTGTGTGTGTGAGGGTGCAGTGTGTGTGTGTGTATGTGTATGTGTGAGGGGTAAAGTGTGTGTGATGTATGCTGTGATTGTGAGGGGTGAAATATGTGTGTGGGAGGTTGCTGTGTGTGAGGGTGCTGTGTATGTGAGAGTGGTGTGTGTGTGTGTGTGTGTGTGTGAGGGTTTGCTCACTACTGGAGCACTTGTAGATTATTTAAATAAATAATCCATGCACAATAACCACTACTACTCTGTGTAGTGGTTATGGTGCCAGGAGGGCCGGGCCCCCCTCCCAGAGTAAGTATTCAAACCGTTTAAGAACAGTTTGACAACTTACTTGGGGTCTGCTGGGATATGAGGCTGTAGTAGGGTATAGGAGCAGTGGTGCAATGTGTGAGGGGTGCAGTGTGTGTGAAAGGTTCAGTGTGTGTGAGGGGGTGTAGTGTGTGAATGTGTAGGGTGTGTGGGGCAATGTGTGTATGAGGGGGCTGTGTATGTGTGTGGCAATATTAGTATGGGGGGCTGTGTGTGTATGGTTGGGCAGTGTGTGTGTGTGTGTGTGTGTGTGTGAGGCAATGTGTGTGAATGTGTATGGTGTGTGGGGGCAGTGTATTTATGGGGCTAGAGTTCACTCTCACCACTGCGACCACCAGGAATCCCTGGTGGTCACAGTGTTGAGAGTGAACTCTAGCCCGTAGCTCCAGGGCTAGAGTTTACTCTCGCAAGAGCTGTAACGTTGCCGTGGTAACTGCGGCAACGATCTGTGCTCGCGCAAGAAGGACCCAGAGGAGCTGAAGGCTGAGCTCCCGGGTCCTCTCTTCCTCCCTCCCCTGCCCGCACGGTGCCTGCGGACAGGGGAGGGGGCAATTGCCTCTTACTCCCCCCTCCCCCTCTTCATACTCCCCTTCTTACTCCCCCCTCTTCTTACTCCCCCCTCTTCTTACTCCCCCCTCACTCTCTTCTTACCCCCCTTCTTACTCTCCCCCTCTTCTTACTCCCCCCCTCTTCTTACTCTTCCCCTCTTCTTACTCCCCCCTCCCCCTCTTCTTACTCCCACCTCTTCTTACTCCTCCCTCTTCTTACTCCCCCCTCTTCTTACTCCCCTCCCCCCTCTTCTTACCCCCTACCCCCTCTTCTTACTCCCCCCCTTCCCCCTCTTCTTACCCCCCCTCCCCACTCTTCTTACTCCCCCCTCTCTTCTTTCTCCCCCTTCCTCTTTTTATTCCCCCCTCCCTTCTTACTCCCCCCTCCCCCTCTTCTTACCCCCTCCTCTCTTCTTACTCCCCCCTCCTCTCTTCTTACCCCCTCCCTCTCTCTTCTTACCCCCTCCCTCTCTTCTTACCCCCCTCCCTCTCTCTTCTTACCCCCCCTCCCTTTCTCTTCTTACCCCCCTCCCTTTCTCTTCTTACCCCCCTCCCTCTTTCTTCTTACCCCCCACCCTCTTTCTTCTTACACCCCCTCCCTCTTTCTTCTTACCCCCCTCCCTTTCTCTTCTTACCCCCCTCTTTCTTCTTACCCCCCTCTTTCTTCTTACCCCCCTCTTCTTACCCCCTCCCTCCTTCGTCTTACCGCCCCAGCCCTCTCTGTTCTTACCCCCCTCTTTGTTCTTACCCCCTCCCCTCTTTGTTCTTACCCCCATCCCTCTTTGTTCTTACCCCCCATCCCTCTTTGTTCTTACCCCCCTCTTTGTTCTTACCTCCATCCCTCTTTGTTCTTACCCCTCCCTCTTTGTTCTTACCCCCTCCCTCTCTCTTTGTTCTTACCCCCTCCCCCTTTGTTCTTACCACCCCCACCTCCCTCCCTCTTTGTTCTTACCACCCCCTCCCTCTTTGTTCTTACCCCCCCTCCCTCCCTCTTTGTTCTTACCTCCCTCCCTCCCTCTCTCTTTGTTCTTACCCCCCTCCCTCTTTGTTCTTACCACCCCCTCCCTCTTTGTTCTTACCACCCCCTCCCTCCCTCTTTGTTCTTACCACCCCCCTCCCTTCCTCTTTTTTCTTACCCCCCTCTTTGTTCTTACCCCCCTCTTTGTTCTTACCCCCTCCCTCTTTGTTCTTACCCCCCACCTCCCTCCCTCTTTGTTCTTACCCCCCTCCCTCTTTGTTCTTACCACCCCCCTCCCTCTTTGTTCTTACCCCCTCTATGTTCTTACCCCCCTCTTTGTTCTTACCACCCCCCCTCTTTGTTCTTACCACCCCCCTCTTTGTTCTTACCACCCCCCATCTTTGTTTTTACCCCCCCTCTTGGTTCTTACCCCCCTCTTTGTTCTTACCCCCCTCTTTGTTCTTACCCCCTCCCCTGTAGCGTGGCCGAGCTGCACTCCGGTCCACAGTGCCCGGCCGGAGTGATAGGAAGGTGCACACTGAGTGTGCACCTTCGGACTGACAGGAAGGTGCACACTCAGTGTGCACCTTCCTATCACTCCGGCTGGGCACCGCGGACCGGAGACCAGCTCGGCCATGCTACAGGGGAGGGGAGGTGAGAAGCTGCAGCCGCCTGAGGCTCTTAAGAGAGCGCTCAGGCGGCTGCAGCATTTAAAGGGGCGGCCGGGCCCCCTGATGGCGGGACCCCAGGGCCGGTGCTTCCTATAAGGCGAACTAGGCAGCCGCCTAGGGCGCCATATAGGAGGGGGCGCCCTGCGCCCCCATCGCCGGCCCTTTAAATGCTGCAGCCGACTAAGCGCTCTATAGAGAGCGCTCAGACGGCTGCCGCACTGCCTCACCTCCCCTTCCCTGTAGCGTGGCCGAGCTCCTCTGCGGTCCGCGACCCGGCCGGACTAAGAGGAAGTGCACACTGAGTGTGCACTTCCTGTCAGTCCGGCCGGGACCGCGGACCGGAAAGGAGCTCGGCCACGCTACAGGGAAGGAGAGGTGAGTAGAAGATTAGAGGGGAGGGGGGAGTGAAGATTGGAGGGGAGGGGGGAAAGAAGATTGGAGGGGAGGTGGGGGAGAGAAGATTGGAGGGAGGGGGGAGTGAAGACTGGAGGGGGTGGGCAGATTGGAGGGGAGGGGGGGAGTGAAGATTGGAGGGGAGGGGGGGAGTGAAGATTGGAGGGGAGGGGGGTAATGAAGATTGAAGGGGAGGGGGGAGTGATGATTGGAGGGAGGGGGGAGAGAAGATTGGAGGGCAGGGGGGAGTGAAGATTGGAGGGAGGGGGGAGTGAAGATTAGAGGGGAGGGGGGAGTGAAGATTGGAGGGGAGGGGGGAAAGAAGATTGGAGGGGAGGTGGGGGGAGAGAAGATTGGAGGGAGGGGGGAGTGAAGACTGGAGGGGGGTGGGCGGATTGGAGGGGGGAGTGAAGATTGGAGGGGAGGGGGGGAGTGAAGATTGGAGGGGAGGGGGTAATGAAGATTGAAGGGGGGAGTGATGATTGGAGGGAGGGGGGAGAGAAGATTGGAGGGCAAGGGGGGAGTGAAGATTGGAGGGAGGGGGGAGTGAAGATTGGAGGGGAGGGGGGAGAGAAGATTGGAGGGGAGGGGGGAGAGAAGATTGGAGGGAGGGGGGAGAGAAGATTGGAGGGGAGGGGGGAGAGAAGATTGGAGGGAGTGAAGATTGGAGGGGAGGTAGGGAGTGAAGATTAGAGGGGAGTGAAGATTGGAGGGGAGGGGGTAGAGAAGATTGGAGGGAGGGGGAGTGAAGACTGGAGGGGGGTGGGCGGATTGGAGGGGGGAGTGAAGATTGGAGGGGAGGGGGGAGTGAAGATTGGAGGAGAGGGGGTAATGAAGATTGAAGGGGGGAGTGATGATTGGAGGGAGGGGGGAGAGAAGATTGGAGGGCAAGGGGGAGTGAAGATTGGAGGGAGGGGGGAGTGAAGATTGGAGGGGAGGGGGGAGAGAAGATTGGAGGGGAGGGGGGAGAGAAGATTGGAGGGAGGGGGGAGAGAAGATTGGAGGGGAGGGGGGAGAGAAGATTGGAGGGAGTGAAGATTGGAGGGGAGGTAGGGAGTGAAGATTAGAGGGGAGTGAAGATTGGAGGGGAGGGGGAAGTAAAGATTGTAGGGGAGGGGGGAGTAAAGATTGTAGGGGAGGGGGGTGAAGATTGGAGGGGGGTGAAGATTGGAGGGGAGGGGGGAGTGGAGATTGGAGGGGAAGAGTGGAGATTGGAGGGGAGGGGGGAGAGAAGATTGAGGGGAGGGGGGAGTGAAGATTGGAGGGGGAGAGAAGATTGGAGGGAGGGGGAAATTGAGGAGAAAACGGGGGGGGAGTAAGGAGAACACAGGGAGGGGGGAGTAAGGAGAACACAGGGAGGGGGAGTAAGGAGAACACAGGGAGAGGGGGAAGTAAGAAGAACACAGGGAGAGGGAGAAGTAAGGAGAACACAGGGAGAGGGGGAAGTAAGGAGAACACATTGAGAGGGGGAAGTAAGGAGAACACATTGAGAGGGGGAGGTGAGGAGAACACGGGGGGGGGATGTACGAAGAGTCTGCTAGGGGAGGAGGGGGGGAGAGGAGAGACCACTCAGGGGCAGGGTAGAGCACTAAGGGACGGAAGGGAGAGCTCTATAGGACAGGGACGGGACAGGGAGCTCTTTCACACTATGCTCACACACACACACTGCTTCTATTGCATACACACAGAAACACAATGCATCTCTTACACTTAATGCACCCCTTACAGACACTCACACTACATCACTTACATATACAGAAACACACCTTGCATCCCTTATGCATACAAACACAGATTCACACAATGCATCCCTTACACACAACCAGAAACACACAATACATCCCTTATACACAAACACACACTGCTTTCTATCCCTTAAACAAAAACACACTGCTTTCACTACACACAAACACACTGTATCACCTACACAAACTGGTATCCCTATACACTACATTCCATAAGCACAGACATAAACCCGTAACACATCCCCTACACACTCCACTCCCTGGGAGCGAACTCATGGGTGGAACATGTAGGTGGACTAACCCGTAACACATCCCCTACACACTCCACTCCCTGGGAGCAAACTCATGGGTGGAACATGTAGGTGGACTTATGGGTGGGCCTTATGGGCATACTCACTGTCAGGCCCTGGGGCCCAGACCTTGAGCTGTGTAAGGGGCCCCATAAAATGGCACCGCTTCCCGTTCTCCCAGAACATTGAATTTTATGACCACAGTTACAAACAGCCTCCAGAGATTCTGTTCTACACCATACCAGTGGAGCCAGAGCCCATCACCATCCTCATCTGATTGTAAGTAGGCAATCTAGCATATTATTAGTGACACTAATCTCTAATTTACCTCACATTAACCCCTTAAGGATCAAACGTCTGGAATAAAAGGGAATCATGACATGTCACACATGTCATGTGTCCTTAAGGGGTTAAAAGGACACTATAGTCCCCAGAACCACTGCAGCTTAATAAAGTGGTTCTGGTGTCTATCGTTTGTTCCTGCAGGCTTTTAAGTGTAAACACACACTGTGTGCAGCACTGGCATTAGTTCATATGGCAGATATTATTGGTGGGGCATTGTGATGTCACTGGGGTGGTGAGTGGGAGGGAAATGGGGGGGCGGCAAATCTTTCTTTTGCCTAGGGCGGCAAAAATCCTTGCACCGGCCCTGGAGCCCCCCTCCCGGCCGGGCCCTCGGACCATGTCCGAAGTGCCCGACCAGGCAGTCCGCCCCTGGATGTGTGTGAGAGAGTGATGTGTGTGAGGTTGATGTGTGTGAGGATGATGTGTGTTAGGGTGCTGTGTGTGAGGGTGCTGTGTATGAGAGTGTTGTGCATTATATCCCCCCTTCTTACCTTTAGCCTGGGAAGAGGGACCTTACTGCTATCTCTGGTTGTGCTAGTGGCCTGTGGGGCTAGAGTTCACTCTCGCTAGATAGGGGGCATTGCCATGGCAACGCTCTGGGTCTCACGAGAGGAGCCCGGCAGAGCTGTAAGATGGAACTACAGTGAGATCTTTGATCTCGCCACCTCCCCATCATGGAATACTGCAGGGCTGGTGCTTGGATAGCGCAGGCCCTGCATGGACTGGCCAGGAGATCCTGTTACCTCACCCTGCCGGCATCGGCCCATGGCCATTGCGGCCCACCGGGCATTTGCCCGATGGCCAGTACGGGCCTGTATAGAAAAGTGTTTAATCAACCAATGATATACTTCTTATACCCAGCCACATGGATATTTGATAGATATGTCTGCCTGCTATCCTATTTTGGCACCAAGTTGCAAAGATTTATAAACATAAATAATTAGAAGCAACTGGAAGAGGTAGGTGATAATAAATATTATGCTTTAATTATATACTTAGCGAGTAAGCCTTGTCCACACTATATACTTTTGCGAGTGAGCCTTGTCCACACTTCCATGCATTTAGGGCCAAGGTTTTTTGACACCTTGCAATGTGCTCCTTCCCCCGTCATTATATACATTCTCTAAAAAGACATCCATACATATTATATCTAAGATTATTTAAAGCACGGGTGTTGCTTTCTTCTAAAATCCTATATATACGTAAAGGAACAATAAGCATGCACAAAATCTTAAACGATGGGGGGGAATGAAAAAACAACCTTGCAACAACATTGTGTTTTCATGATGATTGTCAGCTCCTTATAATATAAAAGCTGAAATCAATGTTGTAATACATTTTCTAATGGATAGAATTTTGGAATGAAAATCTTTTTGGGAGATCCATTTAGGATCAAAATGACATATAATTCAAATTTGAGTTAATACAGGAGTAAAAGTAACATCAGAGCAAATACTCAGATCTAATTAGGGTTAGTTAAAGGTAAAAGAAAATATAACCAGAGGGTTGTAAATATTTTGAATAAGGATCAGAGAGTGAGGACAGGACACTGGAAGGGTGAAATTTAGAACATGATGCAGATTAAGAATGCATGTATATACATTCATCTTCCAGAATATGTATCAAACCATACATACACAAACAGCTAAGCAAAACTGTGGTATGGTCACCCTCATTCACACTTTTTCTGCATTATATAATTGCAGTTCATATGATTCAATGTGTTGTATAAAGTGTAAAACTATAAAAATGGACATGTTCAAAAATACATATGAACAATTATGACATTCCTAACTGGTGCTCTTAAGTGTATACATTTACTGCTGCACTCATTTAAATAAAGCAGTCAAATGCAGAAAACCATACATTTGAACAACTGCCCTGTTCCTGGAGTTTAAAGCTGCAGGAAGGACTTCTGTTATTGGAGTCAAGTGATGCATTGTGTGTGTTTTGTATGCATGCAAATGTGTAAATACAGTCTGTGTGTGTGTTATAAATACAAATATAAAAAGACAGTGGTCCATTGTAATTCAAACATTTTAGGTTTAATCTATACTCTTTGATCTGGTCTAAGCTTAGCTTTACGTTTCATGTTTCATACGGTCTTTTCCATATCTGCGTGTGTGTGCTTGCTTTATGCAAATTGTGTTTATTTAACCCCTTAAGGACCAAACTTCTGGAATAAAAGGGAATCATGACATGTCACACATGTCATGTGTCCTTAAGGGGTTAAAGGGACACTATAGTCGCCAGAACAACTACAGCTTATTGAATTTGTTCTGGTGAGTAGAACCATTCCTTTCAGGCTTTTTGCTGTAAACAATGTGTTTTCAGAGAAAATGCCTAGGGATAACTTCACTTGCCACTCCTCAGGTGGCTGTTAGAGATCCTTCCTGGGTCATGGCTGCCTAAAATGCATCCAAACATTCAGTGTCTCCACCCTCTGCATGCAAACACTGAACTTTCCTCATAGAGATTCATTGATTCAATTTATCTCTTGAGGAGATGCTGATTGGCCAGGGCTGTGTTTGACTTGTGCTGGCTTTGCCCTGATCTGCCTCCTTGACAGTCTCAGCCAATCCTATGAGGAAGTATTGTGATTGGCTCAGACTACCACTTCTGATGATGTCAGCAGGCAGTGGGCAGGTCTAAAGGAAAGTGGACTAAGTAAGCAGCTGCAGACTTGAATACAAGTAAGATTTTACTATATTTAGGGAGGCATGAGGGGACCAGGGTTGCTAGATGGTGGTTTTAACCCTATAGAGTCAGTAATACATGTTTGTGTTCCTGACCCTATAGTGCACCTTTAATGTAATTGATTTATAACAAGTACTGGAGCCCAATATATCTGTAAAGTCTGGAATTTGATATATTTGTCTTTTGGTTTTTTTAGAAAACATGTTTTCCTTATTTTGTTGGTGTTAGCAATGAATTGTATTTGTCATTAATTAATATAAATATGGTATAAAGTAATGAAAATTTAGATTTTAACCAGTAAAACCTTTAACAACAAATTTGATCCAAAAAATAACTAATGAAAAGCATAAAGTAAACAATGTATTGTATCAATAGGAATAGATTGTTGTGTCCATCTTATTGAAATATTTGAAATTTGCTAGGAGATGGTCAGATTTCCTTTGAGATGCTATACACTAAAATAAAATTGATGATTCCAACCCCACAGTGACATGTTCATTTAATGGATGCTAGCATCAATATGGCTGTGAATTGCATTACTGATATGCAATTCACATCCATATACCCCAGCCAACTCCCTCATGGCTTCATACTTGCAAATGTTGGGAATTATGACCTAAATATAAGCAAAACATTGGGCAAGATAATGTTTTCATGTTTATATTGGTATCATTGTAACTAGAATGCACATTGTCATATTTAAAAAGCAGACATTCAAATCAATATAGTGTACAGGAAGAATTATTAAAAATCCTAAACGTACCAGGAGATAGCTAGTGAAAAATGCAGAAAAGTTAGTAATTGTAGTAGCTATATTCAATAGTGTATAATATAACACTTAATTTTTAATAATTCTTCCTGTTACACTATACTTTTGAAGCTACTATGGGAGTTTAACTATACCAGTTGAGATTATTTGTGGATTTGCACTACATTTGTGTTAATTCATATTACACTGTAGGGGGAGTAACCCCGTTATTTAATCTCTATTTCTTTCAAAAAAAATTCCACTCTATTAGGTCAGTTTCTTCCTGTCCACATATACATTCAAATCAATATGCTGTCAATCAACCAATATACTGTCACGTATTCATCCGCACATAAAAATGTGGTTAATGGCATTTACTGTCCTGACAGGAAAAGTTGTGCCAAGCAACATTACCGTCCTGACAGGAAAAGTTGTGCCAAGCAACATTACCGTCCTGACAGGAAAAGTTGTGCCGAGCAGCAATCATGCACATGGAAACCTGGCAATTGCCCTTGGGGTCAAAGGCTGGTTACAGACAATCAGATCCACAGGAGGGGTATTTAAACCCAATTCTCCTCTTGCTCATTGCCCTGTCGTGGTTTCATGCCTATGGTTATCCGAGAGTGCATTCCTGATCTTGATTTTCTGGTATTTGACTTTGGCTTTGTTTTGACTTCCCTGATATCTGGTATCCTTGACTTTTGGCTTTGCCTCATCTTTGTGTCTGATTCTGTGTCCCTGACCACGGCAAGTATTTTGACTATTCTTGGAGACGTTAAGTCCGGCCATTCTAAGGTCCGGTTATACGTTATCCTTATTCCTAGATGTGACACAGAACTGTGTGCTGGATCAACTTGTAATCCTGACATATACTCTTTAACCCCTTAAGGACACATGACATGTGTGACATGTCATGATTCCCTTTTATTCCAGAAGTTTGGTCCTTAAGGGGTTAAACACTCTTTATTGCTCTTTCACCTTCTTTTCGATGACACAATTTCCTGATTTGTTCCATTGCCCAGTATGTTTATTGCAGTACGCACACAGAACAGAATGTATTGCAGTCTTCAAATAAATCTATCTCTTTGAGTTACTCTGTCTCCGCGGTGTATTCATGCTATATATCACTTCTGGATTAATTATACAGTCTTCTTAAACCGATGGTATAAAACTGACCAAGGATTAAGTCATTCGAGGAAAGGCAATTGGCTCAAAGTATTTCTTTCATTGTCTTGCAGAGCACTGATTCACAACATCCCAGGTTCCACACTGTTTGTAATCTGCAGTCTATTATCTGCATTCATCTCCAGGCCCTCAGTAACCTCAAATTTCATACTTTGCAACACTATATGAATGGACACATAATGGCTTAATTTATGAGTGCAATTTATTTTTAATAATTATTATTATGTATGGATTTTTATTTACTTACTGATGCTGCAAATATTTTATGTTTTACCTTAAAGGGACACTCCAGGCACCCAGACCACTTTTGCCCATTGGAGTGGTCTGGGTGCCAACTCCCACTACTCTTAACCCTGCAAGTGTAATTATTGACAGCCACTAGAGGGAACTTCCTGACTCATAGCACAGATTATCTGTGCTAGAGCGTCGCTGGACGTCCTCACGCTGTGTGAGGACCTCCAGCGTCACTCAATTCCCCATAGGAAAGCATTGAAAATCTTTTTCAATGCTTTCCTATGGGGAGACCTAATGCGCATGTGCATTAGGTCTTCTCGGCCGGTGGGCGGGATCAGTATCGCCCACTGGCCGATGGAGTCAGAAAGAGGAGCGACGCGGAGGAGGAGGCAGCGACGAGGGACATCGTCGCTGCCTCAGGTAAGTGACTGAAGGGGTTTTCACCCCTTCAGCAACTGGGGATTGGGGGGTGGGAGAGGGAACCTGCAGTGCCAGGAAAACGGATTGTTTTCCTGGCACTGGAGTTTTCATTTAAAGGGACACTATAGTCACCAGAACAACTACAGCTTATTGAATTTTTTCTGGTGTGTAGAATCATTGCCTTCAGGCTTTTTGCTGGAAACACTGTCTTTTCAGAGAAAATGCAGTGTTTACATTACAACCTAGTGATAACTTCACTGGCCACTCCTCAGATAGCTGTTAGAGATCCTTTCTGGGTCATAGCTGTCTAAAATACATCAAAACATTCAGTATCTCCACCCACTGCATGCAGACACTAAACTTCTCTCATAGAGATTCATTGATTCAATTCATCTCTATGAGGAGATGCTGATTGGCCAGGGCTTTGTTTGACTTGTGCTGGCTCTGCCCTGATCTGCCTCTTTGTTAATCTCAGCCAATCCTGTGGGGAAGCACTGTGATTGGATCAGGCTACCACTTCTGCTGATGTCAGCAGACTGCTTTTTTTTTTCTTTTTTTTAGGCAAACAGCATGCAGATCTAAAGCTTCTGGCTTGAATACAGTAAGATTTTGCTATATTCATGGAGGCGTGAGGGACCCAGGGGGGCTAGATGGTGGTTTTAACACTATAGGGTCAGGAATACGTTTGTGTTCCTGACCCTATAGTGATTCTTTAATGCAACAGAATATCCTTTGTAACATTTTACAATTGGGGAGTTATTTCTATCTACAAACATTATTGTTGGTTTGATTCAGATTCAGCTTCAACTTTATCACTGTACAATGTACATACCAATACAATAAAACACAGTTGGCCTCTAGACAGAAATGCAGCATCAACTAATAAAAAAATACGACATAAAAACGTACTCTATGCGTAAGCTTTTTACAAACTATACGTAATACCATAATTGCCCTGCTACTTAAGAAATACAATAGTTCTTGATCAAGACTTTTCAGTTTTTCAGTTGGTTTTATGCTGCTGGATAAAAAAATTAAAGATTTTTTGGGGGGAGCCTGGGGGTTTTTTTTTTTTATTTCTTTATTCATATGTGCATTAGTTTTGCTTTGTATTAAGAATGTATACCTTACAAAAAACACCGCTAACAATTATTGCATTCACGTCAATATATACAGGACTGTATACAGGGTATTTACTAAACTGTGTATGTCCCTAATAAAATTAAATTACGCAATAAACACCAGTTAAGAAACATGGCGTATTACTGTGTACCACATGTTCAAACATAGATACTCCCAAGTAAAAACATCTGAAAAATACATGCAATAACAATTATGTTTGCCAACTTTTTATGAATCTGAAACATCAGTAAAATGTCTCAACAAGCCCTTATAGAAACTTTGGGTGTGTCTCAAAATTTGAATTTCATTTATGTTCTTATTATTCACATTTTACAGATTAAAGAAATTAACATGTTATACTTTTGTAATTCAGTTACAAAAAAAATGAAAAGATTAATATTCATAGTAAAAGGGTGCAAGTAAATTGTTTACAATTACAAATACAATTAATTCCCTAACAACTCTAGATTTTAGCAAGTTAAACAATACAACTCTACTGTGTCGCTTATGAAACAGGAATTATGCAAATTGCAACAAAAAAATGAAAAAAAATGAAACTACGTTGCCTCACCTGGATACTAAGATAAAAAAAGAGCAGAGTATAAAAGAGTATGTTTTCCTGGCACTATAGTGGTCCTTTAAGCTCACAGGCCTATAATTTCCAGGCAAGGATTTTGAACCCCTTTTGAATATAGGAACCACATCTGCCATCCTCCAATCCTCCGGAACACTTCCTGAAAGAAAACAATCTTGAAAGATTAAAAACAGAGGTTCATTAATTTGTACACTTAGTTCCTGAAGTACTCGTGGATGAATACCGTCAGGCCCTGGAGCTTTGTTTATATTAACTTTCTTTAGTTGCCGCAGCATGGGTTCTTCCTTAATATAGAAGGTTTATGAGGACCCTGTTCAAGTGAACTTACAGTCTAGAGGAAAAAATAAATTAATTACATTTAATGAATAAATTAAACACAATGAAAATGCTTTGAACCATTTAGATTGTGTTTATTTATTAAATGTATTTTTTATAAAAAATTTATTTTTACTTTGTATGTGGCTATTTTTATGTATATTGTCTTCCGATTGAATCTTTAACTGGTTTTATATATGTAGTCTATTTTCCTTGAGTCCAAAAAAAAAGAGTATGGACATGAGGAAAAGGGACTAGATATATAAGGGAATAAAAACAGGAGAAAGAAAAGGAAATAAATAAAGGTCATTCTAAACCTGTGAATTGCCAGAAAATTAGGAATATGTGACCAAAATACCAAACTGAAAAGAGTTCTCAATCAACAAGTAATCTACAGTCAAAACTAGTTTTCTGTCTCTGTTATTGTGGTCTCAATTTAAAAATGTTCTGGTCAGTTCAGTGAAAAAAGTTTGTGTGTGAAAAACAAGAGAGGAAAAATTAGACTAAGCATGGTGATAATAAAAGGGAAAATAGACTGTGGAGAGAATACCTGAGGGAATGAGTGGAAAGAAAGGAAGGTAGAAAGTACTTTACTTACCAGATAATATAAACTGATTTAACTTTTGTGTCTGTAATGTCTACATTTTTGTTGGGTTTTTGTTATATTATTCTATGTCTTGATCATTAGTTAAAATTTAGAATTCATTTTATGTCATGCTGATTTTAGAATCTTACATTAAATCAAAAGAGTCTGGAGTCCTAGTTGCATGATTTGATTCGGTAACAGACAATAAAGTGATGGCAATATAACAGAAATAATGTGTGGTTTCTCACTTTTCATGAGGAACCAGACGTTCTTGTTGATCTGGGCCTGTGAATGTGGTTCTGCCTTAGCTACATGCATTTGCAATGCTGCACAGGCTTTGAATATGAGCATATGAGCAGTGTGAGGGAGGGACTTATCGCTATATTCTCTATTTTGAAATGTTACCCATTGGTCTGGGTGTAGGGTCTAAAATAGGCATCATGAAAATTTTGCGTACATGGAAACCCATAGAGGCCTAACCCTAGGGCAGGACCACATTGTATGCAGGCATCTTCTCTCTTTCTGACAGCCCTAAAAGCAAGTGGAAACCATACCTGGTTGAACCATGGCAAATTGATAAGGGTGGACAAACCAGCACTCTATTACTTTCTCTTTTACCATAGTTTATTGCATAATGTGCATAATTTTAATGATGTCTGTCCAGTCGCTCTCCTGTAGGACTTCATCTAATTCATGTTTGACAGTTATATTTTTTCTTAACTGAATCAGTTCAGGCAGAACCTTTCAGCCACCTTGTCATAGTATCCTGATTGGGCTCTTTAGGTGATGCCAGTTATTGTAGAAAAAGTTTAGTGATTGTGCATTCCAGTGAACCACGGCATTCTTTGTTATTTGAAGACAACTATGGCAACTAGTTTCTTAATGAAATTAAATTGTGAACAGGGCTGGACTGGGACAAAAAAATTGCTTTGGCATTTAAAAGCAGAGCAGCCAAATACACAGGGTGAGTGGGGCAGGCTGCAGGAACAGAGAACGGACTTGTTGTGTCGTTACACACACTACCTAAAGTGTGCTTTATCAAGCTTGTTGCTGTATCTCATCCAATAAACCTGCTATGGCCTGTGTTATTTATTTATTATTTATTATTGCCATTTATATAGCGCCAACAGATTCCGTAGCGCTTTACAATATTATGAGAGGGGGATTTAACTATAAATAGGACAATTACAAATAAACTTACAGGAACAATAGGTTGAAGAGGTCCCTGCTCAAACGAGCTTACATTCTATAGGAGGTGGGGTGTAAAACACATTAGGACAGGAATTTACAATCAAATAAGGTGGGCTGCCCTTTAGGAGAGGGAAAGAGACAGGTATGTGAGGTAAGGGTTAGTCTTTGAGGCCATAAGCTTTCCTAAAGAGATGGGTTTTAAGGCACTTCTTAAAAGATGCAAGACTAGGGGAGAGTCTGATGGCGGTAGGCAGGCTATTCCATAGGAAGGGAGCCGCCCGTGAGAAGTCCTGCAAGCGTGAGTTGGCCGTACGAGTGCGGACAACGGACAGGAGGTGGTCACGGGCAGAACGGAGAGACCGAGAAGGGACATACCTATGGATCTGTGAGGAGATATAAGAGGGGCTAGAGTTGTTCAGTGCTTTATAGGCGTGAGTTAGTACCTTGAATTGACTCCTATAGCATACAGGAAGCCAATGTAAGGACTGGCAGAGGGGTGAGGTGTGAGAGAAACGACTAGAGAGGAAAATCAATCTAGCAGCAGCATTCATTACGGACTGTAAGGGTGCAGTACGGCTATTGGGGAGACCAATCAGGAGAGGGTTACAATAATCCATGCGGGAAATTACTAGAGCATGGACAAGCTCCTTGGTAGTATCTGGTGCAAGAAAGGGGCGGATGCGGGCTATGTTTTTAAGATGGAATCTACAGGATTTGGCAACATGCTGGATGTGAGGCTCAAAGGTGAGACCAGAGTCAAGTATGACGCCAAGACAGCGTGCTTGCAAGGATGGACTGATGTTGGTACCACAAACTTGGAGGGAGAGCGAAAGAGGAGGATCAGTATTAGGAGGAGGAAAGACAAGGAGCTCAGTTTTTGAGAGATTGAGTTTCAGAAAGCGGGAGGACATCCAGTCAGAGATGGAAGAAAGGCAAGCAGTGACACGTTGCAGGACGGCAGGGGAGAGGTCCGGGGAGGAGAGATATAGTTGGGTGTCATCAGCGTACAGGTGGTAGTGAAATCCAAAAGAGGTAATAAGTTTGCCAAGAGAGGCAGTATAAAGAGAAAATAGAAGGGGACCAAGGACGGAGCCTTGGGGAACTCCAACTGAGACAGGGCAAGGGGAGGAGGTATCATTAGAAAAGGAGACACTGAATGAGCGTTGGGAGAGATAAGAGGAAAACCATGAGAGGACAGAGTCACAGAGACCAAGCGATTGAAGAGTTTGAAGAAGGAGAGCATGATCAACGGTGTCAAAGGCCGCTGAGAGGTCAAGAAGAATTAGTATGGAGTAGTGGCCTTTGGATTAGCGATTAGGTCGTTAGTAACTTTGATAAGGGCAGTCTCTGTAGAGTGGAGAGGGCGGAAGCCAGATTGAAGAGGGTCAAGGAGAGAGTTGGAATTGAGGAAATGAGACACACGGGTAAAGACAAGTCTTTCCAGAAGCTTTGAGGAAAAAGGGAGCAGGGATATGGGACGGTAGTTAGAGGGGGTGGATGGGTCGAGGGATGGTTTTTTTAGTATAGGTACTACAGTGGCATGTTTAAGGTCAGCAGGGACGATGCCAGAGGAGAGCGAGCAGTTGAAGATGTGTGTTAAAGAAGGCACGAGACAAGTGGAGAGAGATCTAATAAGGTGAGATGGGACAGGATCGAGCGGGCAAGTGGTGGGGCGAGAGGAGCAAAGAAGAGCAGCCACCTCTTGGTCAGTAGCTGGGGAGAATGTCTGAAGGGTAGGAAAGGCATGATCTATGTGTGATTGAGAAACAGAAAGGCAAGGAGGGGAGAATTATTTCCTTAGCTGTTCAATCTTGTCAGTGAAGTAACATGCGAAGTTATCAGCACTAAGGTTAGTTTTGGGGGTGGCCACAGCAGGGTGAAGAAGAGAATTAAAGGTGTGAAAGAGACGCCTGGGGTTGCGGGAACATGAACTAATGAGAGTGGAAAAATAGGACTGTTTGGCAAGGGCAAGGGCTGCACTGTATGAACACAATATGAATCTATAATGGAGAAAGTCTGATTGTGTACGAGACTTCCTCCAGGAGCGTTCAGCACAACGGGAGCATCTTTGCAGGTAGCGCGTTGATTTAGTATGCCATGGTTGGGGGCGGGTCCTCCTTGAGGTGCTTGTTTGGAGTGGCGCTGCAGTGTTCAAGGCAGATGTAAGAGTAGAGTTATATATGGAGATGGCCTGTGAAGGACAGGAGAGGGAAGGGATGGACAGCAGTTGTGAATCAATGTCAGCTGACAACTGTTGGAGATCAAGAGAATTAAGGTCCCTCCTGAGTTGAGGGGGGTTAGGCTGAGGTTTTTGGGTGAGGGGGTATGTGAGAGCAAATGATAAGAGGTGGTGATCAGAGAGTGGATATGGAGTGTTGCAGATATTAGATACTGTACATGCATAAGTGAAGATTAGGTCAAGGGTATTGCCAGCTACATGGGTGGGAGAATCTGCCCACTGCGATAGCCCGAGGGAGGAAGTGATGGAAAGTAGTTTGGTGGCTGCAGAGGTCAAAGGTGGGTTTATAGGAATATTGAAGTCCCCGAGAATTAGGGATGGAATGTTAGAAGACAGAGGCTGTGTGGGGTGAAGGGGTAGTTTATTTCCCTTGACACTTACCTTGGGCTCGGGAGGGGGGCATCCTTATGCCTGATGGTCAGGCAGGTCTGCCATCAGAAATTGTGGGGCCCCTACCACAGCTCAAGGTCTGGGCCCCACAGGTGCCCGCCTCCACGCCCCGCCTCCAAATGCCGCCCGCAGGAATACACACAGAGACACACACACAGAAAGATATACACATACTAACATACACACATACTGAAACAGACACACACACATATACAGACGCATGCATAAGGACATACAGATACACACACACACACATGCTGACATACAGACACACACACTGATGTACATACATACTCACATACTGACACACATACATACAAACTGACATACATACACACATACACATAAATACATACTGACATACATACATACATAATGGCATACATACACATACATACAGATATACACACACAAACATACAAATATATATATACATACACAGTACATGCAGACATACTGACACACACACATACAGATAGACAAATACACACATACAGACATAGACATACTGATAGATATATATCTACATACATACATACTGACACACACACGCAGACAGACATACATACACATAGATACTGATAGATATATACATACATACATACTGACATACACAAACACATACACAGACACACATACTGACATACATGCACACATACATACTGACAGATATATACATACATACACACTGACATATATACTGACATACACACACAGACACACACATACAGAGAGACACATACACACATACAGACATGCATACTGATAGATACATACATACATACTGACATACACATACATATACACACACCTCATTTATCAGCCACCCTCCTCTTCCTTACCTTTTCGTTGCAGGAGGGTGGCTGGGGATGATGGGAGCGGATATCTCTCCTCTCCTCGGCTGTCTCTCCCCCCGCACGGAGTAAGCTGGGAGGAAGTGACTGGCTGTCACGTCCTCCCAGCAGCACTTGCAGTGCAGCTGCAATTTTTTTTAAAGGGGCCCGGTCGCGCTATTACAGCGCTGACTGGGCCCCTGAAGATATAGGGCTCATCGGGTGGCCCTAAATGCTTGGGCCACCTGATGGGCCCTGGTGCAGATGCACCTGCGGCAGTTACGCCGCTCCACGTGCGGCCCGGGCGGCCGGGCCCCCCAGGGCCTCCGGGCCCGTGACAACCATCATGGTTGTCATCACCTGATGGTGGCTCTGTGGTCAGGTGGAAAATGCTGCTTGTCTGCACTTCCTGTGGGGCTGCACTCTAGCTCAATGGGGAAATCAACCACACACTCTCACATAAAACTCATGTTCTAGAAATTCAACACTGTTATAGATTGACAGACTGTCGGCACATGATTAACCCAGTTGAAAAATATGATACT
Organism: Pelobates fuscus; assembly: GCF_036172605.1. Classification (NCBI taxonomy): domain Eukaryota; kingdom Metazoa; phylum Chordata; class Amphibia; order Anura; family Pelobatidae; genus Pelobates; species Pelobates fuscus. The sequence goes on from NC_086319.1 coordinate 146,527,920, forward strand.
TTCTTCTCTGCTCATTCCCATTTCTGCCTGATTGTTCACAGCCATAAATTTATACCTGGTTTAGACTCCAAAATATTCCAACTAATTACACCTCACCTTAGTTTCCAAATTTTATGCATCAGTGGATAGGATGAATTAAAATGCCATACTCACTTTTAAGTAATTGGAAGACACAATTCAACCAAATGTATATATTGTCAGATAAAAACCTATATCTCCATAGCAACCCTATCTGTTAATGGAACAAAGGTGTTTTGAGAACCTCTCTGATAATTCTGACCCACTAGTGCAGTGGTGGAAACCTTTGGCACACCACATGTTTTTGACTACATCTCTCCTGATGCTTTGTCAGCATTATCCTGTAAGAGTATTATGGGAGATGTAGATCTATTTTTATTTATTTTTTTATGTAACCATTCATTGTTAAGATGAACATGATTGTACGCAATATAAGACACAAGTAACGCTTTGACACAAACTTTTTTTAATGTTTTTTTTTATTCATAAAGAAATAAAATAGTTTTAGTGTGAGAGATAATCTTTGAATATGTTTTCCCTCTTATTCAGATGGTGTGCTCTTTTATGACATTCTAAAATCATTAAATGCATGTTAAAGTATGTTAAATTCAAATGCTCATGAAGCATCCTGTGTGTTAAACACATGTCTCAATTCAATTCATTCTGTAAGAAAAAAACTTTTCAAATGATTTATCTACAGGGGTCACAATTAAACTCTACAGGAATATTTATAGATAAATCATTAGAAACTTTTTTTCTAACAGAATGGGCTAATTTCTGAATCAAACAAATAAAATCAAAGCCATGGTAAGATATGTGCAGGCTGTTGCATAATCCTTTTTTCTTTTTCGTTTAAAGACAGAACCTTGACATAGACAGATTATAACTGCATCTTGCTGAGTCCGGTTTGGTCTGGAGCATTGCTATTGTCACTAGAAGAGAAAGTTGAAAATGTGAAACTATTGTGGCAGTTTTTCATCACACACGTTAAAAAGCAACAATAGTTTAAAGATGTAATATATCTAAAGCACACAAAGCCGTTGTAATAATTTTTATACTGCAAAGGTTCAAAAATTCAGTGACAGTTTAAAATTCCTCTACTCTTTTATTCAGATATGCAGAGACATAAAAAGGAACATTATACTTATGTTTGGAATAAAATAAACAAATATATTATAAAGTGGGTAACATGTTCATTGCATGTGTTATGCTTATTTTTTTCATTATTTTTTTATTGGTTTTGCAGCATGTTGGGCATATTCATGAGCATTTCAATTATTGTACTTTGCATACAGGGTTATTCACTAAAGGAATTCTATAGTTTTCCTGGCACTAAATTCTACAGTGCCCCCCTCCCGCGGCGCTGAAGGGGTTAAAACCCCTTCAGTCACTCACCTTCGTTCAGCACCGATTGTCAGGCTCCGCCCAAGTCCTCGGCTCACGACAGCGGGGAAGACATAATATGTATGCGCAGCAATGGCTCGTTCATGAGGATTTCCTCATAGGAAAGCATTACAGTAATCAATGTTTTCCTATGGGGAATCCGGTGATGCTGGAAGTCCTCATCACCAAAAGGTGGTAGACAGCCACTAGAGGAGGAGTTAACCCTGCAAGGTAATTATTGCAGTCTCTCAGAAACTTCAATAATTACCACTGTAGGGCTAAGGTGCATGGGACATTGCACCCAGACTACTTCAATAAGCTGAAGTGGTCTGGGTGCCTACAGTGTCTCTTAAGGTGAGAATTTAAAGTGAATTGAAAATTTAAGACAAAAGTAGCTGAACTAGAGGCATAGCGGACCTAGAGAATGTTTCCAGTTTTGTTATTCTTGCATTAAATCTAAACTTTAAATTGAATTCTCACTTTGGTGAATAACCGGCTATTTTTGTACTCATCTCTGACTTATATTATAGAAATAAAACCATTTTTCTACATTACACTACATATTGTAATGTAATCTCCTCAAACACAAGATTCTATTAAAAACCTCACTACCAAGTACTTGGTCTTGAACCCAACAGCTGCGTTAAAATATTGTTACGCTATTGAATGATAAGATATTGTTTAGTGGCCCTACATGTATTAAAAGATGTTCGGCCTATTATTGCATTGCGCAATTTGATATTCATTGCTCATTTTTTTGGTCGTATATTGTACTGTAATTCATTTATGATAATCCAAGATTAATTTAAAAGGGCTAGCAACCCTTCCCTTAAATTTCAACATTTTAAATTTTTTGCAAACAGTCTCTTTATGTGAAATATTCAGTTGGGAAGAAAAAGTTCTTTCCTGGTTATTAGGTGTCCTGGGGACAATCACTCAAAACGTTCTATTGTTAGGATAATATATTACCAACTAGTGAGATAGATGATCTGCAGACTTCTCTAAATATCTTCCTTAATAGTGTTCCAGTTTCCCTCTACAATCTGACATTTATACAGAATAGTAAATTAAATAGAGCCAGTAATCATTAAAATTAGTAATTACATAATGTATGCTGTATCACCAGCTGTGCAGGTTCAGTCTAACGTGTAGAATGAGAAAGCCACATACTAAACTTGTGTATATTATGGTCCTAGATTTTTAAACTAAATATACAACATTATTGCAGAATCCATATTTAGAACTGTCTACAGTCTCATCAGGATGATACTATTTCAAATACTACATAATATCAAAATTTCTCTGATAATATCCAGGCAAGTACAGGATAGGTAAATAAAAAGCTTACCTGCAAATACAAGTGAAACTGTTGCATCTGCAGCACCTAAAACCTATGCAATGTCACCTACTAATCTTTATTTGCAACTATATGAACACGTATAATTCTATAATTAGCCCTGCTCAGTTTAAGGCATTGATTAGAAGACAGTCAATATCCAGCTTTTATAATTATTATTATTATTTATTATTATTATTATTATTATTATTGGTCTTTATATAGCGTCAACTTATTCCGCAGCACTACTTTAATAGAAAGTCCATGTTTTTCCAGCCGTATGGGTGTTATTCCACCAAACCAATGCGAAATAGTAAGCAAATGTATTTCTTTGCCCTAAGTGAATATTTTTTTATTTTTTGCTACAATGTCTGTTTAATGAAGCACAATATAACTTGCTTGTCACATTGGTACATCTCACAATTTTAAAATTTTTAGTTATTTTCATCTGAATAAGGAAAACAACGTATTGCTTTGGTTTGCTGACTCGATATACAAAAAAAATTACGAATCTCTAATATTTTGCACAGCTTTTGTGCTATTTATTTTGGTGCACTGTCAGAGAAGACAGGTAACTAGTTTGGCCCTTCACTCTTCACATAGGGACGGTTAATGGGGCCACGAAAAATCATGGTCCCCAAAGCGGCCGCCTAGGGTCATTTTATCTCTACCCATGGCAACTTTCCACACAGGTTTACAGGATAAATGGAATATGGCATACAATGTACTGGATAATACTACATGAAACATACATTTGTCATATTTTCCAATTAAAAGTGATCAAAGAGCAACCAAATATATCTGATATGGTGAAGCAGGGTCACTGGAAATCCTGCAGCATGTTCAGTGAAAGTGCTCTTCTAGGAGATTGACAGGTTCTTGTATTGCTAGTACTATACCTTTCCATAATGGATTGTTGTTTTCACCATATTAAGTGTTTCTTTTGTAGGTGTTTATACAGTGACCATATATTTTTATACAGAATAAATATTCTGACAGGTAAAATATCATGTAACAAAAGATTGTGAAAGTGTGTATTTGGTTAATATCTTTAGGCTCAAGACAAGAAGGTGTGCCTAAAGTATGTGTTGAGCCCTACAGAGAGCTTTCAAGCAGTTTCTGTCATTGCAACAGATCTGGTTTAAACTAACCCTACTGCTTGCCTCCCCGTGTTTACTGTAAACAAAAGAAGCATGTCTGGCTCCTGCCCTACTTAAACTCTCTCAAAGAAATTATTCCTTACTATTTCTTGCTGTTTAGACAAAGATTATAGTAAGAAATCAAAGTCTATGGAGAGGAATACACAACAAACACACATGGTATCACACTTTGATGCACTAAATAAAACAAAACAAAAAACCCACAAGTTCTTGTCCTGACCACTGAGAGTTCATTTTAGATGGGTCTAATTCAAAAGGAGACACAAAGTCTAAAAGTGATTTTAGAAAGTAATAATTAATACCCATAACAATTACCATAACTTGAACCTTTCTGTACTATGAAACTCTATATATCCAATAATCATATTGTTTTACATCTGCAAATGATAAATGCACAATACACGGTTAACACAGTGGCGGATCCAGAACCTGATCTCGGGAGGGGCACTTGTAGATTATTTAAAGAAATAATCCAGGCACAATAACCACTACAGCTCAGTGTAGTAGTTATGGCGCCAGTAGTGCCAGGATTCCATCCCAGAGTAAGTAGTCAAACCATTTAAGAACAGTTTGACAACTTACCTGGGGTCTGCTGGGATATTGGGCATAGGAGCAGTGATATGTGTTAGGGGTGAAGTGTGTGTGAAAGGTGCAGTGTGTGTGTGAGTGGTGAAGTGCGAGTGCGTGAGGGCGGCAGTGTATGTCAGGGTTGCAGTGTGTGTGTTAGGGGGCAGTTCATGTGTGGGGCAGTGTGTGTGAGAGAGCTGCAGTGTGTGTGTGTGTGTGAGGGTGGCAGTGTGTGTGAGAGTTGCAGCGTGTGTGTGTTTGGGGCGGTGTGTGTATGGGGGGCAGTGTTTGTGGGGCAGTGTGTGTAGTGTGTGTATGGGGGCAGTGTTTGTGGGGCAGTGTGTGCATGGGGGGCAGTGTTGTGGGGCAGTGTGTGTAGTGTGTGTATGGGGGCAGTGTTTGTGGTGCAGTGTGTGTATGGCGCAGTGTTTGTGGGTCAGTGTTTGTGGGTCAGTGTGTGTAGTGTGTGTATGGGGGCAGTGTTTGTGGGGTGGTGTGTGTATGGGGGCAGTGTTTGTGGGGCAGTGTGTGTATGGGGCAGTGTTTGTGGGGCTGTGTGTGTAGTGTGTGTGTATGGGGGCAGTGTTTGTGGGGCAGTGTGTGTAGTGTGTGTATGGGGGCAGTGTGTGTATGGGGGCAGTGTTTGTGGGTCAGTGTGTGTAGTGTGTGTATGGGGGCAGTGTTTGTGGGGCAGTGTGTGTAGTGTGTATGAGGGCAGTGTTTGTGGGGCAGTGTGTGTAGTGTGTGTTTTTGGGGCAGTGTGTGTAGTGTGTGCATGGGGGCAGTGTTTTGTGGGGCAGTGTGTGTAGTGTGTGTATGGGGGCAGTGTTTGTGGGGCAATGTGTGTAGTGTGTGTATGGGGCAGTGTTTGTGGGGCAGTGTGTGTAGTGTGTGTATGGGGCAGTGTTTGTGGGGCAGTGTGTGTAGTGTGTGTATGGGGGCAGTGTTTGTGGGGCAATGTGTGTAGTGTGTGTATTGGGGCAGTGTTTTTGTGGCAGTGTGTGTAGTGTATGTATGGGGCAGTGTTTGTGGGGCAATGTGTGTAGTGTGTGTATGGGGGCAGTGTTTGTGGGGCAGTGTGTGTAGTGTGTGCATGGGGCAGTGTTTGTGGGGCAGTGTTTGTATGGGGGCAGTGTTTGTAGAGCAGTGTGTGTAGTGTGTGTATGGGGCAGTGTTTGTGGGGCAATGTGTGTAGTGTGTGTATGGGGGGGCAGTGTTTGTAGTGTGTGTATGGGGGCCAGTATTTCTGGGGCAGTGTGTGTAGTGTGTGTATGGGGGCAGTGGGTGTAGTGTGTATGGGGGTAGTGTGTGCATGGGGGCAGTGTGTGTATGGGGGCAGTGTTTGTGGGGCAGTGTGTGTAGTGTGTGTATGGGGGCAGTGTTTGTGGGGCAGTGTGTGTAGTGTGTGTATGGGGGCAGTGTTTGTGGGGCAATGTGTGTAGTGTGTATATGGGGGGCAGTGTTTGTAGTGTGTGTATGGGGGCCAGTGTTTGTGGGGCAGTGTGTGTATGGGGGCAGTATTTAAACTAAATCTACAACATTATTGCAGAATCCATATTAAGAACTGTCTACAGTCTCATCAGGATGATACTATTTCAAATACTACATAATATCACATTTTCTCTGATAAGATCCAGGCAAGTACAGGATAGGTAAATAAAAAGCTTACCTGTAAATACAAGTGAAACTGTTGCATCTGCAGCACATAAAACCTATGCAATGTCACCTACTACTCTTTATTTGCAACTATATGAACACGTATAATTCTATAATTAACCCTGCTCAGTTTAAGGCATTGATTAGAAGACAGTCAATATCCAGCTTGTTATAATTATTATTATTATTATTATTATTATTGGTCTTTATATAGAGTCAACTTATTCCGCAGCACTACTTTAATAGAAAGTCCATGTTTTTCCAGCCGTATGGGTGTTATTCCACCAAACCAATGCGAAATAGTAAGCAAATGTATTTCTTTGCCCTAAGTGAATATTTTTTTATTTTTTTGCTACAATGTCTGTTTAATGAAGCACAATATAACTTGCTTGTCACATTGGTACATCTCACAATTGTAAAAGTTTTATTTATTTTCATCTGAATAATAAAGAAAACAACGTATTGCTTTGGTTTGCTGACTCGATATACAAAAAAAAATTACGAATCTCTAATATTTTGCACAGCTTTTGTGCTATTTATTTTGGTGCACTGTCAGAGAAGACAGGTAACTAGTTTGGCCCTTCACTCTTCACATAGGGACGGTTAATGGGGCCACGAAAAATCATGGTCCCCAAAGCGGCCGCCTAGGGTAATTTTATCTCTACCCATGGCAGCTTTCCACACAGGTTTACAGGATATATGGAATATGGCATACAATGTACTGGATAATACTACATGAAACATACATTTGTCATATTTTCCAATTAAAAGTGATCAAAGAGCAACCAAATATATCTGATATGGTGAAGCAGGGTCACTGGAAATCCTGCAGCATGTTCAGTGAAAGTGCTCTTCTAGGAGATTGACAGGTTCTTGTATTGCTAGTACTATACCTTTTCATAATGGATTGTTGTTTTCACCATATTAAGTGTTTCTTTTGTAGGTGTTTATACAGTGACCATATATTTTTATACAGAATAAATATTCTGACGGGTAAAATATCATGTAACAAAAGATTGTGAAAGTGTGTATTTTGTTAATATCTTTAGGCTCAAGACAAGAAGGTGTGCCTAAAGTACGTGTTGAGCCCTACAGCGAGCTTTCAAGCAGTTTCTGTCATTGCAACAGATCTGGTTTAAACTAACCCTACTGCTTGCCTCCCTGTGTTTACTGTAAACAAAAGAAGCATGTCTGGCTCCTGCCCTACTTAAACTCTCTCAAAGCAATTATTCCTTACTATCGCTTGCTGTTTAGACAAAGATTACAGTAAGAAATCAAAGTCTATTGAGAGGAATACACAACAAACACACATGGTATCACAGTTTGATGCACTAAAAAAAACAAAACAAAAAACCCACAAGTTCTTGTCCTGACCACTGAGAGTTCATTTTAGATGGGTCTAATTCAAAAGGAGACACAAAGTCTAAAAGTGATTTTAGAAAGTGATAATTAATACCCATAACAATTATCATAACTTGAACCTTTCTGTACTATGAAACTCTATATATCCAATAATCATATTGTTTTACATCTGCAAATGATAAATGCACAATACACGGTTAACACAGTGGCGGATCCAGAACCTGATCTCGGGAGGGGCACTTGTAGATTATTTAAAGAAATAATCCAGGCACAATAACCACTACAGCTCAGTGTAGTAGTTATGGCACCAGTAGTGCCAGGATTCCATCCCAGAGTAAGTAGTCAAACCGTTTAAGAACAGTTTGACAACTTACCTGGGGTCTGCTGGGATATTGGGCATAGGAGCAGTGGTATGTGTTAGGGGTGAAGTGTGTGTGAAAGGTGCAGTGTGTGTGTGAGTGGTGAAGTGCGGGTGTGTGAGGGCGGCAGTGTATGTCAGGGTTGCAGTGTGTGTGTTAGGGGCAGTGTGTGTGTGAGAGAGCTGCAGTGTGTGTGTGTGTGTGTGTGAGGGTGGCAGTGTGTGTGAGAGTTGCAGTGTGTGTGTGTTTGGGGCGGTGTGTGTATGGGGGGGCAGTGTTTGTGGGGCAGTGTGTGTAGTGTGTGTATGGGGGCAGTGTTTGTGGGGCAGTGTGTGCATGGGGGGCAGTTTTGTGGGGCAGTGTGTGTAGTGTGTGTATGGGGGCAGTGTTTGTGGGGCAGTGTGTGCAGTGTGTGTATGGGGCCCTGTTTGTGGGGCAGTGTGTGTATGGGGGCAGTGTGTGTATGGGGGCAGTGTTTGTGGGGCTGTGTGTGTAGTGTGTGTATGGGGGCAGTGTTTGTGGGGCAGTGTGTGTAGTGTGTGTATGGGGGCAGTGTATGTGGGGCAGTGTGTGTATGGGGGCAGTGTTTGTGGGTCAGTGTGTGTAGTGTGTGTATGGGGGCAGTGTTTGTGGGGCAGTGTGTGTAGTGTGTGTATGAGGGCAGTGTTTGTAGGGCAGTGTGTGTAGTGTGTGTTTGTGGGGCAGTGTGTGTAGTGTGTGTATGGGGGCAGTGTGTGTAGTGTGTGCATGGGGCAGTGTTTGTGGGGCAGTGTGTGTAGTGTGTGCATGGGGCAGTGTGTGTAGTGTGTGTATGGGGGCAGTGTTTGTGGGGCAATGTGTGTAGTGTGTGTATGGGGGAAGGGTTTGTGGGGCAGTGTGTGTAGTGTGTGCATGGGGACAGTGTTTGTGGGGCAATGTGTGTAGTGTGTGTATGGGGGCAGTGTTTGTGGGGCAGTGTGTGTAGTGTGTGTATGGGGCAGTGTTTGTGGGGCAATGTGTGTAGTGTGTGTATGGGGGCAGTGTTTGTGGGGCAGTGTGTGTAGTGTGTGTATGGGGCAGTGTTTGTGGGGCAATGTGTGTAGTGTGTGTATGGGGCAGTGTGTGTAGTGTTTATGGGGGCAGTGTTTGTGGGGCAGTGTGTGTAGTGTGTGCATGGGGCAGTGTTTGTGGGGCAGTGTGTGTATGGGGGCATTGTTTGTAGGGCAGTGTGTGTAGTGTGTGTATGGGGGCAGTGTTTGTGGGGCAATGTGTGTAGTGTGTGTATGGGGTGAGTGTTTGTAGTGTGTGTATGGGGGCCAGTGTTTGTGGGGCAGTGTGTGTAGTGTGTGTATGGGGGCAGTGTTTGTGGGGCAGTGTGTGTAGTGTGTGTATGGGGGCAGTGTTTGTGGGACAATGTGTGTAGTGTGTATATGGGGGGCAGTGTTTGTAGTGTGTGTATGGGGGCCAGTGTTTGTGGGGCAGTGTGTGTATGGGGGCAGTGTTTGTGGGCCAGTGTGTGTAGTGTGTGTATGGGGGCAGTGTTTGTGGGGCAGTGTGTGTAGTGTGTGTATGGGGCAGTGTTTGTAGTGTGTATGGGGGCCAGTGTTTCTGGGGCAATGTGTGTATGGGGCAGTGTGTGTAGTGTGTGTATGGGGGGCAGTGTTTGTAGTGTGTTTATGGGGGGCAGTGTGTGTAGTGTGTGTATCGGGGGCAGTGTTTGTAGTGTGTGTATGGGGGGGCAGTGTGTGTAGTGTGTGTATGGGAGGGCAGTGTGTGTAGTGTGTGTATGGGGGGCAGTTTTTCTGGGGCAGTGTGTGGTAGTGTAAGGAGGGTAGGGAGGCTTTTTAAAAAAAATGTAATTAAAATTAATATATTTATGTCCCCCCTCCCTTCTTACCTTTATTGATGAGGAGGGGGGGCATATTTCATTCCCTGGTGGTCCAGTGGGATTCCCTGGTGGTCCCAGTGGTGGTGAGGTGAACTCTAGCCCAGCTACAGGGCTAGAGTTCACTCTCGCGAGATTTGGAGCGTTGCCGTGGTTATCGCGGCAACGCTCCAAATCTCGCGAGAGGAGGACCCGGAGGAGCTGCAGGTAAGAGCTCCTGGGTCCTCTCTCACTCCCTCCCCTGCTGGCTGTCAGCAATGTGCCTGCGGACCAGGGAGGGAGATCATCTCCCTCCCCGGTCCGCAGGCACATTGCAGGGCTGGCACTTGGGCAATGCCAGCCCTGCATAAGCCGGCAGGGGAGAATCTGGGGGGGGGGAGGGCAATTGCCCCGTTGCCCCCCCCCCTGGATCCGCCACTGGGTTAACAGATTATTTGCATAGATGTTAAATCAAGCATGGCATGGATTATAGAAGTGGATTTGGACACAATTTCAGAGTATAAATTCAATAAATGTATAGAAAGGCAAAAAATGGAAGCCACAGAGGTTGAGAAAGGATACAAGGTGGACACCAAACTGTTTTCCAGTTGGCTGCATGTTTTTGTCACCCATTCAGGATCATTAAGTGCTGATGTGTATGGATTAATGTAAAATGTCCACTGAATGTAACTGAACAGTAAACGTAGGTGAGTCTCATATCATTTATATATAAATTCAAACATTTTTTTAAACTATAGTGCTAAATTCTGGCAAACAACTTGTAAAGCATATGCTACTTATTATATCTGGAACAGCAGAAATATATTATTTTAACATATTTATATAGTGATATCCATAACAATGGCTGTGTTCCAGAAACTGATTATAAATGTTAAATGTGTTAAATTAGTGATCCCTAACCTATAGACCAGTGATGGCGAACCTTTTTGAGCCCGAGTGCCCAAACCGTAATACATGCCAATTTTTTTCCCCTCAAAGTGCCAAAACGGCAATTAAACCTGAATACTGAGGTTTAAGTTTAGAAAAAACTCATACAGTTGTCCGAACTAATTAACATGTTTGTGTGTGTGCTCGGCAGTCTGTCTGTATGTGTATTAAGCAGTCTGTCTGTATGTGTATTAAGCAGTCTGTCTGTATGTGTATTAAGCAGTCTGTCTGTATGTGTATTTAGCAGTCTGTCTGTCTGTGTATTTAGCAGTCTGTCTGTCTGTGTACTTAGCAGTCTGTCTGTGTACTTAGCAGTCTGTCTGTATTTTGCTGAATACACACACAGACTGCTGAGTACACAGTCTGCTGAATACACACACAGACTGCTAAATACACACACACAGACTGCTGAGTACACACACACACACTGCTAAATACACACACACACACACACACACACACACGTAGACTGCTAAATACACACACACACATAATGCTAAATACACACAGACTGCTGAGTACACACACACACACAGACTGCTGAGTACACACACACACACACACACACAGACTGCTGAGTACACACACACACAGACTCCTAAATACACACACAGACTGCTCAGTACATACACACAGACTGCTAAATACACACACACAGACTGCTAAATACACACACACACATACTGCTGAGTACACACACACTGCTGAGTACACACACACACACACAGACTGCTGAGTACACACACACACAGACTGCTGAGTACACACACACACACACACACACACACAGACTGCTGAGTACACACACACACAGACTGCTGAGTACACACACACACACAGACTGCTGAGTACACACACACACACACAGACTGCTGAGTACACACACACACACACAGACTGCTACATGTACACACACTGCATTGAGGGGTACAGTGTATGTGTTTGTGTGTGGGGTGATGTGTTTGTGTGTAGGGTGGTGTGTGTGTGTGGGGGGTGGTGTGTGTGTGTGTGGGCGGTGGTGTGTGTGTATGTGTGTGGGGGGTGGGGGGTGTGTGTGGGGGGTGTGTGTGTGGGGGGTGGTGTGTGTGTGTGGGGGGGGCAATGTGTGTGTGGGGTGATGTGTGTGTGGGGTGATGTGTGTGGGGTGGTGTGTGTGTGGGGTGGTGTGTGTGGGGGGTGGTGTGTGTCGGGGGGGTGGTGTGTGTGGGTGGGCGGGGTGTGTGTGGGGTGATGTGTGTGTGTGTGTTTGTGTGGGGTGATGTGTGTAGCGCAGGGGTGATGTGTGTAGCGCAGGGGTGCTGTGTGTATGTCGTCCACCCTCCCCCCCGACTGTTTTCTTTCCCCCATGCCTCCCTCAGTTTTTTTCACCCTTCCCTCCCTCAGTTTTATTTCCCCCATCCCACACACACTTTTCTCCCCCTATACCTCCCTCAGTTACCCCCCCCCCCCCATCTTTCCTCGGTTTTTTTCCCCCTCTCATCTCTCCCTTAGTTTTCTTCCCCCCTCCCATCTCTCCCTCGGTTTTCTTCCCCCCTCCCATCTCTCCCTCGGTTTTCTTCCCCCCTCCCATCTCTCCCTCGGTTTTCTTTCCCCCTCCCATCTCTCCCTCAGTTTTCTTCCCCCCTCCCATCCCCACTTGTCCTTGATCTCCTACCTTGTAGCGTGGCCGAGCGCACCGCGGAGCTCAGTTTCCTGTAACCGGCCGGACAGGAAGTGCTCTCTCTGTGAGCACTTAATTTCCGTCCGCCCGGGTACAGGAAGCATGTACCGCGGCGCGCTCGGTCACGCTACACAGAGTGCCTGGCAGGCGGGAGCGCTATGCGCTCACCTCCTGCCGGTCACTCCGGTTTTGCGCCCGCCGGGCCGTTGCACCCTAAGGCGGCCACTTGTGCCGCCTTATGGATGCGCCGGCGGAGCGCACCCTCCCTCCGGCGACCTGTGGCCGAGTGCCCACAGAGGCGGCTCGGCGTGTCACCTGTGGCACGCGTGCCATAGGTTCGCCATCACTGCTATAGACAGTTGCCCTCAAAGGATCAGACCAGTTAGTAGCCAGGATGATACAACCATTTAGGGCAATGTACTACACCACAGAGTGTAAAGAACAGTTACTTGGACTCATCCTTGTAGGGAGCATTAGATCTCTTTAGGCTACCGGTGCTTGCAGGGACAACATGCCCCAAAATAGAACCTAGAAGCTAGGTAATATGTCACCTGTTTATGCCCAAAAAATAATAATTTAAAGGGTGGTTCAAACTGAATTTTTACCAATAATCGGCAAAAAGGGAGGGAAAATCCAACACTAAGTTAAATAAGTAGTGAAGATACCATTGGTCAGGAGAAAAGCCAGTAAAGAGGATGCAATAAGAGTGAAAAAAAAAAGAATCAGATAAATGAAGTTGGCCACTGTGACAACAAAATGTGAAATAAAACAATGGAAGGGAGAAAGAACCATGATCTGGTGACAAAGCCACGGGAACAAGCATAGAAGATAGCTTTAGAGAGCTATGTAAAACAAACAGGGGGAGGGGGGATGGATGGATGGGGAGGAGTGGTGGGAAGTAATGGATGGGGAGGTGTGGTGGGAAGTAGAGACTCGAGTGTTATAGAAACAGAGAGAAAGTAATGTGAAAAAGATTGTGCACAATAGCAGTAATTGAAAAAGCAATAGCAAGAGGAAAGAACAATGAGGGACAGAAAGATCTGTAAAAACATGTGGAGATTACATAGATTACAAGAAAGTAGGGGTCAACAGAGGGAATCAGTAGAAGAGATGGAAACCTCATTGGAAGAGCAGAGAGACAGTGATGGGACATTGAGAAGAGCACAATGAGGAGAGGAAAAAAAAGAGTCCTCCGTACAAGATTGGAAAAAGATCTAGGCCATGAGGTGACTGATTGTAGTAAACCTGGAGGTTGGGGATAAGAGATCTTGTAACTAAGCAGACTGAGAGTATGTGCCCAGGACATGGAGCAGAGGAACTAAAAACCCATATGTTAACAATTGTGTCTCACCAGAATATTTTGAGGAATTCAGAGGAATTCAGAAGGGTACCTCATACTAAAAAAAAAACAGGTGATTCCAGTTATTTCTATATTTATATGTTTGGAGTTTTCATATTAAAAATATTGATGGGAATAATTTCCTAAATAAAGCATGTTCCGCCTCATAATTATGTGAGACAGTTAACTTCCAGAAACACAGTGTGAGGGGTCTCCAAGTGTATACATAAACGTTAAGCTCTTTTAAATTGCACAACAATACAGTAAAAAGGTAGCTATGTAGTCCATGCTTAAAATACTGTATTTGTTTTTAATGAAAAGAACTTTGGAAGTAAAGGGTTTTAATCAATTATGAAAGTCGGAATATCATATAAGGTAAGCTAAAATAATTATTTCCAACCAGCATACATTCTATGGACCAATCTCAGAGAAACGTTTATATAATACAATATTATTTGTAGCAATATTTAGCCCCTTCAGGACGGAGTCAATAGTGCACATTCTGATCAAAACAAAACGTAAACAAAAACTGGAATTTGCGCTATATGTCTGTTCAACCGTAATTCACCGCTGTCACATTAAGTGCACCCACACTTATTATATATAATTTTGTTCAGGAGAAACAGGGCTTTAATTTATCATTAACTATTTATATATGGAACATAATTTATCATGAATAACATTTTTTAAAATGTGAGAAAATAAGATTTTTTTTTAAATGTGTATTTGCGTCTGACATTTTAGCTGTGAATGTCATAATACTGGTTTTACTGCAAAAAAATGCACATATTTGTAATTAGCAATGTCTCACGAGTACAACAGTACCCCTCATTAACAGGTATTATGGTGTTTTGGAAAGTTACAGGGTCAAATATAGAACGTTCCATTTTCAAATTGAAATTTGACAGATTAGTAATGTTACCTTTGAGACGGTATGGTAGCCCAGGAATGAGAATTACCCCCATAATGGCATACCATTTGAAAAAGTAGGCAACCCAAGGTATTGAAAGTGGGGTATGTTTAGTCTTTTTTAGTAGCCACTTAGTCACAAACACTGGCCAAAGTTAGCGTTCATATTTGTTTTTGTGTGAAAAAAGCAAAAAACTAATATTTGGCCAGTGTTTGTGACTAAGTGGCTACTAAGAAAGACTGGACATACCCCACTTGCAATAACTTGGGTTGTCTACTTTTGCAAATGGTATGCCATTATGGGGTAATTCTCATTCCTGGGCTACCATACGCTTTCAAAGGCAACATAACCAATCTGGCAAATTTCAATGTCAAAAAAATGAAATGCAAGCCTTATATGTGAGTCTCTAACTTTCCAAAACACCATAAAACCTGTACATGGGGGGTACTGTTATTCTCGGGAGACTTCACTAAACACAAATATTAGTGTTTTAAAACTGTAAAACATATTACAACAATAATATAGTCCATAAAAGTGCAGTTTGTTTGTAAAAAATGCAAAAAATTTCACTTTTACTTAAAATATCATCGTTGTAATACAA
Organism: Pelobates fuscus; assembly: GCF_036172605.1. Lineage (NCBI taxonomy): Eukaryota > Metazoa > Chordata > Amphibia > Anura > Pelobatidae > Pelobates > Pelobates fuscus. The sequence goes on from NC_086319.1 coordinate 146,543,062, forward strand.
TTTACCAGTTTGAAACACTAATATTTGAGTTCAGCGAAGTCTCCTGAGTAAAACAGTACCCCCTATGTACAGGTTTTATGGTGTCTTGGAGAGTTACAGGGTCAAATATAGTGCTTGCGAATTAAATTCTCTACACTTTCTCCCTGTGTTGTCAGGCATGTCAATCAAATTTTAATTAATCAAATCACATAATTATGTTAAAAGATTACTTATATACATGTAGAATTTTAATATATATGCATTTACAGGTATTTCAATTCTACGTGTATACTAATGTAATCTTTTATGTAATTATATGTATTTATATATATATATATATATATATATATATATATATATATATATATTTGCGGTTATTTGTATTTTATATATAGATACATAGATATAGAATGTCATTCTAAGCGTATTTTGTTACCAATATATATATATACATATATATATATATATTAATAACAAATATGAACATATGAATATATAATTTATATTACATTTTGTTTCAATATTTTATTTATTTATTTTATTATTTTATTTATTTATTATTGTAATTAAACGTATATATATATATGTATATATATGTAATGTCATTCTAAGTGTATTTTAATACTAATATATGTACTTATTATTAATATTAAAATACACTTTGTATGACGTTCCATATATATAATATGTATATATATTATATATATAATATATATACATATATTATATATATAAATACCTTTCTATTTTAATTTTACACATGTCTAATGATTTTTTTTTTATACTTCCCACCAGCAGGGGGACGGACTGTCTGACATTTCAGACAGTCCCCCTGCTGGCAGATCCACAGCCAGCTATAGGGGGCCATGTGATCGCTCTTTGAGAGCGATCACATGGCCCCCGGGGGCTTCTTTTGCCATGGGAGGGCTGCCTGGGCTGTCAGGCAGTCCTCCCGAAGAGGATCGCGGGCGCTCTGGGGGCTACAGCCGTTACGGCCTTCTATGCCGCCGCAACTTCTTTAAAGCCCATTTAAATGGGGACGGTATAGAACACTGTAACGTCGTTAAGGGGTTAACAATATTGAATCACATGTTTTTATATTTGAAATACAATGAAGTCACAAGAATATGCACAAGTACAATTGGACCTAAATGTTTGGATGGCACATGCTGGTCTCATACTACACTGCTGCATCATTGTATATTTCATCTCAATAAACAATTGTAAAATCAGCATAGCAAAATATTAGTAAAATAAATTCTTATGATCATTTTCATATTCATAATAATGACTTAAATGTGGGGATAGTGTGAAGCATCTTTTGAGCATACCTATGGCAATACTTATTTACGTCTCCAGTTTATATATCAATGTTGCATTACTCAGCGATATTGAATTATTTAGCTATTTTATACGAAGGTACCATAGTAATGGTGAAGACTGCATAGGATTAAATATGTTATAATGAATATTCTCTTCACCATAAGGACAACGAAATGTTTGTAGTAAACAAAATAAATTGCTCAGTAAACATCCAATGTTAAGTATTGTTTTAAACAATGCTTAACAATGTTATATCATTCTCTTATATAATTGAAAACTTTTTTTAAGTAAACATAAGACTTGGTACAATCACATATTTTATTTTTGTTTGTACATACCTCATATTTCCAGATGCTCATGGCAGGCCTGCCTTTTTTCTAGTCCTCTGTTTGATGCACCATTTGGGATAATTGTATTAAATGGACATATTGAGTACTGTGGAAATTAATTAAATTGATTTGCATGTTCTGCTTTTGCCATTTGTAAAATAAATTGCTGTATCAAAAATTATCATGTCCAAGCACAGTGGCATCATTTTAAGAAATAAATGGCCTGCTATTTATAGTGATGTACTACCTGTAAATCTCTATGTAATATCAAATTATACATGCTTACTACTTCCTGATGGAGAGTCTTTTTATGCTTGTAAATAGGGTGTAAATTATGATCCCTTGCTAGGACATGTGCTATTAATTTATAGGTGTTTCCCTGAGCCATATTTGCAGTTAATGCTCATATAAGTTTAAACCGCACCCATTGGGTTTTGTCTGCATCAATGTAAGCCTTCTCAAAAGATGACTACAATGTGGTTATGTTTCCCATAGTCTAATGTCAACTTTAAATGAGGGGGGGGGGGGGGGGGGGAGAATAAATGAATATATATGTTAACCTATAGAACATTATTATCTGCATTTTCAAGTACTTTTTTATTATGGCATTTTGACTCAAATTCTAGTGGATCTTTGAGACTGTGAACCTTACAACTCAATTTATATTTAACATTATTGATCCAGAGTTACTCATTAATCTGTGAATTATGGAGTTGTTCAGTAAATCACAAATATTAACTCACAATAGACAAATTGGAAAAATAATTAAACTCAGGTATTCTCTCACCTTGGCAATTCTCTACAGTCTCCATTTAAGTAAATAGACCCCAAATAATCCCAATCTGATCTGGTTGCTCCTCTTGTCTACTTTTGTATATACTCTTATCCTGTGAAGCACTGACAAGGAAATTTCAAAAATAGCACAGTTTGGGTTTTTCCCTACCTTAGCTATTTTGGCCTACATTTTCTACAAATTATCCTCACAAGTGAATAAATATAAAGCAGAGCAGGACAATTAATTCACAAATGAAAACAACAACAATGCCATTGTCACTGCAAATTCAGGAACTCTGAAGAAATGTATCAATCAAGTGAAACTATTACAACACACTGTAAGTATAGTAATGGCTAACATTTTTTGCACGTTAAGAGGACTAAATAGGAAAAATGTATATAAATAAGAAAAAGGAAATTAAATATAATTCAGGATTATTTGCATATATATTTGGGGTCATCTGTCACAGAGGTTTTCTGGGGATGGGGATTCTTTCTTGAATCCACAATGGCAAACAGATGTCTGGATAAACTAAAATAAATAGATAAATAAGGGGGCGGGGCCGGACCGCCGAGCTGGACGGTCGCAGGCAAGAAGAGCTCCTGCCCCATACAACTAAAACTGAACACAAATCATGCAGTTTAATGGGAAAAAAAAAAAAAGAAGACCAACAGCAACAGCGCCCAAAGCAGAAGGACTGCTGGAACCGGGGAGAGGCTGGCCCTCCGGGCTTCAGTCCCCTGGCGGAGAGGCTTCTGGTGGCCCAGTAGAGGCCTTCTTCGGCGGTGAGTGGGGCGGACGGCCGCCACCCCACTATCCTGCACTCCAGCATCCAGCCCAGAGCACGAACCCGAGCGGACCCGGCCCTGTTCCCCCCCCATGGACCGGGGGGGTGATCCCGGTCCTCACCCTAAAGGCCTGATCGAGACACAGCGGACGAAACCGCTGCACCCAAAATGGCAGCCGCCATGTGCGCGAGAGGGAAGAGGAGGATTAACACCCACCCTGTGCTGACGACTGACACCGTGGCTCAAGCCCCCAGACACCGCCACGCAAGGGATCAAGATCCTTAATATCTGCCCCAACAGCCGTCCATGCCAACAACGACAGCGGCTGCACAGGGGGGACAGAACTACCCCGCACCCCGACAACAGCAGGCTGCAAGGACTGAGCAGGGCGCCAAGCAGGGAGCCCCAGCACGAAGCTGGACATCCCACTCACCTTTTGTCCAGCCTGCTACCAAGCGACCACATGCAGACAACACTACGCCTCCCACCACGGCTGACCCAGGCCCTCGGAGGACCAACCACACCACAAAGCAGCTGCAGCCCCTGAGACGACAGCGTGCGACCCACAGAGCAGCAGGGCTGGACAGCGGTCAGATGCCTGCTACCCCACTACATAGAACGAGCAGACCTGGTATCGGTCGGCAGTGGGACTTCCCCTCCGAGCGCGGTCTCAGGACCACTAAGATGGCGGCTCCCTGCGGGGACAGAACGGATAGCCCGGACTGGCATGGGTGATAACAACAACGAAAGTGTAACAGCGACGGATGATAATAATGAGACTGACGATAGAACTAAAGCGACAAATGTTAGTATTAAAGCGACTGATGAGAGCACTAAAGCGACTGACAATAGCATTAAAACGACCGTTAATAGTCTGAAAGCGACTAACAGAAATTTAGCATGACCACCATTTACAATGCCTAGGCCCTAACATGTATACAGCTCCCAAAGTCCTACCTTGTGACATATGTAGAACTAGTATAGACTCTGACCAAGCCTCATTATAGTACAAACCTACTGTGAAAAGCTGAACTTAAGCTGAATATAACATAAAAATTGTGCCTGTTAATCTCTGGTCCCGCATGTTTAGCGTGGAAAATGCTTGGGGATTGCCTTCGGGGCACCTCATGCCTATTTGTAATATCTATGCGCACTACCAAAATAAAGAATAAAAAAAAAAAAAAAAAATAGATAAATAAATATAACTAAAATAAATAAAATAAAAGATTGGATAAACAACCTGTTCACATACTGTATATGTTAAATATATGCTTGAATATTCTGGTTTTCAACAAAAATATTATCTACAGAATTTGCCAAGATTACTTTTGGTTAGAGAACTCCACATCTGTTAGTGAAAACCCTTTACCCAGTCGCAACGGGTGTAGTAATGCTAACAAACAAGATAGCACATAGTGGTTAATACTAAACCTTTATATATTTGAATAGTGCTATCATATCCCCTTTGAGACACCTTTTTTTCTTAGGAACTATTGTCTCTTTGACATTAGTAATGGTGGACTGAGCAGCACTTGACAGACCCCAGGTACAAGGTTAAACTGTTCAAAACTGTAGTGGTTATGGTGCTTGGACAATTCCTTTAAACCTTTTATTAGAAATGCGCATACAAAAAAGCCTTTGGATAGTAATGATAGTTTAAGGGTGCTAGAGCAGGTAAGCTCAGTTATGTCAGCTTGTCATGGCTATTGTTTCAGAATTATAGGTGACTTAGTTTTTCTTCGTATTTGGAATAAGGCATCACATTAATTTCAAATTGCTGAGATTTATAAAACAGCAGATGGACTATGTAACTGGCTGGGATAGTTCAACTAGTAATGTTAGGTTTGCGGTTTTGTTAACCCTCATATGCCCATATATAAAGCAGGAGAACTTTACTTTTTTATAGTGCTTTCAGTGCCAGGAGACTGGGCATCCTAAGGCAATGTAGGCAGTCTTAGCACAATTTAATGACACAGACTGGACATCACTTGACATTAAGTGGAGGTCTCTAAAACGAATGCCAACTTAGCAGTGTAGTACAGACTTGGCAATCAGCCTTTAGTAAGTGCTGCATTGTGATTCGCTGGGATTAAACACATCCAATCAATTTTGAGAGACAGCTTTATTTAAAAGGGTAAAGGAGATAAATAAATAAATATTCTCCACTACCAGCAAGCCACAATTTCTCACCTTTTCTTTCACTTCAGGATAATTTATATTTTTTTGGTGTAGTGTTAAAATTAAAATTAGTAAAATGTTATATTTTATTTTCATTGCATGCTTTTACAAAAAAATATTATTTGCACTTGAGCTTTTTTATGAACTTAGAAAAGAAACATAGTTTATTTAAGAGAGCTCTGACTTTAATGTCATTTATTAAACAGCTGTTATTAAAAAAAACTTATATGCAAAATCTTGATAATACACTGTTTATAATTCATTATTTACACTGGATGTATAAAAGTGTGCGTATAATTAGGCATTGTATGCTATCATAAATCAGTCATTCAATGAATAATACACTGGAAATGTGCTAAACGCCATCAAACATACATTAGCTTACATTGTCAAATACTTATCTAAACAAAATAATCTAACACTGATTGGGTAATTGTTACAATTACAGTTGGTTAGCTCCTCTTCTTTATTTCCATAGCAGATAATAATAAAGCAATTCATGAAAAAAAGCATTACTTAAAGGAACATTAAGCTATTTTTTTTGATCATCTAAAATTAATTCAGTTATTACTAAGGTTTCTATATCATTCATGTGAAACATGATTTACGTACCTTATCCAGGTCCTTTTGTTTTATACATATACCTGCACATTATATACATCACCATGAATTAACAAGAGTAGCATTACGTTAACACTACATGTATAAAAGCAAATATTCACTAAAGTGAAAATACCATCTATCAAACAATTTGAACAGTCATAAGAATACTTTTCCTCATTAGTGGAATTTTACTGCAAATCTTAAATTAAAAAAAAGAAGAAAGAATCCAAATTCAGGCAATTAAATAATTTGTTTAATATGTTTAGCACCACATAACTCTAAATTCAGCAGTGCAATGGTTAAACAAATCATATACATTTCAACCAAACCTCACTGAAATAAAAATATATTTATATTATATACATTATATACATAAATCTCAAATATTGTCTTCTTTGTGAACCTTTTAGAAAGGACTGCATTTATGTATAAATGTGTCTTACAATATATTTTTACTAATACACAAATTATTGTATTGTTCTTCTGCATATTGAATAAATCATTGAAATATTCAAAGTGTAGATTGGAAACAGTATGTGATACCCTTGGCTAATGACTTCAACAAAAGCTAATTAGTATTGAAGGTGTGGATTAGAGCTACTTTGACTTCTGAAAAGCACACAAGCGCATTTAAACATTTTGAGCTTGCTATTAACAAAAAGCATCTGTGGATGCAAACCATGTCATGCAAAAAGAGCTCTCAGAAGACCTGGGATCCAGAATTGCTGCATTGCATACAGCTGGAAAGGGTTATAAAGTTATTTTGAAGAGCTTACAGTGAGGGAAAAAAGTATTTGATCCCCTGCTGATTTTGAACATTTGCCCACTGACAAAGAAATGATCAGTCTATAGTTTTAATGGTATCTGTATTTTAACAGCGAGAGACAGAATAACAAAAAAAATACAGAAAAACACATGTCAACAAAAGTTATAAATTGATTTGCATATCAATGAGTGTAATAAGTATTTGACCCCTTTGACTTAGTACTTGGTGGCAAAACCCTTGTTGGCAATCACAAAGGTCGGATGTTTCTTGTAGTTGGCCACCAGGTTTGCACACATCTCAGGAGGGATTTTGTCCAACTACTCTTTGCAGATCCTCTCCAAGTCATTAAGGTTTCAAGGCTGACGTTTGGCAACTCAAACCTTCAGCTCCCCCCACAGATTTTCAATGTGATTAAGGTCTGGAGACTGGCTAGGCCACTCCAGGACCTTAATGGACATCTTCTTGAGCCACTCCTTTTTGCCTTGGCTATGTGTTTTGGGTCATTGTCATGCTGGAATACCCATCCCAATGCCCTGGCTAAGGGAAGGAGGTTCTCACCCAAAATTTGACTGTACATGGCCCCATCCATCGTCCCTTTGATGCGGGGCAGTTGTCCTGTCCCCTTAGCAGAAAAACACCCCCATAGCATAATGTTTTCACCTCCATGTTTGACAGTGGGGATGGTGTTCTTGGGGGCAGCATTCCTCCTCCTCCAAACACGGCAAGTTGAGTTGATGCCAAAGATCTAGATTTTGGTCTCATCTGACCACAACACTTTCACCCAGTTCTCCTCTGAATCATTCAGATGTTCATTGTCAAACTTCAGACAGGCCTGTACATGTGCTTTATTGAGCAGGGGGACCTTGCAGGTGCAGCAGGATTTCAGTCCTTCACGGCATAGTGTGTTACCAATAGTTTTCTTGGTGACTATGGTCCCATCTGCCTTGAGATCATTAACAAGATTCTCCCATTTAGTTCTGGGCTGATTCCTCACCGTTCTCCTGATCATTGAAACTCCACAAGGTGAGATCTTGCATGGAGCACCAGACCGAGGGAGACTGACAGTTATTTTGTGTTTCTTCCATTTGCGAATAATTGCACCAACTGTTGTCACCTTCTCACCAAGCTGCTTGGCGATGGTCTTGTAGCCCATTCCAGCCATGTGTAGGTCTACAATCTTCTCCCTGACATCCTTCGACAGCTCTTTGGTCTTGTCCATGGTGGAGAGTGTGGAATCTGATTAAATAATTGCTTCTGTGGACAGGTGTCTTTTATGCAGGCAACAAACTGAGATTAGGAGCACTCTCTATAGAGCACTCTCTATAGAGAGCACTCTCTATAAGAGAGTGCTCCTAATCTCAGCTCATTACCTGTATAAAAGACACCTGGGAGGCAGAAATCATGCTGATTGATAGGGGATCAAATACTTATTTTACTCATTTACATGCAAATCAATTTATAACTTTTTTTGACATGCGTTTTTCTGGATTTTTTTTTTCTGCTATTCTATCTCTCGCTGTTAAAATACACCTACCATTAAAATTATAAACTGATCATTTTTTTGTCAGTGGACACACATTCAAAATCAGCAAGGGATCAAATACTTTTTTCCCTCACTGCAGATATGCATATGTGAAACTAGAATAGTGGACCAGGTAGCATCAAATAAGCCAATATTTACAATTAAAAACTATATGAAAATTGGACAAAAGAGTAATATACAGGTATTGATACACAATAAAAACAAATAAAAAATATATACTTAACACCTTAAGTATAGTAGTACAAGTTCCTATGGAATAGCCTGCCTACCGCCATCAGACTCTCCCCTAGTCTTCAATCGTTTAAGAAGTGCCTTAAAACCCATTTCTTTAGGAAAGCCTATGGCCTCCTAGAATAACCTCCACCTCACATGCCTGTCTCTTGCTCTCTCCTAGGGCAGCACTCTACTCTCTCCTCCAGCTTTGATTCACTCACATCTAATTTGATTTTTTTTATTATTTCCTGTCCTAATGTGTTTTTTACCCCACCTCCTATGGACTGTAAGCTGTCAACCTATCGTTTCTGTAAGTTTTCTTGTAATTGTCCTATATATAGTTAAATCCCCACTGCAAAATTGTTTTTTTGGGGGGGCGAAAGCTGTAACATAGACCACTTGATTTCCCCAAATTATCAAGATTACCTAGAGTACTCCAGATGTATTTGACTACATATCCCATAATGGTCTTACATCCATAATGCTGGCCAAGCAACAACATCTGGAGTTGCCTACCTCTGTCCTCGAAGATAATATCAGGGTGGCTCTGTGCCAGCTGAAGTTCAATAGATGTGAGATGATGCAGCAGGACAATGACTCTACACATCTAAGTAAATCTACTACAGAATGACTTCAAAAAAAATAAATCTGACCTTTTGGAGTGGCCCAGTCAAAGCCCAGAACTTGACTTAATAGAGATGCTGGTGGAATGACCTCAAGAGAGCTATTCACACCAGACATCCTAAGAATGGGAGGAGGAGGCAACGGCTCTTGAACAGGGCTGAAGCAGTGCTGTAAGGAAGAGTGGTCAAAAATTCCTCCTGATTTTTGTGCAGGTCTAATCCGCCATTGCTGGGAATGCTTGGTTTGGGTTATTGATGCTAAAGAAGTAGCTATTATATCCAAGTATTCACTAACTTGTTCACAGCACAGCTTTTTTTGCAAGTTGTAGCGCTATAAGTACAAGTAGGACATTGCTGTTTAAAAATATATATTTTTAAAATGTATCAATAGTGACATTGTAACACTGTTATCTGTCATAAATCTCTGAATCACATCTCACATGTACATATTTCTTTAAAGTAGACAACCCAGGGTATTCAATATGGGGTATATTCAGTCTTTTTTAGTAGCCACTTAGTCACAAACACGGGTCAAAGTTAGCATTTATATTTATTTGTGTGTTAAAAATGCAAAAAACTATAATAAATGATAACTTTGGCCAGTGTTTGTGATTAAGTGGCTACTAAAAATGACTGAACATACCCCATTTGCAACCTTGGGTTGTCTTCTTTTGCAAATGATATGCCATCATGGGGGTAATTCTCAGTACTGGGCTACACTCTCAAAGGCAACATAACCTATCTGGAAAATTTCAATGTGAAAAAAATGGAAAATCAAGCCTTATATTTGACACCGTAACTTTCAAAAACACTATAAAACCTGTTCATGAGTGGTACTGTTATACTCGAGAGACTTAACTGAATACAAATATTAGTGTTTTAAAAGAGTAAAGCATATAACAACAATGATATTATCAATGAAAGTGCCATTTTTATGTGAAAAATACAAAAAAACTTCACTTTCACTGACAATATTATCGCTGTAATATCTTTTACTGTTTTGAAACACTAATATTTGTGTTCAGCGAAGTCTCCCGAGTAAAACAGTACCCCCCCATGTACAGGTTTTAGGGTGTGTTGGAAAGATACAGGGTTATATATATATAGTTCTAGCAAATTAAATTCGCTGGATTTTCAACCTGGGTTGTCAGGCAGGTCCCCCAAATTGCAATCAATAAAATTACTTAATTATGTAAAATATTACATAAATATACACTTAGAATTTAAATATATGTACATATTTATATATTTGAAGTCTACGTGTATATTTATGGAATTATTTATGTAATTATGTATATGGACATATGTATATTTCATATTTTTTACATGTATTTATACATATTTATATATACATATATATATATTCATTCTAAATGTATTTTAATATATATATGTATATATAAATATATATATATATACATATATATATTAATATCAAAATAAAATGTATATATATGTATATATATATATATATATATATATGTGTGTATATATATATATGTATATATATATGTATATATATATATATATATATTAATATCAAAATACAGTTAGAGTAAAATTAAATATATATATATATATATCATTTTTGTAAAAAATTTTGGAGCCCTGGTAGTGCACCCGGCTAAGAACATTTTTTTCAGTTTGAGTGCAAGGTATTGTAGCTTCTTTATATATATATGTAACAGAACTGCTGGCACCCTGACCGGGTACCTTCCGTTGATGGATGCTCCTAGTGCTTTCCGAGGACTCCAAGCACTCCGCCAGACACCATAACCACTGTAGCCTCCCACGAACCGCTGCAGCTTGGTTGGGGTCTCGCCGTCTCCACCCACTCTGGACCCAAGACCAAGGTCCAGCTTCCAGTAGGTCAACCTCTCCGAATTCCAGAAAGCAGGAACAGAAACAAGCTCTAAGCAGAGCTTAGTGTTCATACCCTGGGGAGTATAGTGATTATAGTAATCCCCAGAGTGTAGTTCTCCAATCCCCCAAACATGAGCCGAAACTTCATGAAGGTACAAGATGATCTGAACTTTTAATGAACACACACTGGCTTTTATGCAAGTCCCCATGCAAGGGGACATCCCACAGGGTGGAACACAGTACAACCAATCATTTACAGGAACACCGTAAAACACACCCAGCACCAACATACAATCCCTCCCCTCTGCCTGTGATATAATTACTGAACACAATGGGTTAATGTAATTTATCACAGACAGGAAAAATACACTTTTCATACATACACTGTAACTTTAAAAATATGCATCATATTCACATAAAACATACATATTCAGAATCAGCATACTTTAAATATAAACATAACCAAAAATCATACAAATCCCCACAGTACATAAAAAGTTAGACGGAAGTCCTTTATGACCGACCGCAAGCACATTTTCCTGCCCAAAACAGTTCCATAGATTTGGGCTGTGCGGTCGGTCAATTTGATGCAGAAAAATGACCCATGCGTTTGAACTGCCGAATGGGACTTAGTCTCTGCAGCTGAAAATTCAGTGTAGGAGAAGGTAAGGGTCAGCGGTGTTCGCGGAAATGTGTAGCCGATTTTAGTTCCATGGATTTGGCTACACATACCGCTGACCTCGTTCGAATGAACAAAGATGGCCGCCGCCACGTGTTCGTTTGCACGAACTGCGGCCACCCAGCGTTCGGCAATTAACCTGCAGTAACCTCACAGCCTGGGAGGTAAATTGCCTGCACACTTCCACTTCTGGGTGGTTCGCCTGTGTGGTACTTGGTTCAGTAAGCCCCATTTACTGAACCAAGTGGAAAATAGCCAGGAACAAAATATTTTAACTAAGTCTGGGGACACTGAGGACACCGTCTTAAAGGGGCATTGCCACACAAAGTCTCAATATGTCCCCAGATGGTTCTTAAAGGGCCAGCATGGTCCAATACAAGTCCATAAGCCACAATGCAGTTCTTAAAGGGCCAGCAGCAGCACAATATAAATCCATTAGCCCAAATAATGTTTTTAAAGGGCCAAATCTCCCAGGGGCCATAGTCATGCGGAAGGAGGCTGGCAATCAGGCTCCTCCAACAGCCAGGGGGAAAGGGCAGCTTGTCACCTAAAAATCCAGTGACAAAAGGCATTTTGTCACAATATACATATATATATTTATATATTAATATCAAAATACAGTTAGAATAAAATTAAATATATATATATAATTTTTTTAAATTTGTTTTATTATTTTTGTAAAAAATTATGTATTTTTAATTAATTATTATTTTTTATAATATATATATGTATACAATATATATAGTTATTATTTATATTATATATATATATATATATATATATACGTGTGTAATTTTACTCTGTGTATTTTTATATTAATATATGTATATATTAATAAAATAAATACACTTAGTATCACGTTATGTATAAGATATATATACATATTACATATAGATATAATATATGTATATATATATCTCATATATATACATACATATATAATTTTTTTTTAATTTATGAACTTTATTTTTAATTTTTATTTTTTTTAACTTTTTTCACCAGAAGGGGGACTGCCTGACAGGCAGATGCCAGGACGCCTATTGAGTCCATGTGACCACTCTTTCAGCCTGACCACATGGCCTGCAGGGCCCTAATTTACAGAGGGGCTACTGTCTGGGCTGTCACACAGTCCCCCCAGATGGAGAAAAAGACCGATCACCAGTGGGGGAACGGCGGTGATCGGGTAAGTAATTAGAATTACCTCGGACGTACTGGGTATGTCCGAGGTCCTAAGGGGGTTGTTTAGTTATATATATTTTTTAAAAATATTTTTTAATGTTTTTTTTTATTTTATTAATTTTATTAAGCGCCTTGACCCCTCGAGGCAATCAGAAATCAGGCAGAGCACTGGAAGCCTGCCTGATGGCTTCCGATGCTCTGCCTCACTGCCGGGCGCCACGTGTGGTAACCCATAAGTGATAGCTCTGGGGGAGTGATCACCCGGTGGCCCTTCAGTCAGGGGAGGTATGGCAGGATGCCTCAACATCAAGGCATCGCTGCAATACCGTTAGAGTGTCTGGAAGCGATCATGATTGCTTCCAGCGCTCAAATGTGCCGCGGACGGGTCAGAAACATCTAAGGTCGTTAATAACCATTTTTTGTGGGACGTACCTGATACGTCCACAGGCACTAAGGGGTTAAAGAAATGTGTTCAATGAAGACATGAAAGATTATAAATGTTTGTATGTTAGCCTAAGCACATTGTGTTTGTCTATACTTGTGACTTTGATGAACAAACCTGCCAGCTAACCGGTGTAACTTTTAATATACATTGAAATATATTATTACTATATTTGCCACGTGAAGTTTGTTATGGGGTAGGCACATCACTTCCACCAGTCTGATACATAATTCTGAATTTTCAGAATTCCAGCACTGTGTAGATAGGCAAGTGTTCTGGACAATTGCCGGCCTCTTGAGTTTGGCTCTTTGCCGGCCTCTTGGTAGACAGCCACTGAGGGCAAACTTAGAACTACAATGTTTAACATTGCAGCACTAAGTGCAAAAGGGTCACATCACCCAGACTACTTCAATTAGCTAAAGTACAGGGAGTGCAGAATTATTAGGCAAATGAGTATTTTGACCACATCATCCTCTTTATGCATGTTGTCTTACTCCAAGCGGTATAGGCTGGAAAGCCTACTACCAATTAAGCATATTAGGTGATTTGCATCTCTGTAATGAGAAGGGATGTGGTCTAATGACATCAACACCCTATATCAGGTGTGCATAATTATTAGGCAACTTCCTTTCCTTTGGCAAAATGGGTCAAAAGAAGGACTTGACAGGCTCAGAAAAGTCAAAAATAGTGAGATATCTTGCAGAGGGATGCAGCACTCTTAAAATTGCAAAGCTTCTGAAGCGTGATCATTGAACAATCAAGCGTTTCATTCAAAATAGTCAACAGGGTCGCAAGAAGCGTGTGGAAAAACCAAGACGCAAAATAACTGCCCATGAACTGAGAAAAGTCAAGCGTGCAGCTGCCAAGATGCCACTTGCCACCAGTTTGGCCATATTTCAGAGCTGCAACATCACTGTAGTGCCCAAAAGCACAAGGTGTGCAATACTCAGAGACATGGCCAAGGTAAGAAAGGCTGAAAGACGACCACCACTGAACAAGACACACAAGCTGAAACGTCAAGACTGGGCCAAGAAATATCTCAAGACTGATTTTTCTAAGGTTTTATGGACTGATGAAATGAGAGTGAGTCTTTATGGGCCAGATGGATGGGCCCGTGGCTGGATTGGTAAAGGGCAGAGAGCTCCAGTCCGACTCAGACGCCAGCAAGGTGGAGGTGGAGTACTGGTTTGGGCTGGTATCATCAAAGATGAGCTTGTGGGGCCTTTTCGGGTTGAGGATGGAGTCAAGCTCAACTCCCAGTCCTACTGCCAGTTTCTGGAAGACACCTTCTTCAAGCAGTGGTACAGGAAGAAGTCTGCATCCTTCAAGAAAAACATGATTTTCATGCAGGACAATGCTCCATCACACGCGTCCAAGTACTCCACAGCGTGGCTGGCAAGAAAGGGTATAAAAGAAGAAAATCTAATGACATGGCCTCCTTGTTCACCTGATCTGAACCCCATTGAGAACCTGTGGTCCATCATCAAATGTGAGATTTACAAGGAGGGAAAACAGTACACCTCTCTGAACAGTGTCTGGGAGGCTGTGGTTGCTTCTGCACGCAATGTTGATGGTGAACAGATCAAAACACTGACAGAATCCATGGATGGCAGGCTTTTGAGTGTCCTTTGAGTGTTTTTGTTTTGTTTTTGAATGTCAGAAATGTATATTTGTGAATGTTGAGATGTTATATTGGTTTCACTGGTAAAAATAAATAATTGAAATGGGTATATATTTGTTTTTTGTTACGTTGCCTAATAATTATGCACAGTAATAGTCGCCTGCACACACAGATATCCCCCTAAAATAGCTAAAACTAAAAACAAACTAAAAACTACTTCCAAAAATATTCAGCTTTGAGTTTTTTGGGTTCATTGAGAACATGGTTGTTGTTCAATAATAAAATTAATCCTCAAAAATACAACTTGCCTAATAATTCTGCACTCCCTGTAGATTGGGTGCCTACAGTATCCCTTTAATTTATAACAGCATCAATTTCTATTGAAATCTGCACTTTTTTTAATTGAGAAAGGTGGCACACTTTAAACATAAAGCACTGGGATTTAAAACATGGTTCAAAGGATCTTAACTACTATAGCCCACTATAGTGGTTAAGATGCTAGGGGTATCCTGACACCATTCCCCGGTTAACGGTTTGCCTCTTACCTGGATCCCATCAGGCACCTAGTCTCCTAGAGTGGCATCTGAACCACATCCACCTTTTACCATTCATTCATCGGCTGGGAGTATGAGCTGAGTGCTATCGGCCACTGAATGAAAATCTGTGCACAGAATCAGCACATAATTGACTCTCATAGTGGGCTGGTTAATGATGCTGGTGAAGGTACAGCAGGTAGGAGTTCCAGACTGGCTAATAAAGCTATCAGGGGGAGCTAAACTCCATCAGGAAGCCTAAATATCTCTGTATGTGTAATGCTGCACGATGACCACTAACCCTGAAAAAATGTCCAAGTCAGCTATGTTTAAAAATCAGAAACATTTACACATTTAATCAGAAAAAATTGTGGAAAGCCGAACAGCCAACAGATAGCAGAATAGCAAGGTGGATATTCAAGGGTACTCTAAGCCCCTTGATGCAAAGGATCAGAGGATGCCATCCACTGGTTTTACACTGTTTAGCATCAGTTTGACAAAAAACGGGGCATTCCCTGGCACCTGAAGACCGCCCTGATTTGGTTACACTGATAATGTTTAATTTATGCATTCACATTATCACTATCAATTCTGTCCAGTCTAGCTAGCAATGATTGATAAGTTTGTTATTTCCTGGCAGTTAATACTAATTATATTATACATTATACTTCACGCTGGCTTTTCACTTGTATTGCTTGTAAACGAATATTGTACAACATAAGTTAATTTACAAGGGGCACATTTTAAAATGTATTATCAACCTACCAAATGTGCATTATAGTTCTAAACTGTCTACATTACCTGTGGGATGTATTCTATAGTTTTCAAGCACCATTATTAGGGGCAATTTCTTGCAATATAAAAGTACTTGCGAAGTGTTCTAGAAATGGACATAGAACAAAACACTCAATTGCAATCAGCCACCTTTATAATTGTTACACGTGAAAAAGTTCAGGGAGTGAATTTAATTTCAAATAATTACTAAAGAATAGCTTGACGAAAGCTAGACACAAAGTAATTTACAATTTCCTGAGGCCAGGGAGGATGGCATCACAACATTCTATTTCCTTTAATTCTTTAATTCTTTTGTATGGACATGATCTGAAGCAGATGTATATTTCAAGGAACACTCCAGTGGTATAGATATATTTATTTAATACGCTGGAGTGTTTGTTATTCTCCTGGACCCCTTTCCCCAGAAGAAAAAAAAACAGTAAAATAAATTGCCTGTAATACAGTGGCTGGAGCAGTGGCGGAACTAATGTAGAGAGAGCCCTGGTGCAAGAAAGTTTTCTGGGCACCCCCCTAGTGGTCAAAAGGTAGATCCCCATCTGTTGTATAACTCCAATGAAGTTATGTCAGCCGGGGATCTACCATCTGCCCATATTTGCAGGGTTGTATTTGTTAGCAGTGTTTGTTCATTTGAATGTAAGCATGTTTTTGTACGTAGTATATGTGCATATATGGGTGCATTTGTATGTACTGTTGACATTGGAATGCAGTGGTATACTTGTGTGTAGTGTTTGCGTTTGAATGCAGGGGTGAATTTATATGTAATGTTGGCTTTTAAATGCCGGTGTGGTTTTGTATGTAGTGTTGGTGTTTGATTGAAGGGGTACTTGTATATAATTTTAGTGTTTAATACAGGGGTGTGTTTTTATGAAATGTTTGCATTTGATTACAGTAGTGGGTTTGGATGTAATGTTGGCTTTTAAATGCTTGGATGTCTACACATATACACACTACCACATACATACATACATACATACATACTTATACATATATGCATGCACATTAACCCACACAGATACACCCATACCATGACACATACACACAAATTCATATATACACTGACACATGCACACACTTTGACACACAGATACACACTGACATATAGGAACATTCAGAAGCACAACCTGACACACAGATATGCACACTGACACACACATGTACACTGACACACACACCATCCGTGACACACTTATACACACTGACATACACACACCTACAGAGATTCATACTCTGACACACAGATACACACTGACACATATACACACACACACACACAGCTGCACTCACACACAGACACATACACACACCTTGACATAGATACATATGTCATATTTTTTATATTTGCGGCCACCCTCCTGTTAGCTTACCTTTTGTGTCCAAGAGGGTGGCTTGCTGACTAGAGATAATGGAAGTCACTGTTGAGAATAATGTGGGTCGTGTTCAGCTATACTCATTGGGTGTCCCTAAGTCCATGAACTTAGAGCCATGTGATGGGCTCCCAAAGCGTGCAGGCCCCAGTGCAATGCACCAGCTGCATCGACAGTAGTTCCATAACTGGGTGTGAGGATGCCTCGCTGCAGCTCTGATCCACCGCCGTCAGATCATCAGTGCTCACAGAGAACCATTATGATTCAGGGTACATGAGAAGGTGTGCTTCCCACCAGGTGCTTGGCATCCTACCAAGAACCTCACCCTCCTGATTTTCTGATTGATAGCTCTATTGAAATCAGCACTTGTGACAAATAGGAGACATTCTGTTATTGAATAAATCTCCTTGTAAGGCAGTATTCAAGTCATCATGGTTTCTTTTTTTTATGAGTACACTACATACATGTAAGATAAAATATATGTTATCGATTATTGCACCTTATAGCAGTGTAATTTTGTAATAGTGCATGTTGCAGCATGTGTAGTAGTGTGTGTAGCAGCATGCATGTGGGGGGGCAGGGGAGTTGTGTAACAGTGTGATTAGAATCATGTGCATAGCAGTGTGTATGTGTGTATGTGTGTATGTGTATGTGTGGGTAGCAGCATATAAAGTAGTGTGCATAATAGTGTGTGTGTAAAAGGGTGTACAGCCGTATGTGTTTGTATGTGTAGCTCTGTATGTAGCAATAAATGTAGCAGTGTGTGTTTGTATGCAACAGTTTGTTTTCACAATGTCTGTGTACAGAGCGAGTAGAAAAACTTTCTAGCAGTGTGTGTGCACGTGTGTTTCTACCTGTTGTTTATGAGTTGGTGATTCTGATGAGAGTCCTATCCCTTTTCCTGACCTGTCTTCTCCCCTTTTCCACTGCAATGTTGCGGCAAGAACATTGGAAATCAGCATGTTTTTAAATGTATTTAATGTTCACTACACAGTGTATTTGTTTGTTATGTATCAATTTAGTGCTGAAGTTGAGGTGTAATTTCCTGTTCTCAGCTACAGCAGAGAGAGTTAAAGGCACTGCCAAAATAAAAAAAATCACTGTAGATACACCTAAAATGAAAACAATTATGCATTGTTTTTATTTATTGGGGTATATCTAAAAATAACTTGCAAAAGCTGCAGTTCTCCTGTTTGCTGCTTTTGTTAGCCCACACCTTCTATGACTGCCCAATCACAGATTTTCCAATGCAGCTCAATTAGATGTCTTTGGAAGGTAGGTGCTCTGGGCAAGTGTTATTGTGCTACACTGAGCACAATAACCTGAAAGTAAAAAGGACCTGTTGAATTTGAAGCCAACCAGCTGGGTGTAACAAGGTTACTTTATAAAAATGAAAATTTCTGATTAAATCTACACTTTTTGTAAAATGAAAAAAGAGGACATACTCTTCTCACATAAATCATTTCAGCCAGCTAAAGTGCTTTAGGAGCCCAGTGTCCCTTTAAGTTTAGGTTATATGTTATTGAGTGTCCTTTTAATGAACAGTGCCAGAAAAGTTACCGATTGGTAGTTTTTACCATACATATGTACAGGGCTGGCCTTTGGGGTGTCGGACCCCAAAGTCTCGCAGTCGGACACTCACAAACCGGCCCGAATTGGAATGCAGGAGGAGCGTGGAGAAGGAGCGGTGGGGGGGAAAATCAGAAAGATCTGCTCAGTGGGTGTCAGGGGCAGGTGCTCTTCAGTAGACGAGTCGTCGGAGTGGGAAAAACTGACAGCTGGATACAGGGAGCAGCAGCCTTTAAAGCGGCACTGTCATGCCGAATTCCGTTTTTTTTTTAACCCCCCTCCCGCCTCAACTACATCCAATCGACCCCCTAGTCATCCCCAAATGCCCCTATGTCCCCCACATTACCTATTTTTTATTCTTTATTTTCTGCCCGATCTTTATTCAGGGCGCCGCCATCTTTGTGTGGGTAGGTGAAGTCCCTATGGGACACGTCATCTACCCACACTACACAGACTGTGAGATTCCCGCACATGCCCAGTGAAACACCTGGACATGCGAACGGGAATTTCACCTATTCATTCATTCATCAGACAGACGAATGAATGAATAGAAAAAATCAGACGAACAAACTAACACTGTGTATCAGTGTTAGTTTGTTCGTTCAGTTTATTACAAGAAGGGAGCTACCGGCGTGCAGCTCCCTCCTTGTAATATGTAACTATAGAAGCGGCAGGGAGCAGAGCTCCCCACCACTTCATAAGCCCCCCAGGTCCCCACCTCACTCTATGGGGGTCAATATGACCCCCATAATAGCACAAGGGAGATTAAAATCTCCCCAATGCCCCTACTCGCTATATCGCGAGTAGGGGCATGTCCACTAAACAGTGAGCAGCCTGTGGCTGCTCACTGTAAAAAAAAAAAAAAAAAAAAAAAAAAAAGGGTAATAAGGGGGGGACGGGGGGCCTACTGTCCTCCCCCGCCGGCCCCCACCCCTGGACGGCGGGTGGGGGCCATAATGGGAATGAGGGGGGACCTACTGTCCTCCCCTCAGGCCCCCACCCCTGGGCGGCGGGTGGGGGCCATAATAGTAATAAGGGGGGGGACCTACTGTCCTCCAGCCCCCGGCCCCCACCCCTGGGCGGCGGGTGGGGGCCCTAATGGAAAAAAGGGGGGGGGGGGACCTACTGTCCTCCCCCCCGGCCCCCACCCCTGGGCGGCGGGTGGGGGCCATAATAGTAATAAGGGGGGGGACCTACTGTCCTCCAGCCCCCGGCCCCCACCCCTGGGCGGCGGGTGGGGGCCCTAATGGAAAAAAGGGGGGGGGACCTACTGTCCTCCCCCCGGCCCCCACCCCTGGGCGGCGGGTGGGGGCCATAATAGTAATAAGGGGGGGGGATCTACTGTCCTTACCCCCCCCCCGGCCCCCACCCCTGGGCGGCGGGTGGGGGCCATAACGATAATGGGGGGGGACCTACTGTCCTCCCCCCGCCCCCACCCCTGGGCGGCGGGTGGGGGCACTAAGTAAATTCCCCCCCCCCCCCCATCAAGGTGACTAGGGGTGCCCAAGCCCCTAGTCACCCACCCCCCACCCAAATAAAAAATGCCCCTACCTACCCCCCTCACCCTAAAAAATAGTGAGGGGGGAATAAAATTGCTAACCTGTAAAGTAAAATTAAACTTACCATTCGACGTCTTCTTTTTTCTAAAATCTTCATTTTTCAGCCCCAAAAAAGGCCAAATAAAAAACCATCATAGCCGTCGAACTAAAAATAAAATAAAAAACCCGAGCGCAAAAAAAAAACCCGACGAAAAAGAAAAAACCCGAGCGCACAAAAAAATAATCCATCTTCACCCATGGAGGGCTCCGCGCAGACTGAGCTCCGCAGGGCGGGGCAAGGCTTATAAAGCCTTGCCCCGCCCTGCAATTAGCCTAAGAACACTCTGATTGGTGGGTTTAAGCCAATCAGAGTGCTCTTTGTCATTTTACAAGCGTGGGAAAGTTATTTGGAATTTTCCCACGCTTGTAAAATGTCACAGAGCACTGTGATTGGATGGCTTGAAATCCATCCAATCACAGTGCTCTGTGTCATTTTACAAGCGTGGGAAAGTTCTTTGGAATTTTCCCACGCTTGTAAAATGACACAGAGCACTGTGATTGGATGGATTTCAAGCCATCCAATCACAGTGCTCTGTGTCATTTTACAAGCGTGGGAAAGTTCTTTGGAATTTTCCCACGCTTGTAAAATGACACAGAGCACTGTGATTGGATGGATTTCAAGCCATCCAATCACAGTGCTCTGTGTCATTTTACAAGCGTGGGAAAGTTCTTTGGAATTTTCCCACGCTTGTAAAATGACACAGAGCACTGTGATTGGATGGATTTCAAGCCATCCAATCACAGTGCTCTGTGTCATTTTACAAGCGTGGGAAAGTTCTTTGGAATTTTCCCACGCTTGTAAAATGACACAGAGCACTGTGATTGGATGGCTTTCAAGCCATCCAATCACAGTGCTCTGTGTCATTTTACAAGCGTGGGAAAATTCCAAAGAACTTTCCCACGCTTGTAAAATGACAGAGCACTCTGATTGGCTTAAACCCACCAATCAGAGTGTTCTTAGGCTAATTGCAGGGCGGGGCAAGGCTTTATAAGCCTTGCCCCGCCCTGCGGAGCTCAGTCTGCGCGGAGCCCTCCATGGGTGAAGATGGATTATTTTTTTGTGCGCTCGGGTTTTTTCTTTTCGTCGGGTTTTTTTTTTTGCGCTCGGGTTTTTTATTTTATTTTTAGTTCGACGGCTATGATGGTTTTTTATTTGGCCTTTTTTGGGGCTGAAAAATGAAGATTTTAGAAAAAAGAAGACGTCGAATGGTAAGTTTAATTTTACTTTACAGGTTAGCAATTTTATTCCCCCCTCACTATTTTTTAGGGTGAGGGGGGTAGGTAGGGGCATTTTTTATTTGGGTGGGGGGTGGGTGACTAGGGGCTTGGGCACCCCTAGTCACCTTGATGGGGGGGGGGGGGGGAATTTACTTAGTGCCCCCACCCGCCGCCCAGGGGTGGGGGCGGGGGGAGGACAGTAGGTCCCCCCCCCATTATCGTTATGGCCCCCACCCGCCGCCCAGGGGTGGGGGCCGGGGGGGGGGGAGGACAGTAGATCCCCCCCCCCCTTATTACTATTATGGCCCCCACCCGCCGCCCAGGGGTGGGGGCCGGGGGGGAGGACAGTAGGTCCCCCCCCCTTTTTTCCATTAGGGCCCCCACCCGCCGCCCAGGGGTGGGGGCCGGGGGCTGGAGGACAGTAGGTCCCCCCCCTTATTACTATTATGGCCCCCACCCGCCGCCCAGGGGTGGGGGCCGGGGGGGGAGGACAGTAGGTCCCCCCCCCCCTATTACTATTATGGCCCCCACCCGCCGCCCAGGGGTGGGGGCCGGGGGGTGGAGGACAGTAGGTCCCCCCCCCCTTATTACTATTATGGCCCCCACCCGCCGCCCAGGGGTGGGGGCCGGGGGGGTGGACAGTAGGTCCCCCCCCCCCTTTATTACTATTATGGCCCCCACCCGCCGGCCAGGGGTGGGGGCCGGGGGGGGAGGACAGTAGGTCCCCCCCCCCCCTACTACTATTATGGCCCCCACCCGCCGCCCAGGGGTGGGGGCCGGGGGGGAGGACAGTAGGTCCCCCCCCCTTATTACTATTATGGCCCCCACCCGCCGCCCAGGGGTGGGGGCCGGGGGGGAGGACAGTAGGTCCACCCCCCCTTTATTACTATTATGGCCCCCACCCGCCGGCCAGGGGTGGGGGCCGGGGGGGGGGACAGTAGGTCCCCCCCCCTACTACTATTATGGCCCCCACCCGCCGCCCAGGGGTGGGGGCCGGGGGGGAGGACAGTAGGTCCCCCCCCCTCATTATCTTTATGGCCCCCACCCACCGCTCAGGGGTGGGGGCGGGGGGGGGGGGGGGACAATAGGTCTCCCTCCCTTATTTTACTTTACGGCCCCCACCCGTCATTTAGGGGTGGGGGGCAATATTTTTTTTATTTTTTTTCTACAGTGAGCAGCCACAGGCTGCTCACTGCTTACTAGACATGCCCCTACTCGCGGTATAGCGAGTAGGGGCATATTATTTACTAATACCAAGTCATTTTTACTTGGTGTTAGTAAATTTGGCTGAAAGACCAATTTAGGTCTTTCAGCCTTTTAGTAGATAGCTCCCTGATACCGTGGGAATTAGGGAGTTATCTACTAAGCGGCTGCAAGATGCAGCCACAGCAATGAATAGCATCGGAGTTTCATTCATTTGAATGAAATTCCGATCCGAACAAAGTACCGAATTGCATCCTAACACCAATGGAGAAACTCTTCTCATTCTGTTAGGATGCAATTCGGCAGTTTTGCCGGCGTTCTGTCTAAGTGACAGGACGTTCGGCAATACTGACAGGAAGCATTGTGGGAACTGGGAGGAAAGCTAGGGATCATGGGAAAATTGCTCTGACCAGCGGAAATGAAGCACACTTTGCTCCTCCGCTGGTCAGAGCTGGTCAAGCGGAGGAATCCCATAAGACAAAGAGTCCCTACTTTGTCTTATGGTTTTAAAGAAAACTAAAGAAGACAGGAAGAAAAGAATAACAGATCCTGAGAGAGGGGGAGAAGAGGAAGAGATTGAGGAAAGGTAAGTTCGGCATGACAGTGCCGCTTTAATGTAAGTGCTTGTTTTTTGTTTTTTTTTTATATATAACTATTGCGTTTTATTGAAGGGGGCAGGGGGCAGGTGAAGAGGGTGCAGGGGGCTGGTGATAAAGGGGGGCAGGGGACTGGTGATAAAGGGGGGCAGGGTACTGATGAAGGGAGGCAGGGTTTTGTTGAAGGGGATGCAGGCCACGGATTGTGAATGTGCCTGAAATTGTCTAAGCGGGTAAAACAAAGATGGCAGGGGGAGGGGGTGAGCACCACACGATTGGCTTGCACAGGGCGCCTGAACATCTAAGGCCCTGCATATGTACATTGTTAAAATAAAATACATACATATGTACCTCGTTAAAATAAAATAAATTGTGTATATAATGCAGAGTGTGTGTTTGTATGAGTGTGTGTATAATGCAGATTGTTTGTATGAGTGTGTGTTTGTATGAGTGTGTGTGTGTGTATACAATGCAGTGTGTATGTTTGTATGAGTGTGTGTATATAATTATAAAGATCACAGAATTTCATAGCCCCAAGTTTTACCCTCGATTTATCCACGAGGCATAGCATATTTCACAATTGTTGGTCACAAAACTGCACTCGACTTATACATGAGATCGACTTATACACGAGTATATACGGTATACCCTACACAGGGTCATGCTATATTACTGTCCCCTACTCAGGGACATTCTATATTAATACACCCTACACTGGGTTATACTGTATTACTGTACCTGATCGTACAAATTTAATGTGGGTGTCCTCTGGGTATTTTTTCATGGCACACCACCCGATCTGCACCTTAGCATTGGTTTCCTTTCTCAGGATTACCTCCACAGTAAATCAGCTCAGCTCAAACTGATCTCCACATACATATATGGATTTTAAACACTGCCTGTCAGTTTTACATTAAAGCAACAGTACCACTCTACTTGCTGGATACGATTTGAATGCAGGATCATAAGGAAACTGAGTGTATTGCAGAGTACCCTTCACAAGGATACATATATGTATATTTACTGTACCTAGTGTACATATTGAACGTGGGTGTCCTCTGGGTAATTTTTCATGGCACACCACCTGGGGTGACCCCCAGATACCAACTTACCCAACCCGGTACATTCCCAAGTTGACCCGAAAAAGGTGAAACCTTGTCTGCCGGATTGTTTCACAAGGAGGAAGCACTGTGACTCATGCCTCCTTCATGGATTGGATCCTGTAAACTTTTTCTGCTTAATTTTACGTTCTACTGCCTTGCTTACCCTCATCATAGAGTATCATCTCATGATTGTAGGGACCAGCTATACCTGCTATAATCACCCTGCTCTGGTAAGTGCTATACTATCCTGGGAAGTCAGAAAGCATCACTCTGGACAGGGGGAAAAGAACGGCTCAGGCGTCGAAATCCCTCATCCTCTCAGGGTAGCCGCCACAAGGGCTGTTGGGCAACTAAGGACGTGGAGATCATCTGCCTCTGCGGCCCGGTGCGCACTAGGCAGCATGATTCAATGTAGAGCACATGATTCAATGTAGAACACAGCTCTGGTTCCGTGACAGACTATCGCAAGATGAGTTCCCTTAGGAGAGGGCTGTTGGGCAACTCAGGACGTGGAGATCATCTGCCTCTGCGGCCCGGTGCGCACTAGGCGCATGATTCAATGTAGAGCACATGATTCAATGTAAAGCACAGCTCAGGTTCAATTACAGACTATCGCAAGATGAGTTCCCTTAGAAGAGGGATAATGCAGGAGTTTTTGTCTTAACACGAGCAGTAAGAGCCTAAAAAATGCCTATTTTCTTAGAATAGTGGATGAGCTTGCTTAGGACATGTCTGTCCACGATGACGGTCAGGCCCTACCCCCCTTCTAAAATTATTTTAATAAAACTAGCATATAGATGAATACAGTATGAGTTGCAGAGCAGAATTATATTAATTAAAGTAGAAAAATTGTAATGACATTTCAAAAAATATTTCTGTATTACAAACGAATAAATCTGCCGTTGTAACAAGCGTTTGAAAAAAAAAAATTTTTGCAGAATTTAAGCTTGCATGCATTAAACTAGTTTATGTTTCCTGTTAGAAATAAATGCTGCTGGAAAAGTCAAGAACTTGTTACATTTCTGCTTTTCTGGTTTAACCAGTTTAACTGTCAAGCAAACAACATTTTATGCAATCTAATGCAGGTTGTTTTTCAAGTTATTTTAGGGGAAATAGTTTTAAATTATTTTATTGTTTGCCTTCAATTGTAGCATGCTGCCAAATAATATCTCCTTATATATTTTTTGTTAGAAAAATACAGGTCATGTACAGCTATAGAAAGTCATAAGTCAAAGGGTCAATACTTTACGTTCAAGAGACCCTTTTTAAGTATCTTAAAATATGAACTTAAGAAAGCAAGATAGTATATTACTAGCTCATTTAATTATCAGCTGATTACAATTTATAAAGCCTTAGTACACGGTTCTGCATGTAAAGATGTATATATAGTGCCAATTATCTTTAACATATCCCTACCAGCGTTAATAAATACAATTATGCAATAATTACCTGAACAATTTGCCACTAAACATTGAAAATGCCATCATCATTACTGTGAGATGGCAAAGTCACAGCCATGTTTATAAGCCGTGTGTCAGAGTTATGTTACGGACACATCATATATCCATGTATATGAACGTAACCTGGCATTCCAGTATTTCAGAAAGAGGTTGTTCAACTGGTTGTAAGCAAAGCAAATTAGTTGCACTCAATCTGTTGCTAAAAACCTTAGTAAATGCAGGTCAACAACTGGCCTTCATTGATAATATATGTGCAATATTTAACACCTATGTGATTTCTCCTGCTTGTATTTTTGCTTATCTTTACACAGTATTGGACATGATGATATTACATAATTACATACTGTTCATGTATGTTCATTTGCACTAGGATGTCTATGATAGAAAAGATTTATATACAAAATATATATTTTATATAATAAGTTACTTATCAGAATAGAGACATTTTACAAAATGCATGTAGTTTTTTAAAAGAAATCTCTTTTTAACTTCTCAAGTCAAAGAGTTGTTCAGTTATAACGTGGATTCTTTGCTCAAGGCTAATAATTCATGTTACTAAAGAAAAACCATAGGAGAGAATAGGTTCACATGCTATGTTGATTTGTTATACAATATGCCAAGCTTGCTGACAAT
Organism: Pelobates fuscus; assembly: GCF_036172605.1. Classification (NCBI taxonomy): domain Eukaryota; kingdom Metazoa; phylum Chordata; class Amphibia; order Anura; family Pelobatidae; genus Pelobates; species Pelobates fuscus. The sequence goes on from NC_086319.1 coordinate 146,570,038, forward strand.
GCTGAGTGTCCTCAACCCCAGTTTTGGTTGCAAAAAAAAAGAAAATCAAATCTACTGGCATTACAAGAACTACTGATAAGTGTGTGTTGGAAACAGAAGAGCATTTAATGATTATATCTACAGTTTCCATTTTCTCCTTTACTTATGAATTGGAGATACATCTGGTGTTAAACAGAACATGGCATCTCTTGGGGTTACAGATGTAGAGCCACACTGTCTGTGAACATCACCAACCGCCACTGATCATTAATAATATTCTATTTGTCTCAACTCAAATGGGAAGTGAACAACTTGAAAATTGGCTAATGGATTTTGAGGCATTGCCATTGTTTAGATTTGATTACTTTAAAAATATATATATTATGCCTTGTTACTATGTGAACAATTGCTATATCCATCATTTATCCTAGACACACATCATTTTAACATGTTGACTAGCATAATGTGAAAATGCTATAGTGTAGTATGTAAACTTCATACGGAGCAGGTTTCCTGTTTATCACCTCATTTACTATCAGTAGCATTCACATAATACAAGGGAACATTTTCCATGTATTGCACGTTTATTTGCATAAGGGATATGTGTCATGGAATACATAGTGGATATGGCGCATCATGGACATTTTATCAAATAATTGTCAATGTATTGTATGTCCATGATGCAGGGGATTGGGAAGGGGGGGAGTCGGAGGGGGCCGTGTGTGTGTGCGTGTATAGGTCAGTCTGTGTGTGTGTATGGGTCAATCTGTGTGGGGTGTGTCAGTCTGTGTATGTGCATGGGTCAGTCTTTGTGGGTGTATGGGTCAGTCTTTGTGGGAGGGGGGGCAGTGTGTGTGTGTGTGTGTGTGTGTGTGTTTTAATGGGTCAGTCTGTGTGTGTGTATGGGTCAGTCTGTGTATGGGTTTGTATGGGTCAGTCTTTGTAAGTGCTTGAGCTCCAACTCAACCACCACAGATCTGATTGTGCCAACACCCTTCCTGCAAGGTAAGACCAGGGAAAGAGGAATATATATATATTTTTAAACAATTATTAAAGTAAACATTTTAAAGCTCTTCCCTATCCCACTCTCTACACCCTCTGAACACAGTACACCCTAACAGAGAGTGAACATACAGTAGACTCCCACCAACACAGAGTACATCTTTGCATACACACACTCCTCACACACATCATCTCTTAACCCACATACACACTTCTTTCCCAAAATACCTTCACTCCCATACACACATACATACACACATACATACATAGCTCACCCCATTACACACAGAAACTCAGGAGCCCAAAACTGTTTTTGCACCGGGGCCCACTCTAAGTTAGTTCGGACACTGTGCAGCAGCTTCCCCAGCATACAAGCTCTCCCCCTGCATGGAAGATCGCCACAACGTATTTAACCCCGCCCCCAATCTCTGACTGAGACACAAACTGACAGACATACACACATTCTGACAGATATACAGTGACAGACACACACTCTCTGACTGAGACCCACACTGAGACACATACACACACAAACACATTTTGTCAAACACTCACAAATTGTACATTTTTTTACATTTAAATCCACCCAGCCTCCCTACCCAATCTTCCTGCAGTTTCTCTCTGCTCCCCTGCGCGCTCTCTGTCGGGGCCAGAGTGACGTCATGACACTAAACAGCTTGCAAGGGAGCAGAGAGGAACTGCAGAGAGATTAATGCTCCCTCATGCGGCTTGGGTTGTCTACTATTGCAAATGGTATGCCATCATGGGGTAATTCTCATTCCTGGGCTACCATACGGTCTCAAAGGCAACGTAACCAATCTGGCTAATTTCAATGGGAAAAAAATAAAAAATATAACATGCTATATTTGACCCTGTAACTTCCCAAAACACCATAAAACCTGTGCATAGGGGGTACTGTTTTACACGTGAGACATTGCTGAATACAAATACATGTATTTTATTGCAGTAAAAGCAAACAGTATTATGACATTCACAGTTAAAATGTTATGTAGAACTAAAAAAAAATTACAACATTTCTTATTTTCTCCCATTTTTTATATATTTTATTCATATTAAATAATGTTTCATAGCTAAATATTTGATGTTAAATAAAGCTTTGTTTCCTGTGAATAAAATGATATATAATAAGTGTGGGTGCATTTAATATGAAAGAGGTGAATTACGGTTGAACAGACATATAGTCAAATTCCAGGTTTTGTTTACGTTTTGTTTTTGTTTTGGCTCAGTCGTTAAGGGGTTAAAAAACAAGCAAAATCAAAGAAGAGCCATCCGAATGTAAACACCATCCATGCCGAATAATTACCTAAATAATTGTGCAAACTGACAGAATCCATAATATATTGGTTAACTGATATTTTATCAAATCTGTTTTTCAGCTATGAAATACAATAATGTTAAATAAATATATCAGAATGGTTATAACGAGGGTGGAGCGTGCCTTTGTTTTGGGGTAAACACCACTCAAGGAAAATGCTGCTATTATCACGAAATCTGCAGTCAGTGAACTTGTGAAATAAAACTTCCTTTAGGGTGTAAAAGCACTTGTTTATTTATAGTTGTCCAATGGCTGCAAGATAACAGTGACAAGTGCCTTCTTGGAACTCTCCAGTGTTGTATGTATAAACACTAGACACCCTCCCTTCATAGCTTTAATGATTGAGAGCACACTCCAGGCTGGGTGCATTCTTTAACAGAAGTCCCATAGATGCAATATATGTAGACTCTGTTGTAAAAATTTGTGTAATAATTATTGTTTGATTTTTTTTTTATATTATAAATATGCAGAACTTTTAATTGTATGAAAATCTAAATTTAAAAGAGAACGTATATCCATTCCATTGAACAAAACATTTATTTACATGGATCAGATAAATATGTTTACTTTCCTGGTACCCTGCTTTAGCACTCCTACTTTTATCAGGGGGTGAGTTTATTACAGTTCATGGTGAGTTCATGGTGTGCAAGCAGTGTGCCAGGAATAGAGAATTGGGCAGCTGTGACAGGAACACTCTAAGAACCATAACCACTTCAGCTTTGCGCTCTCCCACACTAAATACTAAAAATTAAACTTACCAGGGGTTTGCTGGGTTCCCATTGTCTCCTCCTTGCAGCTGCAGAGGAGTCGGCAGTGGGCACCTGGCAGACCCCAGGTAAGTTGCCAAACTGTTTTTAAACTGTTTCATTACTTACTGTGGGGGGGGGGGGGGGGGGGGATAGCAGGACAAACCTACCATCATTATCCCTATAGTGGGCTATAGTGGTTAAGGTGTTTAAGTAACTAAATAACTAAATAAATATATGTATATATATATATATATATATATATATATATATATATTTATATATAATCATAAATATATATACATTTTTACTCTAAACCTTTCAATGCTCATCACAATATTCAGTCTGAACCTTGGTACTATTAATATTTGTTTTTGGGTCAACAAAATATATTTTTGTACTTTTTTTGTCAGCTAGAGCAGTTTTTATTTTATTTTTAATCCCTTCTCTGCTCTCTGGTACAGCGGGCACGCTACACAGTGCAACCTCCAGGACAGGGATGCTTTGTGCACCTCTCATGACTGTCACCCGAGGCATGTGCGAGCATTGGTGCTCAGCTCGCTCACCCAAAAGGCTGGCCCTGTTCATCGCCATACAAATATTTATTCAAGCAGTAGACATTTCTGCTTGGACCTCATATATTGCAGCCCGGGCCGGCCTTAGGGGTGTGCACGGTGTGCGGCCGCACAGGGCACCATGGCAGCATGGGGCGCAAGGCGATCGACACAGCTCACACATGGCAGGCCAGGATTATAATTTTTTTTTAAATCACCCAACATGGGGTGGGGCAGAGCGTACTATGCTGTGGGGGTGAAGCTTACCGTGCGGCAGAGCTAAAATGACAGTGGGGCGGAGATAAATGTGCTGGGTAACTGTAGCATGGGAAGCAAAAAGGAGTCCCTGCTTCCCCAAAAAACAGTCTCCAGGAGCTCCAAAGGATGTGGAGGTAGAAAGCAGGTCAGTAAGCTGTCATTAAGATGTCCCCAGGATCTGCACTGTCTCCACTCCTCCATAATGAACAGAGGTAACTATGTGTGATTGTCTGCCTGTGTGTGTGTGTGTGTGTGACTGTCTGTGTGTGTTTGTGTGTTTCTGTCTGACTGTGTGTGACTAACTGTGTGTATGTGTGTGATTATCTGACTGTGTGTGTGTGGCTGTCTTCCTCTTTGTGTTGCTGTCTGCCTGTGTCAGTCTATGTGTGTAGCTGTCTGCCTCAGTGTGTGTTTGTGTGTGTGTGTGTGTGTGGCTGTCTGCCTGTGTATGTGTGTGGCTGTCTGTGTTTGTTTGTGTGGCTGTATGTGTGTGTTTGTGTGGCTGTCTGTGTGTGTGTGCGGGGGGTGTCTCTGTGTGTGTATGGCTGTCTCTGTGTGTGTGGCTGTCTGCATGTGTGTGTGTGTGGCTATCTGTGTGTGTGGCTGTCTGCCCCTGTGTGTGTGAGTGTATGTGGCTTTCTGCCTCTGTGTGTGACTCCCTGTGTGTGTTTGTGTGTATGTCTGCCTCTGTGTGTGTGTGTGTGTGTGTGTGTGGCTGCCTGTATGTGTGGATGCCTGCCTGTGTGTGCATGTGGCTGTCTGTGTGTGTGGCTGTCTTCCTCTGTGTGCTTGTGACTGTATGTGTGTGTGTGGCTTTCTGCCTCTGTGTGTGTGGCTGTCTATGTGTGTGGCTGTCTGCCTCTGTGTGTGTGTGTGTGTCTATCTGAGTGTGTGTGGCTGTCTGCCTGTGTGTGGCTGTCTGCCTGTGTGTGTGTGTGTGTGTGTGTGTGTGTGTGTGTGTGTGTGTGTGTGTGTGTGTGTGTGTGTGATTTTTTTTACTGCATGCAAGTGTGTGTGTGTGTGTGTGTGTAAGAATGTATGTGTGGCTGTATGTACGTGACTTACTTGGAGTTGTATTGTTGTGTAGTGTATGAGCTTGTCACAGAGTTCCACATTACGGTGAGTTTTATTGTTGTGGTGTTCTGTGATAAACTGTCATAGACCACATAGTACTGTGAAGGCTTTTTGTTTCTGTGGAGCTCAGTGATAAATGGAGAAACAGCGCATTACTACAAATTGTAATTCCAAAGAGATCAAGGTAAATAAGTATAATCCAGAGCTCAAAAGCAAAAACACTCACAGTGTTACGTGACATACTTAGTCTGCCCCTCTATAATGTAGGGGAGGAAGTCTGGCACCTCCGGCCTGCACTTCTGTTGGCTGCAAATCACAAGTAGCTGTCTTCTTAGCTCGGGCCAATCAGAGCGCTGCTGCAGATTACCACAGGACACTGCAAGTCCCTGAGCTTGCGAGACAGTTACGCATGGTCTGCACTCAGTGGAGGGGCAGACCAGATTCAGATCAGCATGCCCCACTTCCAACTAGGTAACAACAGGGAAATAGGAATGAATATGTGTTTTTAAATCATATATATTAATTTAATAAATCCCCTATACAATTACTACATTCCTATACACACACACTATACATGAAGGACATGGGGGGGGCGATGTGAAGATTTTTCGCACAGGGCGCCTAAATGCCTTAGGCAGGCCCTGTTTGCTGCTCATGTATCAGTTTGATTATTAATTCGCTACTTTATCTGATTTGTTTCCATAAGTTAAAGTAGCTTTGTAACCACCCATTAAAAAAGAAAAGGCCTGACAGTCACACAGAGCAGATGCAAATAGGGAGAGCTCCGCAGCCATTAGCGACATTAGAGCAATTCATCTTGGCAAACCTTTGGATTCTGCCGTGTTCTGGTGCCAGTGGACTATGGACTCTGAATGTAGGGCATGTACATGCTTCGTGACTGCAACGTACTTCAGCCGCTTGCCGTTGAGACATGGTCAGCCAGTCTGGTGGGAGAAGCAACTAATCTTTAGCCTACTATGAGCACTTCTCAAGAGGAGTCTATTTGTGTGTCCCCTCCCACCCTTACACTGGTGGGGGTTATCCCTGTAACCTCTGCTGAGGCCATCCATTTAGTCCTGGAGATCCAGCAGCCTATGAGGCTGGATGTATAATGCTGGATGTATAACGCTGCACCATTTAGTCCTGGAGATCCAGCAGCCTATGAGGCTGGATGTATAATGCTGGATGTATAACGCTGCACGCTGGGAGCCCGCGCATTTATGTGAACGCCAGGGTCGGTCACGCGACCCGGCGTTAAAGACACAGTACCATAATCACAGTGGGAGGTGTAAATATCTCCCACGTGTGATTGTTAATTCTGATGGGAAGTTATCCAATCAGAATTAACCTTAGGATATATATACTTACCTTTCCTGTCTCTCAGTGCCCTGTTGTGGTCTTGTGATACCTGTATTGCAGTCTGTTCGTGCGTCTCTCTCTGGTTACCGATTATTTGGCTTGTTATTCCGATTTTCCCGTCTTCTCCATTCCTTTGACCTCGGCTTGTTTCTCGTTCTCCTGTTTTCTGTCTCCCTTTACTTGGCTTGTCTCCTGACTATTCTTAGTGTGCTTAACCCGGCCATTCTAAGGACCGGTATAGCACCCTTTTCTTTCTGTGACCTGTTAGCGTGTTAGGTTCCCGAATCGTGACAATAATCATATTAATAGCATGGTCTTGTTACCAGTGGGGTACCTCAGGGATCTGTACTTGTATTTGTATTAGTGATATTGCAGAAGGTCTTGATGGTAAGGTATGTTTTTTGCTGATGATGCTAAGATATGTAACAGGGTTGATGTTCCAGGAGGCATACGCCAAATGGCAAATGTTTTAGGTAAACTAGAAAAATGGCCAGAGCTGTGGTGACTGATATTTAATGTGGATAAGTGCAAGATAATGCATCTTGGACATAGAATATTTGATAGAGTCCTAACCTCAATATCTGAGGAAAGGGATTTAGGGGTAATTATTCCAGAAGACTTAAAGGAAGGCAGACAATGTAATAGAGCAGCAGGAAATGCTAGCAGAATGCTTGGTTGTATAGGGAGAGGTATTAGCAGTAGAAAGAGGGAAGTGCTCATTCCATTGAACAGAACACTGGTGAGACCTCGCTTGGAGTATTCTACGTAGTACTGGAGACCGTATCTCAATAAGGATATTGATACTTTGGAGAGACTTCAGAGAAGGGCTACTAAACTGGTTTATGGATTACAGGATAAAACTTTCAAGGAAAGGTTAAAGTATTTTAACATATATAGCTTGGAGGAAAGACGAGATAGAGGCATATGATAGAAACATTTAAATACATTAAGGGAATCAACACAGTAAAGGAGGAAACTATATTTAAAAGAAGAAAAACTACCACAAGAGGGCATAGGGGCAAAGGTTTGAAAATAATATCAGGAAGTATTACTTTCCTGACACGGTAGTGGATGTATGGAATGGCCTTACAGTTAAGGTGGTAGAGATTAACACAGTAAAGTAGTTTAAGCATGCGTGGGATAGGCAAAAGCTATCCTAGCTATAAGATAAGGCCAGGGACTAAGTAAAGTATTTAGAAAATGTGGCAGACTAGATGGGCCAAATGGTTCTTATCTGCTGTCACATTCTATGTTTCTATGTAAACTAAACAGATAAATAAATAACAGTAATTAAGACTGTATTTAATATGGTAAGTTCCATATAACAATATATAAAGTACCTCTGCTCACAAAAATCTAATGAAAAGGTGAAACAGTGGCTAGGCCAAACCTCCACTAAGAGAGTCCCATCTCTCCCTGTAATTCACAGAGCAATTGTACAGAATACCAACAACTGAACTGAAACGTTTGGCAAATGTGAGAATATAGTTGTCTAAAGATTGTATGCAGGGCTCCTAATTTGCAAAGAATTGAGAGACAATATGCTCCTTTCTATTGGGAGGTTTGAGACACTAATTTTTTTTTTTTTTTTTTATTATTCTTTTTGCAAATTTTACATATGTAACATCACAGACAAAAACAGTTCAGAGTTAGACATAGACTTTGATTTACAATGGAAAGATATATGAACTGTTGAGTAAACATCACACACAAAAACCACAAATATCACAATTTAAAAGGACTGAGCGGATTAGGCGGGCCTAAACTTTAATAATTAGGTTACTTCATAACTTTCCTGAATACAGTACCGTAGGGAAGAACTAAAGTGATCTTTATATATAAGGATATTCATAACAGAGAACGCAACAAGGTATATGGTTATATCAGATTATCTAGCCAAGGTAACCATTTCTCATCAAATTTTAAGTGGCTATCATATTGAAAAGATATTCCCCTTTCCATTTCGTGTTGGTATTTAAGCTGAGTTAGCACTTGGGTCCAAGATGGAGTCTTTTTCTGTATCCAATATCTTGATATTTCTATTTTTATGGCCATCATAAATTGGATTATTAGATATCTATTTTGAGTTGAGAATCTTCTTGAATTAAAATGAAAAAGAGCAACCATTGAGTTATCTTCCAAATCTTCTCCCACTAAATCTGATATAACTCTAAATGCTTTATTCCATATAGGTCTTAAAAGCTTACATCCCCACCAGATATGTTTAGAGCTACCTTCAGCACAAGTACACCTCCAACAAAGTTTGGAATTATCAGGGTTGATTCTATTTAGAATTTTTGGTACCCTATGCCATTAATGAAGAATTTCATAATGAAGCTCTATGATATTTAACTCTCTTGAATTAAGGTCAAGACTTAACTGAGGATATGAAAAATACCTTATTTTATTCAATTCTAATAAATCATCTATTTTAGTTGAACCAAATTTGATCCAATTACCTAAATTTAGGTCATTAATATTATATTCCTGTTGCGGTTGCCGGTCCGCCGCGTGGCACGGCTGTGCCCGACCAGCACAGTCTAGCCGACGGCATGAGCTTACCTGCTCGCCAGCAAGCCGACAACCGCTTCCCTGCATCCTCCTGCCGTCGCGCCCGGATCCAAAATGGCGCTGACCACGTGGTCGCGCCTAAACATAGCTCCGCCCCCGAAGTTTATTCTGACGTGCGCGTGACATCATGACGTCAACGCGCACGCACGTTTTGGGGTCAGAGGTCGCCCTCTGACCGATCAGACCTTTCAGAGGGATATTTAAATCCCTAGATCACTCCAGTACCTTGCCCTGTCGTGGTTTCCTGTTCCTGGTTTCCTGAGAGTGCTTTATCATTGTGAATCTGATTTCCTGGTATCCTGATCTTGGCTTTTCCCTGGTTATTCTGAATTCTGGTTTCCCTGACTTGGCTTGTGTAAACGGTATTGTGTATTTTCTGGCTTCCTTGACCTCGGCTTTCCCTTTGACCATTCTCTGTCTCTAGCGTATTAGTCCGGCCATTCTAAGGTCCAGTTTACGCTCTGTCCTTTTATTTTCCTTTTCTTGTCTATGTATATGTTTACATAGTTTCTGCGTGCTGGACCACACTAGTAGTCGTGACATTACGACAGGGCCATGGATCCTGCAGAACTATGCAAACATAGAAATGCCTGAGAGAATTGGGTGGAGGATATGGACCACAGGTTAGATCAATTTGCTCAGGCATTTCAGACCTTGCTCCAGAGAACTGCATATTTAGAGGAACCTCCTGTACCACCTGTGGTTCCGCCACCTGTAGTGGCCCCCATGCCACATAAACCACCGTCCATAACCATTTCTAAACCAAATTGAGTACCACTTCAAAGCTTCCCCCGGTTCATTCCCTACAGATAGATCAAAAATTGGCTATCTGATGAACCAATTAACAGGAAAGGCTTTAACCTGGGCTAACCCCTTATGGGAAAGTGGAAACGCCGTAGCCTGTGATTACAGTGTCTTCCTAACAGCTTTTAAGGCTACTTTTGAACCTAAAGGCAGAGAAAAGAACGCTGCCAAAGCCCTAATGAGGATAAAGCAAGGCAGTCGCTCTGTAGCCGATTATGCCATAGAGTTCAGAACACTGGCGTCCGAGGTTGACTGGACCAATAGTGGTTTGGTGGCTGCTTTCTCAGAAGGTTTAGCTGAGAGCATACAGGACGAGACCGCAGCTTGAGACCTTCCGGTTAACCTCAATGAGTTTATTGCGTACATGATAGGTATCGATAACAGGCTCAGAGAAGGAGAGAAAAACAAACAACGTAATAGAAGTCCTAACTTGTCCATAGCCCCTCGTTTCTCTAACCCAGTGGTGATTAGCCAAGCTCCACCTCCAAAACCTGAACCCATGCAATTGGGTATTGCTAAACTGAGACAGAGAGACACAAACGTAATGAAGGGTTATGTATGTATTGCAAGAAGGGACATCAAAGATTTTCATGTCCAGTTCGGCCGGAAAACTTGCACACCTAAGGCACGTATGGGGACCGACCTTAGGTGTGATGTATATGTCCCCTAAATTGACTAAGAACCGTTTCCTTGTCCGAGTTACCTTGTCTTTTAAGAAAACCACTGTGCAGTGTGAGGCTATGATTGACTCTGGGGCAGCGGAGAATTTCCTAGACAAAGAATTCTCTGCAAAGTATCTCCTGCCCTTAAGACAGAAAGAGAGACCTAAAGCAGTAAAGGCTATTGATGGAAGGCCTCTTACCCAGCCTCTCATCACACACGAAACTCTGCCAATCACTGTCTCAGTAGGTATTCTTCACTCTGAAGAGATGGTTTTTCAAATCATATCTTCACCTACATGTCCGATAATACTCGTTTTTTTTTGGCTCCAGAAACACAATCCACGTTTAGATTGGGTTGAAGGAGAGATTGTGAGTTGGGGTGAGAGATGCAGAGGTGTTTGCTTAAAGCAGATACCACAACCAATTGGTACCATCAATGTTCCCATTGCACCTCCCCTGACCACACAGATACCACCGCAGTATTTGGACTTAAAGGAGGTGTTCAACAAGGCTCAGTCGGAGGGGTTGCCACCACATAGGCCCGATTGTACCATACATTTATTACCAGGTACTATGCCTCCAAAGGGAGGAGTGTATGCTCTATCCCCCCAAGAAAATCTTTGTTTAGAGGAGTATATAAAGGATGCTCTCAGAAAGGGTCATATCCGTAGGTCCACCTCACCTGTCGGGGCTGGGTTCTTCTTTGTCTCTAAAAAAGAAGGAGACCTAGGCCCCTGAATAGGATTATGATAAAAAACGCCTATCCTATTCCCCTTATATCAGAGTTATTCGACAGGTTGAAAGGAGCTCGAGTCTTCACTAAGCTCGATCTCAGAAGTGCGTACAACCTAGTCAGGATTAAGGACGGTCACGAGTGGATGACCACATTTAATACTAGAATGGGACATTACGAATACCTGGTTATGCCGTTTGGATTATGCAACGCTCCAGCGGTATTCCAGGATTTTATTAACGATATCCTAAGAGAGTACCTCCACATGTTCGTTTTAGTGTACCTAAATGACATTTTCATATATTCCCCAGACCTAGAGACACATCACGAACATGTGAGAATAGTACTCAAAACCCTGTTAAAGAACGGTCTCTACTGTAAGCTGGAGAAATGCCAGTTTGACCAAACGGAGATACAATTTCTTGGATATGTTATATCTCCGTCCAGTTTCCAGATGGATCCCCGCAAGCTGGAGGCAGTCTTACAGTGGCCGTTGCCCAAGGGCCTTAAAGCTACACAACGCTTTATAGGTTTTGCGAATTACTACCGCAAATTTATTAAAGGATTTTCTTCTGTAATTTCTCCTATAGCCAACCTAACCAAAAAAGGAGCAAATTGCAAATCATGGCCCAAAGAAGCAAGAGAGGCATTTGAACAGTTAAAATCTTTATTTTCCTCAGCACCTGTCCTGACCCATCCTGATCCAACCAAGCCATTTATTCTAGAAGTGGATGCGTCAGAAACAGGAGTTGGTGCCATTCTGTCTCAGAGAGAAAGTCCTGATACGTCTTTACATCCCTGTGGATTTTTCTCTCGCAAACTCACACCTGCAGAGAAGAACTATGACATAGGGAATAGCGAACTTTTGGCCATTGTACTTGCCCTTAAGGAATGGAGGCATCTCTTGGAAGGTTCCAAAGAGCCACTTTTGATCTTTACCGATCATAAGAATTTGGCTTATGTTGGGGACGCTAAGAGATTGTCCTCTCGTCAGGCTAGATGGTCACTGTTCCTCTCCCGATTCAACTTCGTAATTACTTATAGGCCTGGGGCCAAGAACACAAAGTCAGATGCACTTTCTAGACAGTTTGAGACATATGAAGTTCCTGAACAGGAGGTATTTCCTATCATACCTCCAGAATGCCTCATTGCCACCACAGTTTCCGAAGTGTCTTCTCCACTCTTCTGTGCCATAATAGTAGATCAAACTCAGGCACCCATGGAAAAACCTCCGGATAAACTGTATGTGTCACCTCCATTAAGAAAAAAGGTACTTGATTTATTCCATGATAATCTCACAGCAGGTCATCCTGGAGTCCATAAAACCCTCTCTGCTATCTCCAGGAGGTTTTGGTGGTCTACTCTTAGGAACGATATAAAAGATTATGTGGGGGCATGTCAAATATGTGCCGTTTCTAAAGTTCCTCCTAGATCCCCTCCTGGACTGTTACAACCACTGCCCATACCGAAATGCTCCATGGACCCATTTAGCCATGGATTTTATTGTGCATCTACCCAGTTCAAACGGGTTTAATACAATCCTTATGGTCATCAATAGATTCTCAAAGATGACACATTTTATTCCTCTTAAAAAATTACCATCTGCTCAAGATCTCGTTCAGATATTCTTGAGAGAGATCTTTCGGTTGCACGAAGTGCCCAAAAACATAGTGTCTGACAGAGGTACCCAATTTATTTCTAGGTTTTGGCGTTCCTTTTGTAAACAATTGGGTATCGAACTCTCCTTTTCATCAGCATATCATCCTCAAACAAATGGAGCAGCAGAGAGGGCCAATCAGTCTTTAGAATCCTATTTACGTTGTTTTATCAATGCTAATCAGTCTAACTGGTATGAGCTCTTACCCATGGCTGAGTTCACCAGGAACAACGTGACTCATGAATCTTCTAATCATAGTCCATTTTTTGTAAATCAGGCTTATCACCCCACAGTTTTCCCTTCTGAATTCTCAGACACGGACATTCCTGCTTTAAACACCCGTTTAGAATCTATTCATGATACTTGGGATTCCGTTCATTCAGCTCTGCAAAAGGCTTCGATACGTGCGAAAGTCCAAGCTGACAAGAAACGGGGTGCCAGTCCTGTCTATCTTCCGGGTGACAAGGTGTGGTTATCCACACGCCATATCAAACTTAAGGTTCCTTCCATGAAATTTGCCCCTCGGTACATAGGTCCTTTTCGAGTCATCCGACGTATCAATCCAGTGACCTATTCCTTGGCACTTCCTGCCCATATGAGGATTGCCAATTCATTTCATGTATCTTTACTCAAGCCTCTTACTTGCAATCGATGCACTAGAATGTCCACTCCTCCTCCGCCCTTGGTAGTGGGTGACCAGGAGGAGTACGAAGTTCGTTCTATAATGGACTCCAAAATATCCAGAGGTATCTTGTCCTATCTTGTTGACTGGAAGGGGTATGGCCCCGAGGAACGTTTTTGGGTTCCTGCTGACCGGGTTCATGCGCCCCATCTTGTCCGGTCGTTTCACAACCGCTTTCCGGCTGTGCCCAACCGGCACAGTCTAGCCGACGGCCTGAGCTCGCCGGCGAGCCGACAACCGCTTCCCCGAATCCTCCGACCCAGATCCAAAATGGCACTGACCGCGTGGTCGCGCCTAAACATAGCTCCGTCCCCGAGGTTTATACTGACATCAATGCGCACGCACGTTTTGGGGTCAGAGGTCGCCCTCTGACCAATCAAACCTTTGAGAGGGATATTTAAATCCCTAGCTCACTCCAGTACCTTGCCCTGTCGTGGTTTCCTGTTCCTGGTTTCCTGAGAGTGCTTTATCATTGTGAATCTGATTTCCTGGTATCCTGATCTTGGCTTTTCCCTGGTTATTCTGAATTCTGGTTTCCCTGACTTGGCTTGTGTAAACGGTATTGTGTATTTTCTGTGTATTTTCTGGCTTACTTGACCTCGGCTTTCCCTTTGACCATTCTCTGTCTCTAGCGTATTAGTCCGGCCATTCTAAGGTCCGGTTTACGCTCTGTCCTTTTATTTTCCTTTTCTTGTCTATGTTTATGTTTACATAGTTTCTGCGTGCTGGACCACACTAGTAGTCGTGACAATTCCATTGTCTTAATTGGACTATACTTAGAAATTTTATTTCAAATGTGATTTCTTTTCCTGTATTTTACCCAAATTTCATAGATATCTTTTATGTATGAAGTTTCTATATTGGAGATGAATTTTGCACTAGCCCCAACGTCAATCCATAACATATTGGAGAGATCTTTTGAATTACACAGAAATGATTCAATTTTATACCAAGGCTCTTCTATTGTAGTTGGGCCCTAGCCTAGAGGCTTCGTAATATTTGATAAGATTTGGGATAGCCAGGCCACCATTACTGGACTTTTTCATTACATGTAAAATCGAGATCCTTGACCTCTTATAATCCCATATGTAATTCAGAAATAATTTATGAATCTGCCTAAGTTTAATTATTGTTATAGATAAAGGTATCATTCTGAACAGGTATGACCAATGAGGTAGATATTTATTCTTCCCAACCAGGATATTCCTGTGTTTGTTCACTTTGTGTAATTCATCACTGGTATCTTTTATAAGATTATCCACGTTTTTATTGATCATTTCTTTTATGCTATAAGAGAAATGAATCCCAAGATATTTAAAGCCTTGTGATGACCAAGTGAAGGGATATTTAACTGATAATCTATTAATTGTCATAAAATCTAAATTGATGGGCATAATTTGGGATTTACCAATATTTAATTTATAGTTTGAAACTCTACCATAGTCTTCCAACTCCCGAAACAAGGCCCCTAGTGATATATCCAGATCAGACAATGTTAATATTATGTCATCGGCATATAGGCTGATCTTAAATTCAGAATGATTCAGAATAACTCCTTTAATTTGATAGTTGTTTCTTATGCTCACTGCGAGCGGTTCAAGAGTCAAAATGTATAAAAGCGGGGCCAGGGGGCATCCCTGCCTGGTCCCATTAGAAATTGTAAACCAATCTGCGGAGATGCCAGGGCCCACGGTTTTAGCCGTTGGACTAGAATAAAGAGCCATTATTGCAGTTTTAATGAAGCCAACAAATCCAAATTTGTCCAGAGTCTCGTTCATAAAACTCCCTGTCAAACGCCTTCTCAGCATCTAGTGACAGGGCCAGCATAGGGATCTTGCTCCTTGTTACATAATCAATCAGGGCAGTCAATCTTCGAGTGTTATTACTTGGATCTCTATTCTGGACAAAACATATTTGGTCATGATGAATTAAAGATGGAATAATTGATTTTAGTCTATTTGCAATGACAGCGGAATAAATTTTAATATCTGAATTTATAAGAGATATAGGCCGGTAATTAACTAGATTAGTTGGGTCCTTATCAGATTTTAATATCGGTGAGATATTAGCCTGTAATAATTATTTCAAAGGGAGACCTTTGATTCTCTAGATTAGATTCTCTAATCTCGTTAAATGTATCTACTAGATGTTGAAATAGCTCATTTTTAAATTTCTTAAAAAAACAATTAGTATACCCGTCAGGACCTGGGGCTTTATTCAGCTTAAGCTTGTTAATTACCAGACCAACCTCAGATTCAGAGAAAGGTAAGTTTAACTCTTTCTGCTGATCATCTGTAAGAGTTGGCAACTTATTCCCATCCAAATATTCAGATATATCTAATTCCTGGGGGCTGGAGGAGAGATTATAGAGTTGTGCATAAAATTTATTAAAGGCATTACCTATTGATTTTGGCTCATTATAACTATGACCATCTACTATGATCTTTTCGGCTCTCGATCTAGCTTTTCTATTTTTTAGTCTATTGGAAAGCATTTTATCAGCTTTGATGCTTTTATGGTACCAATTCTGATTTAGCTTTTGTAGAGCGAAATTCACTTTTGCCAATAAAGTAGTGTTGATCTTCTTGGATATTTCTGATATTTGTTGATCAAACTCCTTTGTAGAGGAGATTTTATTTTTTTATTTAAATTATAGAATTCAAGGTATAGTTGATTTAAAGATAGGCCTTGTTCCTTTTTTTTTCAGACCCCAATTTAATTATATAACCCCTTATTACACTCTTAAAGGCACACCATAAAATTTGCTTTGATATTTCTTGTGTCGTATTTTCTTTATAGTATAATTTAATCCTCTCCGAGATATAATCAATAGTTTTAGAATCAGTAAATAATCTCTCATTCAGCCTACATTGTGATCGTGGTTCATTAGCATCTTATCCTATTTCCATAATCACAGCCGAATGGTCCGACCAGGTGATATCCTCAATTTTAATTAGGTAACATTGTTGAATTAACTGTAATTTAACCAAAAAAGAATCTATTCTAGAATATGATAAGTGAGGTTTAGAGTAAAAAGTGAACTCCTTTTCATCAGGATGTTTTACTCTCCACATGTCATATAGATTAAATTTAGATATGACATTTTGCAGAACTAATTTGTTTATGATATTTTGTTGTTTCCTTTCTTGTGGAATCTTTTTATCCAGTGATACATCTACCACACAGTTAAGGTCTCCTCCAACTATAAAGGACCCCTGTACCTTGTTTTCAAACGTGGTTAATATGTTATTAATACATTTTTCGGGTTGTTTGTTTGGAGCATATATATTGAGTAGTGAGTAGATTTCCCCCTGCAATTCACAGATCAAGAACACATATCTGCTATTCTTATCCACTTCTCTATATAGTTCTTTATAAGTTACATTCTTTGAAATTAAAATTGCAACTCCTCTGTTTTTAGAGCTATAATCTGAGGAGACAAGAGTTGGATAATAGAAACTTTTTATTTTTGAGTTTCCTGCTTTCGAGTGTGTTTCTTGTATAAATCCGGCAGTAATTTTCTTTTTCCATAAATGATCACTGTGCAACTCATATCAGTTTCCTTCACACGTGTGCATTTCAGGGCCTGGTGTAACAGTAGTGTACATTTAAAAAAAAATACAGGGGGCTTGTTGTCACCTTTCGGGGACCCTTGGTGTTGTACGTGGCTGGGTGGAGGAAGAGACCTTCAATGACATCAGTGAGGACAAGGAACGGGACATGGCTAGCTTGGTATCCAACCTTGTGCAAATGGGGAGTTTGCGGTAGTGCAAATGGACTGTTTGCGGTTGTTTGCGGTGCGTTAAATGGGGAGTTTGGTCTGTCACTGTGAAGCGGGCGTAACCTTTACACTAGTAAACAAATTCACAAAGTGATCTGTGCTAAACAGGCGCTTAAAACAATTTCCAAAAAAGTGCTCTTAATGCAGCAGCTCACACACAAAAATAGGAACCCTCCAATCCTATTGAAATACAGTCAAACAGGTGCACTATATACATAGACAGTGTGTAACAGTGACAGTGCGTAGCGCTCAATAATAATCACTTACTCCCCAGCTGTTTTCTTTGGGGTGTGTAAGGTATATGGGTGTTCTTTATTCCAAATGCAGTATATTCCTCAAAAGAAACAAAGGGAAAACAGGGAAAACTCGCCCTGGTGTTGAAATCCTTATGATAATATTCATACAAGTAAAGGTGAAGAATGTCTCTCACCTGGATCAGAGCCTGTGACCTGGCTCTGAGTATGTTAGCTTTTGAGTCCTTTTAATGGGATGACTCCTTCCCTCTTTAGCAGGATAGAAGATGTACCAGGTGTATGTTCAAGTAGTCAAACTTTTATTTTACAAATTATTAAAATCATAAAATACATACATAACACTGGTATCAGTCCAAGTTTCAGTCCAAGACGCGTTTCGCCGATTCCTCCCGGCTTTATCAATTGGTAACTTCTTCCTGCTTCCCTCTTGGTTAAATTCCCCACCTACCGTCCGGATTGGAGGAAACTGTCTCCATTCCACCCAATCACGGACGTTTCTGTGGGGGAGTGTGAGGACCTCCGGCTGAAATGATTTGTCCCTTATCAGTGACGTCAGCGCGCATGTGCATGCGTCCATGCGTGTGACGTCACTTCCGGGAATCTAAAAGTTCCGTATTCACCTCGCTGTTCCATGATGTAACCTTTACACTACCTGATCGATACAACATCATACCTGATGTTTTAAAGCACGTTATTCCAAACAATTTAGGAATGTTAGGTGATTTATGCCCTTTATGGATTAAAACCAGACTCTGCATCAACTATGTAATTTTCCATGGGAGTTTTGCCATGGATCCCCCTCCGGCATGCGACAGTCCAGGTGTTAATCCTCTTGAAACAACTTTTCCATCACTATTGTGGCCATAAAGAGTCCCTGTGGGTTTTAAAATTCACCTGCCTATTGAAGTCTATGGCGGTTCGCCAGGTTCGCCCGTTCGCGAACATTTGTGGAACGGAAAATGTTATGTTCGCGACATCACTACCTGCGATGTCAGATCACTGTACAGCATAATTCCACATGAGAAAGGAATCAAATCGGTTAAGCATTTTTTAGAGAGATCTCATTTTAAAGAGGAACAAATCAGTTTTATTGATTTTAACAAACAACTTCTTTTGGTTTCAAGATACGTTTTATCTACAGGTATGTGGAATGTCGATGGGCACCAAGTTTGCCCCAAGCTATGCCAATATGTTCATGGCATATTGGGAGGAAATTGGGAGGCCATGGCTGGGGAGCAAACCTGGTGTCTTATCGCTATTTCATAGATTATATTTTGTTTATCTGGACAGGCAACACAACAGAATTGGACCTTTTTTTACAGCACCTAAATACCAATGATTGGGGAATCAACTTGACATGTACGAAACGTTTTTTGGATATCAGTTTTTTAGCCTTTACTATTTACATACAGGATACATGCATCAAAACCAAAAACTACTTCAAACCAGTTGACGCGAATAGTTATATAGACAGAAAGAGTTAACACCATAAACCCTGGCTTACGAATGCACCAAGGGAGAAATTTATGAGAATTTGGAGGAAATGTACAGAAGACTTTGACTACGTAGAGCAAGCAACACATCTACAGAAACAATTCCTGGACAAAGGCTATGAGAATTAAGACCTTAAGAAAAATCTAGAAGAAGTGAAACTTCTAACAGGGAGAACACTCCTGGAATATAAAAATAAAAATAATTCTTTAGAAAAAAACGAGATACCCTTAATTTGTAATTATAATGGAAAGAGATTACAAAGGATCATAAAGGAGGACCCGATTTGAAATATAATGATACCACCTGAACCAAAGATTTTTTTATAGAGGAACAGAGAACCTCAAAAATATTTTAGTTAAGAGCAGCTTGGAAACAGAAAAACCAAGCAGCATTTTTTATAGTCTTTTAGGTTTTTATGGATGTGGAAATTGCCTTCCATGTAGAGAAACAAGAAGTAGCAAGAGACATCTAACAGATATAAGTCACACCATTGGAAAAGAAAAGATCATTTGACGTGCCACTCCAAGGGCATAATATACATCTTGAAATGTCCCTGCAATATTTTATATATAGGCAGAAATATCAGACCATTAAAAGTAAGAATTGCAGAACATATTCGAAATATTAAAAAGGGCTTAGACACGCATTCAGTCTCTCAACATAAAGATAACACAGAATCAAAACCCAGAGGGTCTATTCTTTTGCGCCTTGAAATCAGTAAATAAAGATTGGAAGGGAGGAGATTATATAAAGAAATTAGGTAAAGAAGAGATGAAGTTTTTTTTTTAACCTGAACACACTTATCCCCCACGGACTAAATACAGATTTTGAGAACTGTCAATTTTTAACATAATCAATAACACTTTCATTGGTCATGCAGAACCCTGAATGGAGAACAGGATTAGAGTCTATAAACATATTTTTAAAGATAATTTATTTTTAAATTATGTTTTACATTATTGATATATTTATAATTTTATATATATTATAAATCATGTAATTTATTTATATATTTTTTTCTATTTCCAACTGGAGACTTACACCACATATAGGTGATTTATCATTTTGGTACTAGAATTTATATTTTCCTTCTTCCCCATCATGTGGTACTCTGCAGAAAAAACACTTACGTGAGAAATCCCCTCCCCCCCTTTTTTATATGTTTTATGTGAAATTTATATGTTTTATATTTTCGGTATAGCCATCCACCGAAACATATGCTACTTGTGATATTTATCAACACTGAGATTTTTAAAAGTTTTTATTTATGTTCCATTCGTGATTAAGGTATTTAGTGTTTAAGAAATATGCTCCATATTCATGCACTTTAAGGGTGGAATATACATAATTAGACTCCATTTCTTGATATATTGTATCTGTCATACCCTAGCAACACAAATACATGTACATTTGTTCCTTTTACTTTCCTCCAGTTTAAAATAAATTATGGACATTTGGAGAACTCATTGGATGAATTATAAACACAGCCAAAAGACTATGGATGCAAGGATGCATTCCAGCTTCAATCCGCAAGACAAGAAATCAGAGTAACGGTGCGCTCCAGAGTGGACAGAGTGCATCTCAACACCAACACAACGCAACTTCCTGATGTCATCACAAGGAGACGGAAGTCAGCAGAAGCCGGGTGAAAGCAATTAAGGACACACATGTAAAAACAAAGAAACACAGGGGACTTGACATACAGCAACAGAAGAAGCCTCAGAATGAGGTGAAACACCTTTTGAACCTATTGTAAGGACTTTTAATTTTTATTGATTTTATTTGATTTCTCTGTTCTTTTTGCACAAATAAAGTTATACTTTGACTGTACCTGGCATCCGGTGGATTCATACGGGAGGGCAAAGGAACGATCACTAGCATACAGAGCAGGGAATGGGATCCCTGTAAATATCCCAACACGCCTTCAAGTTGAGCCTAATACCTATTGGCTCTACACTTGTGAGTACCTTCATAAATAGATTTACTTTCCGTTGTTTACATTACTTACAGTATTGCACTAGGATATGGTTACTTTTGTACAGTGCAACCATATTTATACATTGCCTTGAACCAACACGCTCCACCTACTGTATGTATTTTGTGTTTTATTATTTGGTGTGGGTTTAGAGGATACCAAACAGGTGTTAGAGTTTGAATTTTGTATATAATTTGTTTTAATAAAACAGTTCAGAAAATGTAATTGGCAAGCCCTATATTTAACATCGTAACTTTCCAAAACACCTTTACATGGGGGTATTGTTATACTCGGAAGACTTCACTGAACACAAATATGAGTGTTTAAAACAGTAAAACAGTAAAACATATCACAGTGATTATATTGTCAGTGAAAGTGAAGTTTTTTTCGCATTTTTCACACACAAATGGCACTTTCACTGATGATATCATTGTTGTGATACGTTTTACTGTTTTGAAACACTAATATTTGTGTTCAGTGAAGTCTCCTGAGTATAACAGTACCACTCATGTACAGGTTTTACAGTGTTTTTAAAGTTACAGGGTTAAATATAAGGCTTGATTTTCCATTTTTTCACATTGAAATTTGACAGATTGGTTATGTTGCCTTTGAAAGCGTGTGGTAGCCCAGGAATGAGAATTACCCCCATGATGGCATACCATTTGCAAAAGAAGACAACCCAAGGAATTGCAAATGGGGTATGTTCAGTAATTTTTTAGTAGCCACTAAGTCACAAACACTGGCCAAAGTTAGCGTTCATAATAGTTTTTTTGCATTTTTACGACACAAACAAATACAAATGCTAACTTTGGCCAGTGTTTGTGACTAAGTGACTACTAAAAAAGACTGAACATACCCCATATTGATTACCCTGGGTTGTCTACTTTAAAAAAATATGTACATGTGTGATTCAGAGATTTATGACAGATAACAGTGTTACAATGTCACTATTGAGACATTTAAACAAAATATTTTTGGAAACAGCAATGTCCTTCTTGTACTTATAGCCCTATAACTTGCAAAAAAAAAAAAAGCTAAAATATGTTAATATTGGGTATTTCTAAACTCAGGACAAAATTTAGAAACGATTTAGTGTGGGTGTTTTTTGGCAATTGTTGGATGCGTAACAGAAAAAGTGTGTTTCTTTCCATTTTTTCATCATATTTTATAATTTTGTTTATAGTAAATTATATGATATGATGGAAATAATGGTATATTTAGGAAGACCATTTAATGGCGAGAAAAACAGTATATAATATGTGTGGGTACAGTAAATGAGTAAGAGGAAATTTAAAGCTAAACACAAACACCTCAGAAATCTAAAGACAGCCCTGGTCCTTAACAGTAAGAAAATGGAAAAACGGTCTGGTCACTTAGGAGTTAAACTTCTATATCACGCCAACATTTACACTAATGACTACCCTTGCATAAAAAATATCAACTAATATTAAAGAATGTAATGGCAAAGTACTCATTATAGGGGAATAAATGCTATCTTTTTATACATTTATAAATCACTTGACGTTTGGTCTCATTGTTTATTATAATGTCTCCAAAACCCCAAGATGGCATCATTTCCCCACAATATGTGTTAACTGTTATGCATTCTCTATATCTACAGATGCAATGGAAATTTATTCCATAATCCTTAATGACGATGTTCTCACCAAAAATCGTTATTGCTGTTATCAACAGTGCACAGAGATCTATTCAGGATCCAGTGAACTGAAGCTACAAGATGAATATCACTATTAATAGTGAAATCACTATTTAGTCTTCATATTGCAACACATTTCCAGAGTTGTTATCAGTTCTAGTGACACTAACTAAAGTATGGATTGCCAGGGATTCTAAGTGAATTTCAAATGGTAGGCCAAGACAGCCAAATTGAAAACATAGGTGAATTGGAGAATCCTTTGATTCAGTTACCTTGGCCTAAAATTTTAAATTCACTTTTACATTTTCTTTGAATTCCAGTCAATTCACAAGTCAGTAGATGACCCTTGGTATGCTATAATTAACTTTTACTCCTGTGTTAAAGCTGCACTTAAAAATATGTTTTGCAGTTGCACATTACCAGACACAGTTAAAATAAAATATATAAAAATTAACAACATGAGTAAAGATTTTTAGTAAGGATTGTTCTGTATATTACTTTACTAGTCCATTAATCTTCTAAAATAAATATACAAGTATAATTGCATTGTACTATGAAGAAAATGCCCATACAGAATATATAAATGTAATAAATAGAATGTTAAAATACCACATTACCATTACAGTTACTATGCTACAAAGTACTAAAAATGTAATATTTATATGTGAAGTACTGGGCAAAATTATATTATAAGAGATAAGCAATGTCTGGTAAAGGTCATTAAACACATTTAAATAACAACATATCTCTGGTAATGAAATAGCAATGTTCCCGTGTTTGTTACACCCCCTGCACTTTCAGCCAATCAATGTTGACCAGGTAGGAAGAAATTTACCATGATAATACAGAAGTTTAATGCATCATTAATGAGGGCGGTCCCTCTACACTGTAAGATGTTTGGTTTATACCAAACCATTCTTAAAAATATAAACCAAGGAGCAGTGTTAGTTTTTGTTTTTTTTTATATAATATTTATTTCAGTGTTGGTCCAAGATGGGCATCATGTGATTTCTGATTTTTTTACAAAAAAATCTAATAAAATGAAACACCTATGTGTTAATTTTTAATCGCTACAACCATTTGTGCATAAGTATTCCCTAAATAACTCCAGGAATAAACAAGAGTAAATGGTTGTTTTTCTAGACTTATTACTAAAACCAAGTAAAAAAAAAAAAACACACCTGTAATAAATACACTCAGCTAATCTAGTGCTGTAGTTTTATTTATTTATTTGTTTTTTATATTGCAGTTTTTGTTTGGTTTGCCTTTTTTAAATTGAATTTATTGAATATGAATAATATTTTACTCAAAATGTCCAATTTATTCAGTGCTGTAGTGCACATACAAAAACTAAACACTCCTATACTAATCCACCGCTTAATCTTTATAATATAAACTACCTATTTTAAACTCACAGTTAATCTTACTGAGATAGAACAACTCCCTTATCTCCCTTACCTCACCATCAGATCAGTGGAAGCTCCTCTCTGTCTCTCCAGTTTCCCTTTTGAATGACTAAGTAACTCCACATCAGCCTTTTAAAGGTTTGCCTGCAGTATTATACTAAATGACAAACCACACCCATATTTGAGTCCAACATTTTTTGAAATACTGATTTTAATTTATGGAAGAGGTAACTGTCACTTTGAAAGATGGAGCATCTGTAAAAATTATCAATATCCTTCAAATTACTATTCCCAATTCTAACACATATCTGCAGCAACACAGTACAACTGTCTTTGGCTTACATTTCAAAATACTCAGCATGAACAGCTGATTAATAGCAATATCCCTTTAATTCTGCATATTGAAAACTGTCACCTCGGTCTTCCTATACTGATAAAAATGTATTCAAGACTCCAGCTATGACCAAACAGCCAAAGGGCTGATTCTACAAAACACCATATTTCAACCCATTGAAGCTGATAAGTATGAATGTTATATCCTTAAATAGAGTAAACCCACACAAAAGGTTACTAATACTGCTAATGCTAAATGCTATTTATACTAAGATATGTACCCAATGCAGTTACTCCCATAAGAAGCAGCTTTCTTCATCAAGGGGAGTCCAACTGTGTGTATCTGAGGTGTCAATTGATCTCAGAATTCATGCACGTCATTCTAGGAGGCTCCAAAGTTTGAGAAAGTTAGAGAATACATAGAACAGAATAAATTCTGGAGAAGAATTGTTAGAGAGGAAATACATCAGAACATTCTGAATAAGCTCCAATCAGAGTTGTTTCCTAAAAGAAGCATCACTCCTCACTCAGCATTGTTAAATCCATTATTAAAACATGGAAAGAATAAAGTAGAATTTGACTCTGACTCGACAAGACAGTTCACCAAATCCCCACTACAACGTAAGAGAGACATTAGTCAGAGAAACAAACATGTAGCTAGTAGCTGCTCTTCATGATTTGGAGTGGTCTGCAGCTGAGATGGGATAAACATTCCACAGAATAACCAACCTAACCTTCCACAAAGCTAAGTTTCATTCATGCATGATAAGAAGAAAGCCATTGATGTAAAAAAAGAAAGAGTTTATCAAATCACATTTCGAGTTTGCCAAAAAAATAAATGAATGTGGAAGGCACAGCACTTTCTGGAAAAAATATCTAAGGTGACAAAAATATAGAAACATAGAAAAATAGAAACATAGAATGTGACGGCAGATTAGAACCATTCGGCCCATCTAGCCTGCCCAATTTTCTAAATACTTTCATTAGTCCCTGGCCTTATCTTATAGTTAGGATAGCCTTATGCCTATCCCATGCATGCTTAAACTCCTTTACTGTGTTAACCTCTACCACTTCAGCTGGAAGGCTATTCCATGCACTACCCTATCAGTAAAGTAATACTTCCTGATATTATTTGTAAACCTTTGCTTCTCTAATTTAAGACTATGTCCTCTTGTTGTGGTAGTTTTTCTTCTTTTAAATATAGTCTCCTCCTTTACTGTGTTGATTCCCTTTATGTATTTAAATGTTTCTATCATATCCCCCCTGTCTCGTATTTCCTCCAAGCTGTACATGTTAAGTTCCTTTAACCTTTCCTTGTAAGTTTTATCTGACCTCTCTCTAAAGTATCAATATCCTTCTGGAGATACGGTCTCCAGTACTGCATGCAATACTCCAAACAAAGTCTCAGAAGTGTTCTGTACCATGGCATGAGCACTTCCCTCTTTCTACTGCTTATACCTCTCCCTATACAACCAAGCATTCTGCTAGCATTTCCTGCTGCTCTGTTACATTGTCTGCCTACCTTTAAGTCATCAGAAATAATTACCCCTAAATCCCTTTCCTCAGTTGTTGAGGTTAGGACTCTATCAAATATTCTGTACTCTGCCCTTGGGTTTTTACGTCCAAGATGCATTATCTAGCACTTATCCACATTAAATGTCTAACAATTTTTCTAGTTTAGCTAAATCATTTGCCATTTGGCGTATCCCTACTGGAACATCAACCCTGTTACGTATCTTAGTATCATCAGCAAAAAGACATACCTTACCATCAAGACCTTGTGCAATATCACTAATACAAATACAAGTACAGATCCCTGAGGTACCCCACTGGTGACAAGCCCATGCTTCGAATATACTCCATTAACTACAACCCTCTGTTGCCTGTCACTCAGTCATTGCCTTACCCATTCAACAATATTGGAATCCAAACTTAATGATTGCAGTTTATTGATAAGCCTTCTATGTGCAACAGTGTTAAAAGACTTACTAAAACCTAGGTAAGTAATGTCTACTGCACCACCCTGATCTATTATTTTAGTTACGCAATCAAAAAAATCAATAAGATTAGTTTGGCATGATCTCCCTGAAGTAAACCCATGTTGCTCTGATCTTGAAATCCATGTGATTTTAGATGTTCAACAATCCTATCCTTTAACATGGTTTCCATTACTTTTCCCACTACTGAAGTAAGGCTTACTGGCCTATAGCTGCCCGACTCCTCCCTGCTACCTTTCTTATGAATGGGCACAACACAAACCGGACTTTACATAGGACACGAGGTCATGCGTTTAGACTAGAAGAAAGAAGATTTCGTCTAAGGCAAAGGAAAGGTTTTTTTACTGTAAGAACAATCAGGATGTGGAATTCTCTGCCTGAAGAAGTGGTTTTATCAGAGTCCATACAGCTACTAGATGCATACTTGCAAAAACAGAATATTCAAGGATATAATCTTTCAATGTAGGGTAATAACTGCTTGATCCAAGGATAAATCTGACTGCCATTTTGGGGTCAAGAAGGAATTTTTTTCCTAGCTTGTTGCAAAATTGGAAGTGCTTCAAACTGGGGGTTTTTTTTTGCCTTCTTTTGGATCAACAGCAAAAAACATATGTGAGGAAGGCTGAACTTGATGGACGCAAGTCTCTTTTCAGCTATGTAACTATGTAACTATGTAACATTCGCTAACTTCCAATCTTCTGGGACTACTCCTGTTAACAATGAATGGTTGAATAACTCTGTTATGGTTTTGCTAGTACACCACTAATCTCTTTTAATAACTTTGGGTGTATTCCATCAGGTCCCATTTACTTATTTGTCTTTACTTTTGACAGTTGAAATAGAACGTCTTCCTCTGTAAACTCACATGTAACAAATTACTCATTTGTCCTCTTTCCTAACTGAGGCCTTCATTTTCATCCGTAAATACTGAACAAAAATATTGAGGCAGTCAGCTACACCTTTATCTTCTTATACATACCTTCCTTCTTTTGTTTTTAATCTAACTAATCCTTGTTTTGCTTTCCTTTTCTCATTTATGTATCTAAAAAATGTGCTGTGCCACTTTTTTACTGACTGGGCAATATATTTATTTATTTATTTGTTTGTTTGTTTATTGCTTGCTTGTCAAAATGCTGTGTGTGGAGTGGCTTCATGTTTCGTAATAGGGTTGTGATTGAAGGCATGATGAATGAGTCAAGGGTAGGGCAATTCTAGAGGGAAACTCATTTCAGTCTGCAAGACATCTAACTGTTGCAGCTTCCAGCAAGTCAGTGTCCCTTAACACACAGTCATAGGTTTAAAACCAAACACCTAAATGTATTTGGATGATGTAGCCAAAACTATACCAAACTAAGAATCTATGAAAATAATTGGTCTTCACTATTATCGATACCCAACAGAACTTGTGAATTTTGCCTAAACAATGGATAAAAACTGGAGGATCCACATATGCAAAGCTGGTAGAGACTTTGTCCAAAAGCCTCACAATTGAAATAAGTTTTTCTCCCAAGTATTGAATAAGAGGGATTAAATACAACCAACGCATTTTTTTTTTATAATTTATTCATATTTGTGTCACAATAAAGATATCTTTCCTCTTTACAGTGTTATTTATGTTGTACAATAAACTACTAAAAACCCTAATAAAATCCTTTTTAACATGGAAATATTCACGGAGTCAAATAGTTATACAAGCATTTTAAAGTCTGCATTTATTTTTCAATTTGACAATTTTTATTTAGACATCAAAATTAATCATCAACGGATCAACAGAGTACGGAATAGAAGAGGGGTATCCTCGGGGTTGCACCATAGCACAACTTTACTCAACAATTGTAACACATTAACACAACTGCATCTTTTGCTCTCGTGTTTTATTTTAGAGTTACATGTTAGGAACATGTATTTGGGACGTATACATAGCAACTCTTAGTGTGTCGGTCTGCATGGTAACCGATCGTGCCATCTTCCCTGTGTTTCCTCTCCATTAAGCATACCGTGTTGGTATATTGGTAGATTTCCATGCCCTTGCTATTAGGAGATTTGCTGCTATAAGGATTTGGAAGTGGAGGCTTGCGTCTGGCTTAGAAAGTCTTCCTAAGTCCATGAATAATATGTACATTTCTGGCATGAATGATATAGTCTGCCCTCTGAAATGTGATATTATATTTCCCCCCATGCTCCAAAAGGGATGAATGTTAGCACATGACCACCAGGTGTGATACATTGTTCCCCTCTCTTTTAGGCATCGTCAGCACGTGCTAGACGTGTTTGGGTACATGTTGGCTAGCAGATCTGGTGCCATGTACCACCTGTATTGTAGTTTTCGTACTAACTACAGATGTGATGCACAACTCGTTTTGATTTTGTGTGCCACAAAGGCTCTAGTCCATTTTGTTCTGTCAAATTCTTTGCCTATGTTAGTTTGCCAGACTACCATATACGGATCACACATGTGTGTTGTCACCTTATTTAATAGGTGGAAGAGAATATCTTTTTTGGTGTTGTCAGGGAGGCACATGTCCTTTCAAAATACACCATGATCGGTGTCATGGTTCAGACTAGGTTGGTTAGTAGCCAGGGAAAGATTAACATCGGGGCTGATGGAATAGGCCCATTGATTTTAAAAAAAAAAAACCTTTTTTTTTTTTTTACACACTACTCTTAGGGTTGCCACCTGGCTGGTATTTGAGAATGCCTGGCTGGTGGGGGGAAAGGCTGCAGAGAGACATGGTGACACTGGGAGACCCCTTGGGGACACTGGGTGACTTGGGGACACTGAGAGACCTGGGGACACTGAGACACTGTGTCCCTAGTGTCTGTGTTCCCATGTCTCCCAATGTCTCCAAGTGTCTCAGTGTCCCCATATTTCCCAGCCAGTGTCCCTAATGTCTCAGTGTTCCTAGTGTCTCAGTGTCCCCATGTCTCCCAGTGTCCCCTAGTCTCACAATGTTCCCATGTCTCTAAGTGTCCCCCAGTGTACAAGACACTGGGAGAAACGGGGACACTGGGAGACATGGGGCAATGAGACACATGGGGCACTGAGACATTGTGATACATAGGGACACTGTGATACATAGAGGACACTGAGACATGGGGACACAAGAGGACACTGAGGCACATGGGGCACTGAAACATTGTGATACATAGGGGACACGGAGACCAGGGGGCACTGGAATACTATGAGACACTGGGAGACTCATGGACCCTAAGACACTGGGAGACAGGGAGACACTGGGAACAATTCATCTTTTAAACATGTGCAATTTGTTTAGTTCTGAATGTTAATTCATACGAATTTCGGGCAATTCGGACATTTGGATGCTGTCCTAAGCGGCAGGTGGGGGACCTTAATCAGAAAAAACGGGGGGGGGACCTATTGTCCTCCTCCCCCGGCTCCCAACCCTGAGCGGCGGGTGGGGGCCCTAAAGAAAAGTAAGGGGAGGACACCTATTGTCTTCCCCCTGGCCCCCGGCCCCCACCCCTGAGTGGTGGGTGGGGGCACTAAATAAAAAGGTTACCCCCCCAGGTGACTAGGGGTCCCCAAACCCCTAGTCAACCCCCTCCTAAAAAAAATTAATAAATCCTTACCTACCCCCCCACCCTAAAAATAATGAGGGGGGAACAATAAGTAAGTACCTGTAAAAAAAGAAATACAACTTTCCATTTGACATAATACCCGTCGCACTTAAAAAAAAAAAAAAACCTGAGCCCAAAAAAACGTAGACGAAAAAAAACACGCTGACGTAATCCATCTTCACCCATGGAGGGCACCGTGCAGACTGAGCTCCGAAGGGCGGGGGAAGGCTTATAAAGCCTTGCCACATCCTGCAATTAGGCTCAGAGCACTCTGAATAGTTGGTTTAAGCTAACCAATCAGAGTGCTCTGACAGATAAGTCTCTACATTTACCTGTCATAGCACTCTGATTGGTTAGCTTGAAATCCAACCAGAGTGCTCTGTGTCATTTTACACAACGTGGGAAAGTTCTTTGGAATTTACCCACGCTGTGCAATTTGATTTAAATACTGAAACAGACACACACACATATACAGACACAAACACATGCATAAGGAGATATACACACAGACATACATACTGACATACAGACACACACACATACTGACAAACAGACATACAAACTAACAAACATACATGCATAATGACATACAGACACATACATACACATAAATACATACTGACATGCATACATACATAATGACATACGTACTGGCATACATACACATACATGCTAATTTACATACATACTGACATACATACAGACACACACAAATACTGACATACACACACATACATACTGACATATACATACACACACATACTAACATACAGATAGATAGATAGATACATACATGCATACACACATACACAGAAATACATGCATACTGACATATATACACATACTGACATATATACATACACACATACATACATAGATACACACATACATACCGACAAATAGACATACATACTGGCATACATACATACATATACTGACATACATTACATACATACATACATACATACAGGCATACACACACAGAGACACACAAACATAGATACATACTATACATAAACATATATACATAAACACATACATACATAGATACACACATACATACTGACATACATACAGGCATACACACACACACACAGACACACAAACTGACATATATACATACATACATAGATACATACATACTGACAAACAGACAAACATACTGGCATACATACATACACATACTGACATATATACATACACACATACATACATAGATACACACATACATACTGACAAATAGACATACATACTGGCATACATACATACACATACTGACATACATTACATACATACAGGCATACACACAAACAGACACACATACATGCATAATGACATACATACTGAAATGTATACATACACACATACATACATACATACATAGATAAATACACACATACATACTGACATACAGACACATATATACATACATACACATACTGACATACACATACTGGCATGCATACATAGATACATATACACATACATACTGACATACAGACACATATATACATACATACACATACTGACATACACATACTGACATACATTACATACATACATGCTGGCATACATACAGACAGACACATACAGATACATACTCACATACATACAGTGGAACCTCGGTTAACGAATGCCTCGGTAAACGAAAAATTCGGTTTACGTATAAAAATTCATTTAAAAAAATGCCTCGGTTTACGTATTTTTTTTGCAATACGAAACAAGTGTCCCAGTTTATAGCTCCGCCCCCTGCATACTGAAGTGTGGGTAGCACGTGAGTGTGTAGTGTGGAGGTGTTGGAGAGGTTTTGGAGCCATTTGCAGCAAGTTGTGGAGCCTTGTGGAGCCTTTTGGAGCCATTTTCAGCAAGTTGTGGAGCCTTTTGAAGCCACTTGCAGCAAGTTGTGGAGCCTTTTGGAGCCATTTGCAGCAAGTTGTGGAGCCTTTTGGAGCCATTTGCAGCAAGTTGTGGAGCCTTTTGGAACCATTTGCAGCAAATTGTGGAGCCTTTTTGAGCACTTTGCAGCAAGTTTTGGGGCCTTTTGGAGCCATTTGCAGCAGGTTTTGGAGCCTTTTTGGTGCATCTCAAGAAGTGGAAAGGTAGGGAGCTGAGCTTAGTTGTTTGCATGCCTTTTACTGTGTGTTGATGTGTGATGTTTTAAAACATAAAGTTGGATGTTTGAAATGTTATTGCTTGATTAATCATGTCCCTGTACAGTATTTATGCCTTTAAAGTGCACTTTATAAAGAGTTTTGAACAGATAAAATACTTTTTTTGACTTTTTTCTCACCTCCGGAACGCATTAATTGGTTTTCAATGCATTCCTATGGGAAACCGTGTTTCGGTTTACGAATTTTTCGCAATACGAAACGTCCCGGAGAACGCATTAAATTCGTAAACCGAGGTCCCACTGTATATACATACACCCACACATTTTTCAGCCACCCTCCTCGTCCTTACCTTTTTGTTGCAGGAGGGTGGCTGGGGATGATAGAAGTCAGCTGCCTTGCCTCACCTCTCCTCTCCTCACGGCCTTCAGGTTGCTTCTTCTCCTTTCCACGCAGAGTAAGCTGGGAGGAAATGACCAGCCGTCACTTCCTCCCAGCAGCACTTGTGGTGCAGCTAAAAGTTTTTTTAAAGGTGCCCGTTCGCGCTATTACAGCGCTGACCAGGCCCCTGAAGATATAGGGCTCATTGGGTGGCCCTAAATGCTTGGGCCACCTGATGGGCCCTGGTGCAGATGCATGGTTGTCACCCCCTGATGGCAGCCCCGGCCCCCTGGCCAGCTGTCTCCCCATAATGAAGCCCACTTGGTCGGTATGCATCATATGTGGGAATATTTTGCTGATTCTAGTGGCATAAGTAAAGCTTTGTGTATAGCTTTGTGTCCGTATTCAAGAGTGAGATAGGTCTAAAATGTTGTGGCTATGTGGGAGGTTTGCCCGGCTTTGGTAGAATAACGATGTGAGCTCGGAAGATGTCTCAATTTATGGTGTAATTGGAGGTGGCCTCTGTAAATGTGCGTACCAAATTAGGTGTTAAGGTTTTCTGATTTTTTTTTTGTAGTAAAACTTATATAGCCCGTCAGGACCTGGTGATTTGCCTGATGGTAGTGCTTTGATGGCTATCTCAACCTCTTGGTCTGTTATTGGGCATATGAGTTCTTCCTGCTGAGTAGTGGTAAGGTGTGGAACATTTATCTTATTGAGCTACGCATTGATTTCAGCTGCTAAGGGCTGATGTGTGTGACTGTTGTTTTTCAAGTTGTATAATTTGGCATTGTATCGAGCTAATTCATTACTAATATCTCTCAGCGATGTGAGTTTGGCTCCACTACGAGAGATGAGGCGTGCTATTTTTTGGGAGGCTTGTCTTGCTTCCAGTCTGTTAGCTAAAAGTTTGCTAGCCTTGTTCCCTTGGGCGTAGTGTGTTGCTTTTAGCTTTCTGAGCTGGTAGTCCATTGTTTCTATGGCCAAGGATCTTGGAGACAAACGGCAGTAGCAAGATACGGCGGTAGTTGGATGGGGAATTAGGGTCAAGGTTGGGCTTTTTCAGAATCGGGGTTACAGTAGAAGGATTAGAGGAAATGTGCCAGAGGAGAGCGAGAGATTGAAAAATTTTAGTGAGAGGCAGAGCAAGAGAAGCAGACAAAGTGAGGATGAGATACGGGGGAAAAGGTTCGCAGGAACAGGTGGTGGGGTGGGAGGAGCAGAGCAGAAACCTCTGCTGTAGCGGTTGCTTATGAGCATAGGACAGCTGAGGGAGTGTGATTAGGGGAAAAGTTAGTAGTGGATGGAGAGAGATGAGAGATCTCTTCCATGATTGTAGAAATCTTCTCAGTGAAGTGAGTTGCAAAGTTTGTGGAGGTCAAGTTGGTGGTAGGAGGAGGCACGATGGGTTGAAGAAGAGAGTTAAAAGTATTAAATAGTCATTTGGGCTTGCAGGAGAGTGTGGTTGAGTGTATTGAAGTAGTTTTCTTTTGAAGAGGAAAGAGCCAGACTGTAGGAACGCAGCATAAATTTATAGTCAGATTCTTTCTTGTAAATTTAATTTTCGTCAGCCCCCAAAATTCCAAATTATTGCTGCTTTATTCTGTGGGCTCTCGTAGTGTCAGTGTTACAATGTAACGTGCATTCATTTTGAAAAAAAAAATGGTTTGGAAATAGCAAAGTGCTACTTGTACTTATTGCCCTATAACTTGCAAAATAAAAAAGCTAAGAACATTTTAACACTGGGTATTTCTATACTCAGGACAAAATTTAGAAACTATTTAGCATGGGTGTTTCTGGGAGGTTGTAGATGCATAACAGATTTGGGGGGTCAAAGTTAGAAAAAGTGTGTTTTTTTTGTGTTTTTTTTCATACTTTTTTTTTTTGTAAATTATGTGATATGATGAAAATAATTGTATCTTTAGAAAGACCATTGGATGGTGAGAAATGGTATATAATATGTGTGGGTGCAGTAAATGAGTAAGAAGAAAATTACAGCTAAACATGAACACCGCAGAAATGTAAAAACAAATTAAAAAGCGGTCTCGTCACTAAGGGGTTAAATCCCCCCAGGAAGAGGGATGAGCAGTACATATATTCCATGGAGGCCAACGTTGTGGCACTATACATGTTTCATGGAAGGACTGCATTATCTATGGGCCCATCCTGTAACATGTCTGGCTGAGCGTCACAGCAAGTCTTAGGCACACATGTGTGGCTCAGCATTATGGGCCTAGCAGTTTACAATAGAGAACAAGCACTGACATTTTTTTATTTAATTTGGGGATACAGCCAGTTACTGGGAATAATGATTGTAGGTATTCAGTGTGAGAGTATTTATCGTGCTTCAGGGAACACAATACCCAGCACACAGTGAGTGCCCCCTGCCCTGCATAGCAGATTACAATTTGCCGCAGTCCATGGTGTTAGAGAGTAGACATCTCCAGCTAACCACATCATGGCAGTGTCCGAATTTAGGAGATGGTAAGCTTACAGAGATGCATCATTTATTTTTTTGATTGATTTTAGTATATTTGTACGGCACACCATATTAGCAATGCAAACAAAAAACATATGCTAAAATACACATGAACGAAACGGTAAATAATAAAATACGTAAAAGTACACTTTTACCAGGGGGGTAGGAGCTGTAGAGGGTGTAGGGGCTGTAGCGGGTGCCTTCGGATGACAGGAGTTGTAATAAGTGTAAAGGTTTAGGGGATTTGGGTGTATAAGGGCTGTGATGGGGCAGTACTGGGGGAGATTATATAATTAAAATATTTTTAATAAAAAAAAATAATAATAATAAAGCTCCCCTCCTACACCCTGTTCCAAATTATTATGCAAATTCTATTTAAGTGTCACAAAGATTAAATATTTTGTTTTTCAGTTTAACTCATGGATGGCATTGTGTCTCAGGGCTCTTTTGATCACTGAAAACAATCTCGGACACCTGTGATAAATAGATTGCCAGGTGAGCCCAATTTAAGGAAAAACTACTAAAGGAGGGTGTTCCACATTATTAAGCAGAGCACTATTTTCATGCAATATGGGGAAGAAAAAGGATCTCTCTGCTGCCGAAAAGAGTGAAATAGTTCAATGCCTTGGACGAGGTATGAAAACATTTCATATTTAATGAAAACTTAAGCGTGATCATCGCACTATTAAGAGATTTGTGGCTGATTCAGAGCACAGACGGGTTTGTGCAGATAAAGGCACATTGAGGAAGATTTCTGCCAGATCCATGAATCGGATCAAGAGAGCAGCTGCTAAAATACCATTACATAGCAGCAAACAGATATATGAAGCTGCTGGTGCCTCTGGAGTCCCACGGACATCAAGGTGTAGAGTCCTCCAGAGT
This sequence comes from Pelobates fuscus, assembly GCF_036172605.1. Taxonomy (NCBI): domain Eukaryota; kingdom Metazoa; phylum Chordata; class Amphibia; order Anura; family Pelobatidae; genus Pelobates; species Pelobates fuscus. The sequence goes on from NC_086319.1 coordinate 146,605,781, forward strand.
CTTGTAACTGTGCATAAACCTTCTATTTGGCCACCACTAACCAATGCTCACAAGCAGAAACGGCTGCATTGGGCAGAAAAATACATGAAGACTAATTTTCAAACAGTCCTGTTCACTGATGAGCGCCGTGCAAACCTGGATGGTCCAGATGGATGGTTGGTGGATGGTTGTTCCAACAAGGCTGCGACTTCAGCAAGGCTGTGGTGAAGTCATGTTTTGGGCCAGAATTATGGGAAGAGAGCTAATCGGCCCCTTTAGGGTCCCCGAAGGTGTAAAGATGACCTCTGCAAAGTATGTGGAGTTTCTGACTGACCACTTTCTTCCCTGGTACAGAAGGAATAAGTATGCTTTCTGTAATAAAATCATCTTCATGCATGACAATGCACCATCTCATGCTGCAAAGAATACCTCTGTATCAATGGCTGCTATGGGGTTAAAAGGAGAGAAAGTCATGGTGTGGCCTCCATCCTCCCCTGACCTCCCCTGACCTCAATCCTATTGAGAACCTTTGGAGCATCCTCAAGCAAAAGATCTATGAGGGTGGGAGGCAGTTTACATCCAAACAGCAGCTCTGGGAGGCTATTCTGACATCTTGCAAACAAATTCAAGCAGGAACTGTCCAAAAACTCACAAGTTCAATGGATGCAAGACTTGTGAAGCTGCTATCAAATAAGGGGTCCTATGTTAAAATGTAACGTGACCTGTTAAAATGTTTAAAAAGTTAAAATGTTGTTATAAGTTTGATTGAAATAGCTTTTGATTTCAGTAAATATGCTGCAAACACAACAAATGCCAATTTTCAGTTCTTTACAACCTATAAAGTGTTTCGAAATTTACTGTGCGTAATAATTTGGAACAGTGCATTATGTTTAAAAAAAATACTGTTATCATTAGGAGGTTTGATCAATAAAGTTTGAATTGTACTCTTAATAGTTGATAACATGAGAATTATGCTGACTGTTATTTACATCAGCAGAACTAATTATATAACGTATTAGTTTATGAAGGTGGATTTGCAATGCAGGTGCATGCACTACATCCCCATCATCAATAATAAAGTTGCGTGTGAACGCATTTTTCCAAGATTTTTGACAATACTGGGAACAATGATATCAGGCGATAGATACCAAAGAATAGGTACTACTTTTTCAGTCTTCCAAAGTTTGGGTATGTATCCAGACACCATCGTTTCATTGATAAGGGTAGTGACAGGTTTAGCAATTGCCCGCGCACTGAGCTTAGAAACATGGATAGAAACATAGAATGTCATGGCGGATAAAAACCATCTAGTCTGCCCAATTTTCTAAATACTCTCATTAGGTCCCTGGCCTTATCTTATAGCTAGGATAGCTTAAACTCCTTCACTGTTTTAACCTCAACCACTTTAGCTGGAAGGCTATTCCATGCATCCACTACCCTCTCAGTAAAGTAATACTTCCTGATGTTGTTTTTAAACCTTTGCCCCTCTAATTTAAGATTATGTCCTCTTGTTGTGCTGTTTTTTTCTTTTTTACTGTGTTGACTGCCTTTATATATTTAAATGTTTCAATCATATCCCCTGTCTCATCTTTCCTCCAAACTATAGCTTCAGCAACAGTGTTGGGATTTGATGTGGTCCACACTGGTTTTTAATTTTTAAATTAAGATGTTCATTAACGACACTAACAGGCATAGGTCTAAAATTTTATTTTTCTATATGAGGATTTTACAGATTTAGCAGAGCCTGATCTTTCTTTGTGGTCTGAAAACAAGTGTCATTCGGTATCTTGGCAACCAGGGTGGTAGTGTCACGGGTGGTGGTACGGAGACCGGGACCCCTGTGTGCCTGATGATGAAGGGAGTCTCAGCATGGTAATGGACTATCAGGGCCTGGTGCAGGATAACCACATGCCCCCTGGTGTTGAACACCAGCGTTTGTACGGCCACATACCAAGGCCCTGATGCAGCTTCTGTGGATTCAAGAGCTAGGAGCTTGATATGCAGACCTCCCAGTAACTGGATAGGGGGGCTCTGCAGCAGACATGTATCCAGTACAGAAACAAGGCAAGACTAGGACAGACATCTAACAAGAAAACAAGACAAGACTAGAAGAACCCAGAACCGAAACAGGACAGAAAGCAGAACCCAGAACATGTACACAAGACACGAGGGAAACATGAACAGGGCAGGACAGGACTTACATGAACTGGGAATACAAGACAAAATAAAACAAGACCAGAGATGCAAGGCAAAACAAGAGGAGACATAACTAAGTACTAATATGTACAATAAACATTGGAGATTTAGACATACATTAATGGCCAAGATGTATGCAACCCACCACTGCGTCAAAGTACTCCAATTATGGTGGGTTCCTAGACTGCCTAGATATGCATGGCTAAATAAACAATAATAAAACACACACAGCACTTACCTGCAAGAAAGGGGCAGAGGACTTGAAGCAACTGCCTGCAGGAAAAAACTGAAACAAAAAGGATTAATGGGAAAGGAACAGGTGTGGCAACAGGAAAAGGAATCCAAGAGACTGGGAATTCCAGGAACGGAATACAGGAATGAACCCAGAAAACCCAGCATAAAGAAAACCAGACATGAAGTAGAAAACCAGAAAAACCAAGAAAAACTAAACAAGAATTGTAAAAAGAGTACGGGATACCAGAAGCCAAGGCCAGGCATCGCAGCAGAACAGAGCAGGATGTGACAGGTAGCATATCCAACAAAATAATTATGAAAAGGCATTTGCTACATCTAGGGGGTGTTGCAGTGTTTGGTTGTCCATTTTGACAGTGGAGGTTTGGGAGTGGATTGTGGGGGTTTCTATGCTATTTATGATTTTCCAAAATCTTCTTGGGTTTGATATGTTATTGTCCAAATTTTCACTGAAATATTGGGCCTTTGCCATTTTTGTTTGTATTGTACATGCACATGATACATATTACCTCCTCCGTGATAGATTAGAATTGATATTAACGATTCAATGTAAAAAATTGCCATTTATTAGAAACTATAATGTTTATATTGTAGGATTAAGAAATATACATCTAGTGGCTGTCTTCCCAACAGCCACCAGAGGCGGTTCCTACTCCAGAACGGAGTAAAACTCAATCCTGCAATCAAATGCTGCTCATAATGCTGCTCATAACAGCATTTGATTGGAGGACTGGAGTGTTTGGTTGCTTGTGCATATCTTGTCCACCAATGCTCCTCTATGAAGCATTACATTGGACATCTCACCACGGAAGACATTAGTAGGCATGCTTTTTTCTACTGAGGTGGAGCAGGCAGCTGCAGCAGAAAAGTCTCAGAAAAGGAAATTAGGTGAGTGAATTAAATGTAACTTTAATTCGTATCGGCAACGGGACAGTGGCCATGGTCATAGAAGGAAACCTATCGTCCCCCCAAAAAATATTGTTATTTACAGGACTGTTGGTTACCTTTTAAGGAAGAAACCTTTAAAATAAAAGTTTTCATATATAATATCATAGAATATACAAAGGTTTTATGTAAATGCAAGTTGTAATAATCAACTATATTTATGTGTTTTTTTTATTATGCTACAATAAAACTGTGTTTGGGTACAAGGTGCTAAAACAATATATTTTAATACATTGGCAACAAATCACTTCCATCTTTTTATAATCATTCTTTCAACAAAACAAAACAAACCACAAAACTCAGGCAATATGATGTTTAAGGAATTAGTAATTACAAAAGACAGAAAAAAATTCTCTAAAACCTTACATTGTTTATACTGTTTTATTATCTATTTCTTATTTGCACATATTCCACATTCTCATTATAATGTAACATGCTAGCATATGATATATTATCATAAGTGCTTACATATGATCCACTGTCTTTTTCTTGAAGGTTTATCTATACAATTTTTTTGTCCATTACATAAAGTGACATTCAGTGACATATTGAGAAAACATGCAGTCAAGTGTAAGGCCAACCCTCATACACAATTACATACAGCCAGCCCCACAAAAACACACAATCACACTCAGCCAACTCCATGAATTCCTATTATTCTCAGACATCTTCCAGAATTATACTCAGTCTAGCCTCATACACAATCACATACTCAGCTAACCCCTGTACAATTACACACATCCATCAGACATCCCACTCAGGTGTATTGTTTTGGGTAGCAAGAATGGGCAACAAATGGGCCCTTTTTTATTCTTGTACTTGCCCCAGCAGTTCCTACTAACGCCCATGAGGCAGAACTTGCAAATAGTTGTGCAAAACATAGTAGAATTGTTTGGAGGCAGGCCAGGTAGCTGCAAGAAGAAACAACTGATTCAAATATATCTGTATTCCATTTATTTACAATGTTCATGCATTTGTGGTGCATTTCTAATTTTAGACCACAATAGATAAACGGCAACAATGATTCATATCAGCAATATTTTCAGTTTGGCTATTATATCTAATAGCTATTATAATTTCTAACAGTTCACAATAATTATGCTTGTCAAGTCTTTTTATTAAGGATAATTTAACTAGAGTTTTTCATTTGTTAGGGAAAAAAAGTATGAAATATACCACAGTGAACTAGCTGAGTTGGAATACATATGCTGCTCATGCAGAGTTGATTTTTTTAGAACTTCGTGGACTTGAACTTTTGCATGTTGGTTGTCTGCTTACCTCAACATACTGTTTATGAGTAGATCCTATCACATATGCAGCTTTGGCTGTGTCAAAACTGTTCAGGCTTATTAGCTATGTGCCAAAATGGATTTGTTTACAGCTCTATACATTTAATCTTAATATATATCACACTTTTGCACATTAAAAATGTATTTCAATACGACTACATGTTTATTCACTAAACAGTGAATTTTGAACAGTGAACGCTACAACTCACCTATAGTCAAATATATTTAGTAATATAATCACTGGTATATAATGTTTGACACAATATGGTGTGTGGATGAAAACATTATCTAGGGTTTCTTTCACTAAACAATGATCATTTACAATTGTAGAGTACTAATAATGGAATTTGTACATTTTTGACCAAAATAGCTGAACTGGAAAAATGATTCAACTCAGCTGTTATTCATATATCTTGACCAAAAATATTTTATTTAATGCCAATTCCACACATTTTCTAATTTTGGGAATAAGCCCCTTTGTAGTTTGTTTATTTATATGTCTATAATTATTAACATTTGGGGCACATTCATAAAGCATTGCTATAAGCCACTCACCTTTGAAAAATAATTTGTATTTATTGTAACTAGATGTATTGCATCTGCCAGTTACTAAATTTGTATTATTGCACAATTCATATGGCATTTGAGTAAACACTGTTCTTCTCTGTTTAAAAAACTCAGCTGATTTAAATTGTGCATTTTTTAAATTTATCTCATGGTGTGTTTTCTGTTTCTTACTTGCTCCGTTAAAAAGTGAACACACCTTAAAAAAAAAAAGTCTTATCGTTTATAGGAATTTTACAAAGTATAATCTAACATGATTTAACATGCATAGCAGAGATCTATTAGAACTGGTCACCCAGAGCCTAGGGCCAAATAAAATTATTTACAAGGAACCTACACCTATAAGCTAGAGTATAAAAAGCTTGGGATAAGACAACATAAAAAACACTGTAATTAATGCTTAACATTTTAAATAACCTTGATGCCCTTTGCTTGTTTGCAGTGATACTGAATGAGTTCAAAGTCACTATATTTCACACAATGGAAAGTTACCAAACCATCTTTATATAGACTCTTTTGTATTTTCAATATCATTTAGATGTTTGTGCTCCAGTTTGAGCAGGGTCCTCTTCAACCTATTGTTCCTGTAAGTTTTCTCGTAATTGTCCTATTTATTGTTACATCCCCCCTCTCAAAATGATGTAAAGCGCTACGGAATCTGTTGGCGCTATATAAATGGCAATAATTATAATAATCTACATTCTGATTTATAATTGGAAATGTGAACATGGTCAGATATATTATGTAAAGAAGTAATAGCGAGCTTGCACTAGATAACCTAGCTTTGTGTTGTCTGAAAATACTTATCAGACCTCCCAACTGTCCCAATTTGAATAGAACAGTTCCTATTTCAGGTTCCAGTACCAGTGAGTTACCTGATGTCCTGCTTATTATTAGATGTGTGAGCACTACATTGAGGGCACAAGGATGATGCAGAGAGCACTGTAATAGCGCTCTCTGCATGACCCACCCTGAGTGTGCCAGCCTGCATGATTAGTAGTCAGCCTGGCATACATAATTGCTAAGGCATACCTAAACACATTACCCTAAAACCCCCAAAACATGACTACTGAATAAAAAAAATGATTGTCCACAGCTTTGTTTTAAATGCAGTGTGTCAGAAAGCAGTGAAACTTCAGAGAAACCAAATCCTTCGTAGCTGCAACTCCCCCAAAGAGAGTGCACTATAAAAGGCTATAGCACATGAGTCTCGAGACGCCAATGCCTCTGAGGAAAAAAATAAATAGTAACACCTTAAACAAACCATAAAAAACCTCACTAGACACTGGGCACCTAGAATCAGGCAGTCAGTTTCTCCTTTAACTCCTAACCACACACATCAAAAATGCTTTAGAAACATCCTCCAAAGCCATTTGACTATTGATATAGAGCAGATAAAATGTGTAGACTACCCATTAGGAAAACCAATCTCATCCTGATTGAACTGAAATCATGCATGCCAAACCTTTTCATAGGTATGCCAAATGCATGGAGCAAGGGCATCCTGAACCAACATCAAATGCTGAAAATGACCGTAAGTGTCCATAAGTTCCTTGGAAATGCTGCTGCTTTAAATGAGAGAGCATCAGCACACAGAATATGAATCACAGGAAGCCAAATATTGATCTCAAACCAAAAAACAAAAAGAGAAAGAAGAGGGGGAGAAATAGAAAAAGACCTCTGAATAACCTGGAGCACCCCCATACTATCTGACCTAAAGACTACACCCTTAATAGACAACAATAATGAAAAACTGCTCCAGAAAAACAGATCCTAACCTTACGTCACTTTGCAGGCAAAGTTGAGATGACCAATCAAGGACTGTAAAATATGTATCTGCACCTTACAAATCAGTGTCACCAAAGCCTCCAGTTTGTCAACAAGCAACCAGAAGACCATATACATAGTGTCTGTTTGTCACTAAATCTGAGCCCTCAAAGAAGATATCATCCAAATAATGGAGCAGCAAATTACTGTGTCTCCTTACCAACTACCTAGTCCATAAATGTAGAAAAAAAATTCAAAATATGACAAGAAAGAGAACAAACACATGTCATAGAAACAGGGCTGGTGCATGGATTTTTGCCCCCCTAGGCAAAAAAATGATTTGCTGCCCCTGCCCCTGGGTAGGACATTGTTTGACATCACAATGTCCTACCCATATCATCCACCCATGTCATGACATCACATATGCCCCATCCCAGAGTGCCTGCCTCTACAGCAGTCTGGCAGATTTGACCGTATAAGGGCAGTAGTGGGGGGATACGGGCAGTAGTGGGGGATACAGGCAGTAGAAGGGAGATAGGGGCAGTACTGGGAGGTAAGAGGGTGTAGTGGGGGAGCGAGAACTTGGTCTGGAAGTACAGAACAAGTTCTTCCTCCTCCCACTTGGCACCAGGGGCAGCCTGTGACTGCAGACCGCAGCTTTGGGGGAGGGGGTGGGGAACTGCATGAGCCAAAGACGGCTCACTGAGAAAAAAGGAGGGCTCTTTGATCTCCCTGCCGGGCAACTCTTTCTGCAGCCACCGCTTCGACAACACCACTCGTGCACACCCCCAGTGTGCTGGCGCCCAGGCTGCTGCCAGGCCTGCATAGAAATAGAAATGGAAGCCTTTGAGATGATATCCGACTAGAGAAAAACTGTTTAAAAAAATTAAAACAACCAATCCATAACTGTTTTGTTAAACTGACCGTCATGCCAGGCAGTCATGTCCCATATTACCTAAACCGTGAATTGGGCTTCCTTTCATGCCAGGCTGACTTACCTATTCTGTGGACAGACCCCTGCAGATCCATTACCCTTTTACCTTGCCCGCGATATTGGGTATTATGCCCTTACACATGACCTTTAATGCCCATTGCAAAATCATTAATAAACAAATGAAAGATATCGTTTTTATTAGAGATTCACTATATCAGTTTCTACAGTAAACAAAAATGCTATAGATAGCAGTTGGTACCAAGCATTGCTTGGTCTTCTGGTATATGGGCATTAGAGACCTAGTACGAAGGAATTTTGACAGATTAGAGTCACTGTTT